>NC_080691.1:49161617-49475545 GCF_030445035.2 Dasypus novemcinctus | reverse complement strand
AAATAAAGAGAAAATCCTCAGAGCAGCAAGAGAAAAGAAATTCATTACATACAAGGGATGCCCAATAAGATGAAATGCTGATTTCTCATCAGAACCCATGATACATTTAAGATACTAAAAGAAAAAACTGCCAGCCAAGAATCTTATATCCAGCAAGACAGTCTTTCAAGGGAAGCAGGCTTGGCCCAGTGGATAGGGCATCTGTCTACCACATGGGAGGTCCATGGTTCAAAGCCCAGGCCTCCTTGACCCATGTTGAGCTGGCCCACACACAGTGCTGATGCACATGAGGAGTGCTGTGCCATGCAGGAGTGTCCCCCATGTAGGGGAGCCCCTTACACAAGGAGTACACCCTGTAAGTAGAGCCACCCAGCATGAAAGAAAGTGCAGCCTGCCCAGGAGTGGCGCCGCACACACAGAGTTGATGCAGCAAGATGATGAAACAAAAAGAAACACAGATTCCCGGTGCCGCTGATAAGAATAGAAGTGGTCACAGAAGAACACACAGCAAATGGACACAGAGAGCAGACAACTGGGGGTTAGGAGGGGAGAGAAATAAATTTTTTTACAAAAAGACTGTCTTTCAAAAATGAGGATGTTTAGAATATTCAGGTAAGTAGAAACTGAAGGAGTGTGTAACCAAGAGACAGGCTTTGTAGGAAACACTAAAGGGAGTGCTACAGCCTGGAAAGAGAAGACAGGAGAGAGAGGCATGGGAGAAATTATAGAAAGGAAGATTACATCAGTAAAAGTATGGAAGTGTCTATCAAATGATGAATGGATAAACAAAATGTGCTTTATACATATGATGGATATTATTCCACTGTAAGAAAAAAATGGAGTCTTGATGTATGTGACAACATGGATGAACCCTGAGGACATTATGTTGAGTGAAATAACTCGACACAGAAAGACAAATATTGGATCATCTCACTAGTATGAACTAAATATAATGAGCAATCTCATGGAGTTAGTATCTAGAATATGGTTCACCAGAAGATAGAATGAGGGTAGAAAATAGGGAGCCGACACTTAATTTGTGTAGAATTTGTAATAACGTTGATTGTAAATGTTTGGAAATGGAGAGAGAGGTGATGACAGCCCATTAGAGTGGGTGTAATTAACAGTGCTGATATGAGTGTGTGATTGTGGTTGAAAGGGCAAGTATAGGGTCATGTGTGTCACTAAAAGGAAAGCTGGAGGATGAAACATGGGACTGTGTAAGATAGTGAACCCTGTTGTGAACGATGACTATGGTCAGTGGTACAAATATAAGAATGTTCTTCCATGAATTAAAACAAATGTATGTTACAATTACAAGGTTGTGGCAGTTTGAAATTCCTTCATGAATCCCCAAAACTGAAAGATTGTTTCTAAACTAATCCATTCGTGTGGGTGTGAGACCTTGTCACTGGACTACATCAATGAGGCATGACTCAGATTGAGGCTCTGCCCTCTGGCTGGGTCTAGAGACTCTCAGCTAAAGGAAGTTGCCATATTTGTTCCTTCAATGTGAGAAAATGGACTAAGTTTTACCCACAGCTGAGATGCAAGAGAGAAGCCCCTGAGAGGCTCAAAGAGCTGAATCCCAGGGAGAGATGAGCTATATGCCTGATAGCTTCTACCTAACTCAGGAAGAAAGCAGAGAAGCCTATTCTGATAGAGGAGACCTGTAAAGAGACAAGCCATATGCCTGGTTGCCCACAGGTGGGCTCCAGTAGACAGTAGATTCCAGAGAGGAAGGCAGAGACCTCTGCAGAGATCAACTGCCATCTTGCTTCTCCACGTGGCTGGACAACAGGATCAACAGTAGCTGACTCTGGTGGAAAGCAACTCTGATGGTGCCTTGATTTGGATATTTTGCAACCTTGAAGCTGTAAGCATTTACCCCTAACAAATCACCTAATAATCCAACACATTTCTGGTACTTTGCATCAGCAACCTTTGGCAAACTAAAACAAAGGTATTAATAATAGGATGACATGGGGACAAAAATATACCTAAAGCAAACTATGGACTGTAGTGAATAGAATATATTAATATTTACAATGATATTGATAAACCTTTCTTTAAATAGATCAGGAAAAAGAAGACACAAAGTGCTAATATCAGGAATGATAAGGAACATATTACTGATCTTATAGATGTTAAAATGATGACAAGGGAAATTATGAAAACTCACACAAGAAGGGAGAACGAGAATAAAATAAAATAGACAATTAAGATGGCCATATTGGGAAGTGGATTTGGCCCAATGAATAGGGCATCCACCTACAACGTGGGGGGTCCAATATTCAAACCCAGGGCCTCCTTGACCCGTTTGGAGCTGGCCCATGCACAGTGCTGATGTGTGCAAGGAGTGCTGTGCCACGCAGGGGTGCCCCCAGATAGGGGAGCCACACACACAAGGAGTGTGCCCCATAAGGAGAGCAGCCCCATGTGAAACAAGTGCAGCCTGCCCAGGAATGGCACCGCACACACGGAGAGCTGACGCAGTAAGATGATGCAACAAAAAGATACACAAATTCTGGGTGCCACTAACAAGAATACAAGCAGATACAGAAGAACACACAGCGTATGGACACAGCAGACAACTGGGGGGGAAGGAGAAAGAAATAAATAAAAAATAAATCTTTTAAAAAAAAGGTCATATCATGATCCAGTTCACTTAAAGGGTATTATATTTACACCATATAATTATGATCACAATAGATTTCAGAAATCTTGGGCTATTTTCTAGACTGGCTTTAGTACCCCCTGGCTCATAAGGGGAACAGTCTAGAAGTCCAGAAATTCTACTTCTGTCTTATCCTTAGTAGGCCTAAGAAAACTGGCTAAGTTATAGCTAACAGTCTAAATCTGATTCTAACCAAACTGGAGCACTGAGACAGAAAAAAAAAAAATTACCCTTAGTTTTCAACATGGAATTCCCTCAGGGACAAATTCTTCAGAAAGTAATCAACTTTGTGATAAGGCTCATAGATACATAAAGTAGGATTAGGCACAATTTTTGCTGCTGAGATTACCATTAAATTCATCTTGAGATGCAAATCCTTCTAACAACACAAAGGAAAAGCACCTGAATGCCCAACATTTGCTCAGAGAAAAAGCTGTACAAGTTATTTGAGCTTATATTCACAGCAATATCCCACATCTCCCGCCTACTGGGAAAATTTCCTGATTAAATCAATTCAAGTTAAATTACAACTTTTAAGTCATCATTAGGCATTTCAACTTGAAAAGATCATCTCATCCCAACAAAAACATGGTTCATAGCTCTTTTGACAGTATTACTTAATCATGGTCATTTTTCTCCTTTTTTTAAGACAAAGGTTTTGCTAAAAATAACAGCTCTTAAAAATGGTGAACTCCACAAATTTCTTCCAATCCTGAAACATCTGTTAACATGGTGGGTAAAAGAGGATCCCTTTCCTTTACATGTGGAATAATTCCTCTCTAAAGAAACATAAAAATAAAACAAATATTTGAGCAGTTTTTTTTCAACTGTGCAATGACCAATAAAAGCAGCCTCTACACCAGCTTTTAAAAATTTTTTTTATAATTTATTGAAGTATATCACTCATACATAAACATACATAAACAAGAAATGTGTAATAGTTTGTGAACTTACAAAACAAACATATAACATCAAACAAAAATATATAACATCTCACCCTACCACCAATAACTTGCAACATTTTTTTTTAAAGATTTATTTTATTTCTCTCCCCTTCCCCCCGCTACCACAGTTGCCTGTTCTCTGTGTCCATTTGCTGCATGTTCTTGTTTTTGTCCGCTTCTGTTGTTGTCAGCGGTACGGGAATCTGTGTCTCTTTCTGTTGCATCATCTTGCTGCATCAGCTCTGTGTGTGTGTGGCACCATTCCTGGGCAGGCTGCACTTTCTTTCACACTAGGCGGCTCTCCTTACGGGGTGCACTCCTTGCATGTGGGGCTCCCCTACATGGGGAACACCTGTGCATGGCATGGCACTCCTTGTACACATCAGCACTGCACGTGCGCCAGCTCCACATGCATCAAGGAGGCCCGGGGTTTGAACCGTGGCCCTCCCATGTGGTAGACAGATGCCCTAACCCCTGGGCCAGGTCCGCTTCCCTACTTGCATTGTTTTTAAACCTTTTCAACTAATGATTAAAAGAACATTGTCAAAACATTACTACTAAACAAAGTATTTTTCCCCTAACCAATCTGATTATTATTATCTTTATATCATACATAAACAATTAAGTGTATAGTAAAAGTTATGCACTTACAAAGCAAACATGCATAACATCATACAGGGTCCCATACAACAAACCTCCACCAACACCTTGCATTCTCAAGAGATATTTGTTACAAACTATGAAAGAACACTGTCAAAACCTTACTACTAATCATAGCTCTTTTCTTACATTTGGTGTGTTTTTCCCCCAACCAAACCTATTATTGTTTTTTAAATATAATTTTCATGACAAGTTGTAAACTTATAAAACAATCATGCACATGTGCAGAATTCACAAACAACACCCCTCCATCAACACACCACAATGTGGTGTGTCATTTTCTACTGATAAAATAATATCATCTGATTTTTGCCATGTTCATAGTGTCCATTTGGCTCACATTTTCCATACCACCTCAGTATCAACACAGTACATCTTTTGCATAGATGCAAGAATATTATATTAGTACTACTAACCACAGTCCAGAGGTCACTCCAGCTGTATTTTTCCCATGCTTCCCCACATTCCCAACACCCTGCAGTACTGATATGCATTTGTTCTAGCTAACAAAGGACACTCTTGGATCTGTACCGTCAGCCACAATTCTTACCCACCTCTTGGTTTATTGTGCTATCCAGTTCCTAGATTATTCTCAAGCATCTGTCAAATAGCATTTACATAACTAGACTACCATTTTCAGTCACATCCCCATTTATAAACTAGCTGTTACTCACTGTGTTACCATCCACTCTATACATTTCCACAATTTTACAGTAAAGCTAATTACAACTTCTACACACATTAAACATCAGTAGTCCACTCAGTCCTCTTATCTCCTTTAAGAATCCACCACCTACCATCAGGTCTTGAAGATATTTTCCAATAATTTCTTCTAGAAGTTTCATGACTCCTGCTTTTATTTTTAGTCTTTTGATCCAGTTTGAGTTAATTTTTGGATAAGGTGTGAGATAGGGATCCTCTTTCCTTTCAGCTGTGGATGTCCAATTCTTTTAGCACCATTTGTTGATTGTTCTGCCCGCAATGTGTGAGTTTGACAGGCTAGTCAAAAATCACTTGATCATACCTGTGAGGGTCTGTTTCTGAACCATAAATTTGTTTCCATTGGTCTATTGTGTCTGTCTTTAGGGCAGTACCATGCTCTTTTCACCACTATAGGTAGGTATTATGATTTCAAGTATGGACATGACGGTTCACTTTTCCTTTTTATGATGTTTCTGGCTATTCAGGACTCCTAACGCTTCCAAATAAATTTAATGATCATGTTTTCAATTTTTTCTTTAATGCTGGTGGAATTTTTATCAGGACTGCATTAAATCTGTATATCAATTCGATTAGAATTGACATCTTAATGATATTTAGTTTTCCAATCCGTGAGCATGGACTGTTCTTCCAGTTATTCAGGGATTTTTAAAAAATTGTTTGAACATTGACTTGCAGTTTTCTGAATACAAGTGCTTTATATCATTGGTTAAGTTTATTCCTGCCTATTTTAGTTTTATCTGTCACATTTTATTTTACCACTCTCTTGACACTTTTAGTTACTTTTATTGATATATTCTTCATTTTGAGACTCTCTTCCAGAACCCTCTCTCCTGTCTTTTCTTTTCAGGCTCTACCACACCGTTTAGTATTTCCTGAAATTCTGGTCTCTTGCTTAGAAATTCTCTCACTTTCTGTTTATCTATGAATATTCTAATTTTGCCCTCATTTTTGAAAGGCAGTCTTGCTGGATATAAGATTCTTGGCTGGAACTTTTTCTCTTGTAGTATCTTAAATTTATCAGACCACTGTTTTCTTGCCTCCATGATTTCTGGTGAGAAATCAGCACTTAATCTTATTGGATATCCCTTATATGTTATGCATTGCTTTTCTCTTGCTGCTCTCAGAATTCTCTCCTTGTCTTTGGCCTTTGACATTCTGATGAGTATGCATCTTGGAGTTAGTCTATTTGGATTTTTTTGGATGGGAGTACGTTGTGCCTCTTGGACAGGGATATATATGTCCTTTAGTAGGGTTGGGAAATTTTCTACCATTATTTCTTTAAATATTCCTTCAGACCCTTTTCCCTTCTCTTCTTCTGGGACACCCATGACACGTATGTTTCCAAGCTTTTTGCTGTCATTTAGTTCCCTGAGAGCTTGTTCAATTTTTTCCATTATTTTCTTCATCTGTTCCTTTGTATGTTCACTTTCAGAGGTCATTTCATCAAGCTCACCAATCCTTTCTTCTGCCTCCTCAAATCTGCTGTTATGATTCCAATGTTTTTTTTAATTTCATTGATTGCACTTTTCTTTCCAATAAGATCTGCTATTTTTCTATGTATGCTTTCAAAATCTTCTTTGTGCTCATGCAATGTCTTCCTTTTTTTTTTTTGGATTTATTTATTTATTCATTTCTTCCCCCTTCCCCCCACTCCCCACCCCAGCTGTCTGTTGTTTGTTTCTTTTTGCAGCATCTTCTTCTTCGCTTCTGTTGTTGTTGTCAGTGGCACATGAATCGGTGTTTCTTTTTATTGTGTCATCTTGTGTCACCTCTCCATGTGTGTGGCGCCATTCTTGGGCAGGCTGCACTTTCTTTCATGCTGGGCAGCTCTCCTTATGGGGCACACTTCTTGCACATGGGGCTCCCCTACAAGGGGGACACCCCTGCATGGCAGGGCACTCCTTGTGTACATCAGCACTGCACACGGGCCAGCTCCACAAGGGTCAAGGAGGCCCGGGGTTTGAACCGTGGACCTCCCATGTGGTAGACGGATGCCCTAACCTCTAGGCCAAGTTCGCTGCCCCAATGTCTTCTTAATATCCTTAATCTCTTTAGCCATCTCATTGAATTTATTAAGGAGATTTATTTTTAACATCTATGATTAGTTGTCTCAACTCCTTTATGTCATCTAGAGGCTTATCTTTTTCCTTTAAGTGGGCCATTGCTTCCTGTTTCCTGGTGTGGATTGTAATTTTTGGTTGGTGTCTTGGCATCTGGCTTACTAGAGTGTTTTTTCTGGGTGCAGTTTTTCTCTGCAGTTTAGGGCTTCCTATTGTTTCTCCCTTGCTGGTTATGCCATAGGAGCCAAGCATGTAGTTGGTGCTGTAAGCTGTGGAGGCTCAAGCCGCCCTTGTTGCTCCAGGGACCAATGGAACTTCTTCCACCTTTCTCCTTTGCCAGGGGTAAGGACAGAGTGATGGCTATGTGGCATAATCCATGCGCACACCTAGACTGTAGTTGCCCAGAGAGACTGATGAAGCTTCACATCGCTTTCTCCCCTACCTGGGGCAGGGATGGAGCTGCAGGTATGGGCAGCAATCTATGCAGTGCAGGTCCAAGATGACCGCAGTTGCCCTGGTAGACTTCTGATTTTCAGTCTATGCCAGCCAAAGTTCCCTGCAGTTACCTATGTAGGCTGGTGCAGGGCTCCTCACCCTCCACACCCTTAGAGGCAGGGCTGAAGCCTAGGTTAGGGCTGCAGGCTGATCTGTGTGAAAGAATCTGGTTCCTACCAACACTGAGAGTTTCAGTCAACCCTGCTTCCCCTCAGACTGAGGGCAGAGTCAGAATGGTGGCTACTGGCCTTTCTGACTTGGGCTAGTTCTCACCCCAGCTGTTTCCAGGGTTATCTCTTCACCATCAAAGTCTCCCAATCAGTAGCCATAATCAGCAGCCAACTGTCTCCTCCTCCCCGATTTCTGGGAAATGGAGCTTCCAATTCCCATCACAGAACAGCTCCTGAAGTGGCTCGTGCGCCAGAGTAGGATGATTACCAACGTCCATGGTTTGGCTAGTAATTTCCCAGAGAGGCTGGCGCAGGTCCCCACAGCTTCCTCCCTGCTGGAGGTGGCACTGGGTCTTAGGCTAGACCTGCAATATGATCTGGATGGGAAGAAGCTGGTCCCCACCTGCACTGGGATTCTCAGTCCGCCCTGCTCCCCCTTGTGCCAGCCACGGAGTTAAGATGGCAGCTTCTGGCCTCTTTCTGACCTGGACAGGCTCAAACCTTAGCTGTTCTCAGGATCATACTGTAGCCCACTGAATTTCCTCATCATAGCTGAAATTGGTGCCCAACCACCTCTTCCTGCCCCATTTTGGGGAAGTGGAGCTTTCAGTTCCAGCCACAGAACAGCTCTTGAGGTGGCTTGTGCTTCCGGTAGAGGATGGGCACTGGCCTCTGTGGCATGGAGCACTCTACTTACGAGTCTTCTCTGCAGATGCGGAGTCTCCTCCTTCCTCTCCAAGGACACTGTAGGATGCTCTTCTGGCCTCCTGGAGTCCCCAAACAAGTCCTTCATCTAGGTCCAGAGAGCTCTGGGTGTTTGCTAACTGCCCTGTAGCAGGAGCTGACTCTAGAAGCTCCTTACTCGGCCACCATCTTGCTGGTTCTCCCTCTATACCAACTTTTACAACGGGTGAGTGTGAAATTTTGCTTTGATCATTATATAATAATTTGTTTTTAGGATGTCATACATGCAAAGTAGGCACTCACCACTGAGCTACACCTGCTCTCCAGTCAGTAAGTTTTTATAAAGTTTGGAGGGGGGAGAGGAAGTTGAGGCTCATTGTTGACCTGCCATCAGGTACAGTTAATAGTGGACAAACGGTACTTGACCTGGACCTCGCAAAGTCCTGCCAAGGGTCCTTCTGATCTCTGTCCACATAAGCTGTCTCTTGGGCATCCCTTGTTTTGGATGTGCACAAAAACAGCGGTGTTGATTGGTCTCCAAGAATGTGTAATGGATTAATTCAACAAGTGCCCAGCAGAAGCCTGCCCTGCTGTGAAGAAACAAGAATTCTCATTTATAGCAGGTGGAAGGGGATCTGACAGCATCCATGAAATCAGAGCCACCCCACTCCTGGCACCCATCCCAGATACACAGACACCTGTAAGATGTGGCACCCACTCAGGTGACTCACTGCAGCTTTATGTGCACCATCCTGGAAACAATCCAAGTGTCCATCGACCGGGACCACTTGGAATAACCTAAGGTCAGGCCACTCAATGGACTATTAAGCAGCTGAAAACAATAATTCACCTCTTCATGTATGCTGATCCAGGGAACTCCAGAATTTTTGTGCAATGAAAAAATAAGGTGGAATTGTAGGTACGGTGTGCCACCTTTCATGCAAAAAAAAAAGGAGCAAAATACCTCTATGTATCCCAATTTGCATTAAAAATAATAAAAGGAAGGAAAAACTAAAATATTATCAAATGGGGAAAGCAAGACTTCTCAGCTCATACCGTTTTCTGCAGTTCTCTTTCTTTCTAGACGGTATAAACCTTGCCTATTGCATTCAGTGCCTCAAACAGAAGAGACAAATGGGAAAGAGGAGGGGCAGAGATGCCCCGTTACTTCCGTTGCCCTGCCTCCCTCGCTGAGGACATCGCGCGGGATACTGATCACAATTGGCCAGTTTAATTCTTATGGTGAGGTCCTCCTTCTAACTGGTCGTCGATTAGGGCGGGAAGCGGCGGCCACGCAGGGAGTATGTGCAGAGGGAGCTTACCCAGACTGAACCCCGTACAGTCAGCCACCTGCAAAATGGGACCACGCTCTGAGGTTTTACAGGGGCGAGAGAAGTTATGAGAATTAGCAGCTGTGAAAGGGCTTTGAACACTCCTGCATGTGCAAATACATGTTAGTGCCGAGCTGCTAAGCACTTTGACCCAGATCCGCCCTCAAGAGCATACGTGTCGCCCCCATCTTGCAAGATCACGTGATGCGTCCCACCTGACGACTTCCAGAAGGGAAGCAGGGAGGGGGCTCCAGGAGAAAGAGGGAAGCATTAAGTGTACCCCTCCAAAGGCTTAGGGACCTGACAGGGTGGGGAGGCCTTGAAGAATCATGAGAGCTTTCCAGGCAGCAAAGGGGGAGGGCAAGCATGGGGACAGGGAGATCTGCGAGCTAGAGGTTCCACCACGCATCTGGGCTGCAGTGAAGTGGGTGATACTTGAGGTATTGGGTATGTGGTGCTGGTATGACCGCAACAAGACCAAGGAGTTTGATTTTGTCCAGTGGGCTGAAGCTGGACAGTAACAGATGTGGGTTGGAAACAGGTTGGACTGGCAACTTTGGGGCAGTAAATGGCAACAGGCTGAGGCACAGGAGAGGATGAGGCAGGAGATCCCATAAGGATCATTTCAGGAAGCCAAAGAATTATACATTCACACAAACACACACACATTGCTAAAATGACACACAACATATAAAGATGTAATATGAGACCATAACAACGTGAAGAAGAGGGATGGAGATATATAGAAGTAGAGAGTTTGCATAGTACTGAAACTAGGTTGTTACTAGTCAAATTAGGTTGTTATTAGTTTAAGATGTTCATTGTAAAAAGTAAAAAAACCACAATAAAACAACTAAAAATACATAGAAAAGGAAAAGAGAAGTGGATAGATAAGGCAATTAAATACAAAAAAGGGGAGCAAATGTGGCTCAAGCACTTGGGCATCCAGCTCCCACATGGGAGGTCCCCTGCTCAGTTCCTGGTGCCTCCTAAAGAAAAAACAGACAATAGGCAGACAACAAGGGAAAAAAATAAATGACAGTGAGCAAAGAGAGGAGGGAGACATTTCAGGTGTGGAGGTGGGGAAGGAATTTTAAAAAGGCAGTAATGGAATAATTGTGGAACAAAAACATATAAGACTCAGAAAACAAATGGCTGAATGGCAGAAGTCAAACCTTCCTGCTCAGTTATTACCTTGAATGTCCATGGATTAAACTACCCTATTAAAAGGCACAAATTGGTAGATTGGGTGAAAGGGCATGATCCATCTATATGCTGTCTATAAGAGACTCACTTTAGATACAAAACACAAAGACACTGTCAGTAAAGGGTGAAAAAAATACTCCATGCAAAGAGTAATCAAAAGAGAGCAGGAGTCAGTATAACATTCTTAGAAAGAATACACTATAAATAAAAAGATAAGGAAGCAGATGTGGATCAAGTGGTTGAGCTCCTGGGAAGCTGTCTTGGCCCAGTGGTTAGGGCATTCATCTCCCACATGGGAGGTCCATGGTTCAAATCCCGGGCCTCCTTGTCCCGTGTGTAGCTGGCCCACGCTCAGTGTTGATGCGTGCAAGGAGTGCTGTGCCACGCAGGGGTTTCCCCCACGTAGGGGAGCCCCACGCACAAGGAGTGTGACCCATAAGGAGAGCCACCCAGTGCAAAAGAAAGTGCAGCCTGCCTAAGAATGGTGCCACCCACACAGAGAGCTGACCAACAAGATGACGCAACAAAAAGAAACAGATTCCCATGCCGCTGACAACAACAGAAGTGGACAAAGAAGACACAGCAAATAGACACAGAGAACAGACAACTGGGGGGGGGAGGGGAAGGGGGAAATAAATAAATAAATAAATTTTTTAAAAATACTGTTTGACCTCCCACCTCCCATACGTGAGGTTCCAGATTCAGTTCCTGGTGCCTCTTGAAAAAACAAAAGCAAGCAATCACTGAAATAAACAAACAAAAAAAAAAAACTGAGGGAAGCCAATGTGGCTCAGTGGTTGAGTGCTGGCTGCCCACATAAGAGGTCCCATGTTCAATCCTCCAGTCCCAGTACCTCAAAAAAAAAAAAAAAAAATTACAGAAGACAAAGAAGAGTATTTTATGTTGATAAAAAGATTCAAACAAAAAGATATAACAATTATAAACTTATATATACTTGACAACAGAGTCCCAAACATATGATGCTATAAGGGAAAAAATGGAAAGATGAAATAGATAATGCTACAATAAAAGTTGGAAACTTAAGTACACAACTTTCAATAATTAATAGAGGAGGTAACACAAGATGGCATCTAAGTGAGTGCACCCTCGTCATCTCTCCTGCAAAAAACCAGATGAGTGGGGCAGAATCCTGCCTGAGTGAGCTGTTTTGGGAACCCAAAAAGCAGGACGTTTCTGGACATCGATCTGGAGAGAGGGCGACAAAAGGAGTGTTTGCTCAAGGTAAAACCAGGTTTTCTGGCACTTTTGCCCAAAGCTGTCAGAAGACTAAACCCTTCCCCTAGGGCTGATAGTTGCAGCATCCCCTGAACACTGCCGGTGACATGCTGGCATTCCCAAGCACCTTGCTTCCCAAATCTGTGTTCCCTGAGCCCATGTTCCCTGAACCCAGATCTTCCAAACCACGGCATTCCCGAGCCCACTGGTCTCCGACAAACTCTGAGAGTGGGAGGGTTCTGGTGAGAGGTACAGAGGGGCCCAAGGATTGTGGGTCCAATTGTCTGGACCCCCTTTTTTGAGCTTGGGGGAGCATGCTATTTGGCTTCAGAAGAGGCTAGGAAGAGAGGAGAGGTGAAGTTTCTGAGGCTCCCTGATTTAACTAAATGCCCTGGTATAGGGAAAATTGGTCTGGGAGAAGGTGGAGTAAGGCAATTAACTAGTCCTGAGCAAAACACCTAAGGAAGGGGAACATTACAACCTGCTTGGTAGGCTTCCAACAGCATATTTAGGGTTCCCACCAAGGTGTGGGTGCTAGCTCTTAAAGAGACTGAGAGTCATTATTTTCTGTGGTGAGTTGGTTTGGCAGAGTCCCATTGGAATCTTGGAGGGGAGCTCTTACACAGGCTTCCTGCTGCCCTAGGAAAGAGAGAAATGAGGAAGGGAGAAAAAGGGAAGGGCAGATTCCTAAGCAGTTTATTCAGATGTAAAGAGAACTCCTTGCTTGAGGGCTTATCTGTTTGTTTGTTTGGTTTGCTTTTGTTGTTGTTCATTTGTTTTCTTGTGTTTCCTTCCTTTCATCCTTCACCAAGCTTTTTTTTTTCTTTTTCTTTTTTTCTATGAAGTGCTGCAGGCAGTGTTTCTTGTTTGTTGTGCTTCCTCATCCTCAGTTTCCTCTTTTCTGTGTATACTGATTTTGGCCTCAAATGCTATCACTTTTCCTTTACATCTTTCTATCTTCCATCTTCTGTTGTTGCTCTTACATTCTGCCTCTCTTTGTATAGCCCTGAATCTTTCCGACTTTTTATTTCTAACACCTCTATTCTGTTTTCTATCTTTTATTCACTTTTTTTGTTATTGTCCTTTCTTTTCTCTTTCCCTCTCTTCTGTTCACACTGGCTTTTTAATTCATATTATATTTTGCTCCATATTCAGTTTCCCATCTCATTGTAGGCTCTCCACTTTCTTACTGTTATAACTCTACACAGCGTACATGAGTTTAATATTCATTCTCCTATGTCTTACATGGTTCTTCTGCTAATATTTACTATTAATACTGCTATTATACGTTTTCTTTTCTTACCTCTTTTACTTTCCTTGGCCCTAATCATTTTCCTTCAAGGGAACTTAGGCAACAACAGGGAATAGAATAAGAAGAACAAAATGTCAAAGAGAAGACAACACACACACAAACAGCACCTAAATAAACCCCAAGACTAGATGGAGAAACTAATCAACTGAACAAATCCATCAAGATAAAATGATGACCAGACAGCAACAAAAAATTACAAACTATACCAATAACCAGGAAGACATGGCTAAAGCAATTGAACAAACTAAAAAACAGGAAGAGGAGCAGAACATCAAACATAATATCAAAGCTCTCCAGAAAAATATCATGGGCCAAGTTAATGAAGACAAGGAAGAGATTAAGGATATTAAGAAAACACTTGCAGAGCATACAGAAGAAATTGTAAACATACCCAAAAGATTACAGATATGATGGTGATGAATAGCACAATCCTAGAAACCAAAACTACACTCTCAGCAAATGACAGCAGATTTGAAGAGACAGAGGAAAGAATTAGTGATATGGAAGACCAGTACCTCTGAAATCAAAACAGGAGAATTGATAGATAAAAAGATAGAAAAAAATCCAGCAGGGTCTTAGGGATCTTAATGACAATGAAAAATAAAAACATAACAATGCACATTATAGGCATCCCAGAAGGTGAAGGGAAGGGAAAGGGGACTAAGGGGTACTGGAGGAAATAATGCCTGAAAACTTCCCAAACCTATTGAGAGACATGGATGTACATGTCCTGAAAGCACAACACACCCAAAACAGCACAAATCCCAACAGGCCTACCCCAAAACATATACTTGCTAAATTAGCCAATGCTCAAGACAATGAGAAAATACTGAAGGCAGCAAGAGAAAAGAGAACCATCACATACAAGAGAAGCTCAATAAGATTAAATGCCGATTTCTCATCTGAAACCATGGAGGCAAGAAGGCAGTGGTATGACATAGTCAAGGTACTACAAGAAAAAACATTTCCAGCCAAGAATACTCTACACAGCAAAGCTGGCATTCAAAAATGATGGAGAGTTCAAAATATTCACAGATAAACAGAAACTAAGAGAGTATGCCAACAAGAAACCTGTCCTTCAAGAAATACTAAAGGGAGTTCTGCAGGAGTAAAAAAAAAGAACAGGAGAGACAGATTTGGAGGAGACAGTAAGAAAAACCAAAAAGAGAAATAAAAACAACAGATAACATACACAAATCCAAAGAAAATATGGTTAATGAAAGTAATTCCTTGAGAGTAATAACACTGAATGTCAATGGATTAAACTCATCTGTCAAGAGACACAGATTGGCAGAATGGATAAGGAAGCAGGACCCATGGATATGCTGTCTACAAGAAACCCATCTTAGACACAGGCATTCAAGTTGAAAGTGAATGACTGGAAAGCAATCTTACAAGCAAACAACAAAAAAGGACAGGAGTAGCTATATTAATATCAGACAAAATAGACTTTAAATGCAAAATTATTGTGAGAGACAAAAATGGACACTACATATTAGTAAAAAGGGGAATCTTTCAAGAAGAAAGAAGAAGAATAAACATTGATGCTCCTAACCAGGGCCTCTCCAAATATGTGAGGCAAACACTGGATAAACTAAGTAAAGGAATAGATGCCTCTACAATTATAGGGGGGGAACTTTCATAGACCATTATCACCATTAGACGGAACATCTCAACAGAGAATCAATAAAGAAATAAAGACATTGAACAATGTATTAGTGGATCTGGACCTAACAGACATATATAGAACATTACATTCAAATACAGCAGGATATACATTCTTCTCAAGTGCACATGGATCATTCTCCAAGATAGACCACATGCTAGGCCACAAAGAAAGTCTCAATGAATTCAGAAAGATTGAGATCATAGAAGAAATAATTTCTCCAACCACAGTGGAATGAAGCTGGAAATCAGCAAGGGCCAGAGGACCAGATTAGGCAAAAAGATATAGAAGTTAAGCAACACACTCTTAGATAAAGAGTGGGTCAAGGAGGGAATCTCAAAAGAAATCAGTAACTACCTTGAAACCAATGAAAACAACAACACAACATATCAAAACTTATGGAATGCAGCAAAAGCGGTACTGAGAGAGATTCATAGCCATTAATTCATACATCAAAAAAGAAGAAAGAGCCAAAATTGAAGACCTTACTGCACATTTGGAGGAATTAGCAAAAAAATAACAAACTAACCCCAAACAAAGAAGAAAGAAAGAAAGAACCAATATAGGAGCAGAACTAAATGAAATGGAAAATAAGGTGGCAATAGAAAAAATAAACAAAACCAAGAGCTGCTGCAGGGGCACTGAGGAGTTGGCCTCAGGCTCGGGGCTAGCTGGGCCCAGGGACCTGGGCTGAGAGATCTTCTGGAAGCACAGCCTTATGGTGCTGGCGGCCACGAAGGTGTAGTCGAGCAGTGCCCCGAAGGAGATGAACTGCACCAGTACATCGAAGTCCAGCACCAGCGCCAGAAGGGCCATGAGGACCCCAAACACCAGGGTGCCCACCACAGGGACCTGGGTCCTGGGGTGCACGCGGGCAAATACCTGGAAGAACAGCCCGTCAGCCACCATGGCATAGACCAAGTGAGGCAGGAAGAAGAGGTTGCCGAGCAGGACCGTGATGATGGCTGCAGTAGAGGGGTGGGAGTGAGGGGCCTGTCAGAAAGGGTGTGTGAGCCTGGCTGGGTGTGGGTGCTCAGTTACAGGCCCACTGGAAAATTTGGGAAGGTGATGAGTGGGAGTGGAGGATTCTCTAATCATCACAGCCCTCCTGGGACAGTTACACAGCAGGGGTCAACCCGGGAAGCCCAGGACGTAAGGCTGCCTCTCCCCCCACTACCCCACCCAGTTCCCACCCTGCAAGGTGCTGCTTCCTCACTGCAGATGGAGCCCGCTGCCACGATGAAGCCGGCCCAGCTGTAGCCCCGCTGATATACGGTGTCGGCGAGCGCCAATTGAGGGTCGAGGCTGTGCCAGGGAACCATGAGGGTAAGCACGGTGGACACCAGGATGTAGGCCGTGGCCGCCAGGCTGAGATGGCGATGGCCATGGGCACAGCCTTCTGCGGGTTCTGGGCCTTCTCGCTGGAGGTGGCAATGTCTTCGAAGCCCGCGAAGGCATAGAAGCAGATGGCAGCGCCAGCCATGATGCCTGAGAAGCCGAAGGGCATAAAGCCGCCCTCTTCAGTGCTCCAGTTTTCCAGGCTGGCCAGAGAGAAGCCCAGGATGATGATAAAGATGATGACACAGAGGCTGACAACTGTGAAAGTGTAGTTGAGCCAGGAGGAGACGCAGGCTCCACAGGAGAGAAAGGCAGAGACAAGAAGAATGATACCAGAGGCCAGGAAGTCTGCGTACCAGGCCAGGAAGAGCACCTGCCAGGTGCTTATGTGGGTCTCAGTGAGATAGTGAATTTGGTGACCAAACATGGCGTCCAGGTAGCCACTGCAGGCCTGAGCCGCCAGGGCACCATCGAGGAGGTCCTCAAGCAGTACGGTCCAGCCAATGCTAAGCCCCCTCTTGATATAGATGTGGAGTGGACACAATCATTCCAAGGTCCACAGGATGGAGGAACAGAATATGGATTAGAGTGGAGTTACCGATACTTTATTCATGAACTATTGTGATTAGTAATCGAAGATATGGCATTGGTGTGGAGAAAGTGGCCATCGTGGCTGCTGGGGGTGGAAAATGGGAGGAAGAGATGAGATGTGGAGGCGTTTTCGGGACTTGAAGCTGTCCTGGGTGATGCTGCAGGGACAGTTACCGGACATTGTATGTCCTCCCATGGCCCACTGGGTGGACTGTGGGAGTATGGGCTATGATGTGGACCATTGACCATGAGGTGCAGTGGTGCTCAGAGATGTGTTCACCAAATGCAATGAATGTCTCATGATGATGGAGGAGATTGTTTCTATGGGGGGGGAGTGGGGTGAAGAGGTGGGCAGTATATGGGGACCTCATATTTTTTTAATGTAATATTAAAAAAAAAAGACACTCCATGAAAAGAGTAATCAAAAAGAGCAGGAGTCATTATATTATTCTCAGACAAAATACACTTTTTTTTTTAAGATTTATTTATTTTATTTATTTCTCACCCTCCCATTCTCTCGTTGTCTGCTCTCTGTGTCCATTCACTGTGTGTTCTTCTGTGTCTGCTTGTATTCTCATTAGGCACTCCAGGAACTGATCCTGGGACCTTCCTGAGTGGCAGAAAGGCAATTACTCTCTTGTGCCACCTCAACTCCCTGTTCTACTATGTCTTCTTATTTTCTCTCCTCTGTATCTCTTGTTGCGTCATCTTGATGCACCAGCTCTCCACGTTGGCCAGCACTTCTGCATGGCATGGCTTTCCTGTGCTGGGTGGCATTCCTACACAGGGCAGCACTCCTGTGCAGGGCGACACCCCATGTGGGCCAGCTCACTGCATGGGCCAGCTTGCCCTCACCAGGAGTCCCTGAGCATTGAACTCTGGACCTCCTACATGGTAGATGGGAACCCAATTGGTTGAGCCACATTCATTTCCCTAAAATACACTTTAAATAAAAAGATTGGGGAGCGGATGCAGCTCAAATAGTTGAACTCCCACCTCCTACATGTTCCTGGTGCTTCCTGAAAAAACAAAAACAAACAAATAGCAAAACAAACAAAAAACAACAACTCAGGGAAGTCGATGTGGTTCAGTGGTTGAGTCCTGGCTTCTCACATAGGAGGTCTTGGGTTCAATCCCTGGCCCCCAGTATCTCAAAAAAAAGAAAAATTACACAAGACTAAGAAGAGTATTATATATTGATAAAAAATTCAGTCCAACAAGGTATAACTATTATTAACATATATGCAGCTCACAACACAGTCCCAAAAATATTATGGAAAAATAAAATGGAAAAAATTAGAAGAAGAAATAGTGCTGCAATAAAAGTTGGAAACTTCAACACTCCACTTTCAATAATTAACACAGCATCTAAACAGAAAACCAATAAGGAAATAGAGGACTTGATCAACATTATTAACCAGTTAGACATAATGGACATATTTAGTACACTCCACCCAAAAGCAGAATGCACATTCTTCTCAAAGACCCATGGAACATTTTCCAGGATACACCACACATTAGGCCACAAACAAAATCTTCGTAAGTTTTAAAACATTGAAATCATACAAACTATCTTCTCAGACCATAAAGGAATAAAACTAGAAATCAATAAGAGATGGAAAACTGGAAAATTTTAAAATACATGGAAATTAAATGTCACACTATTAACCAATCAATGGGTCAAAGAATAAGTCATAAAGGAAATTAGGAAATACCTTGAATTGAATGAAAATAAAAACACAACATACCAAAACATATGAGATGAAGGGAAGGCAATACTCAGAGGCAAATTTATTGCTCTAAATGTCTACATTGAAAAACAAAGGTTGCAAAACAATAATCTAACTTCAGGAAGCAGATGTGGCTCAAGCAGTTAGGCACCCGCCTACCACATGGGAGATCCCAGGTTCAATTTCCAGGGCTTCCTAAAGAAGATGAGCAAGACAGCAAGCTGACACAATGGGCTTGTGCAGTGAGATGACACAATGAGGAGACAAAATGAGAGACCCAAGAAGCATGGAGTACAGGTGGCTCAAATGATTGGACGCCTCCCTCCCACATAGGAGGTCCTGGGTTCAGTTCCCAGTGCCTCCTAAAAAGAAGACTGTTGCAGGAACCTGTTGAATGAAGAAGTGAAAAGAAAAACACAAAAGACACAACACGATGGGGCTCAGGGGACCATCATCTCCAAAGAAATGAAGTTTAATGTGACTAGAAGGTATCCAACACTCTTCTCCATCCTTTGTAATAACAAGAGCATACCCTTGACCTCACACTTTTACCATAGCAGCATACCACGTATTATCTAAAAGCCTTTTATAATATATCAGTTGTTGAAGATTTTTACAGGGTCCTGATTTTTCTTCCCAGAACCACCCAGCTGCTGATATATGAATATTAGTCTAAATGTTAAGAACGTTCAGAGTGCAAAGGGCTTTGCTTAATATAACTGCTGGCAGAAAATCATTAATTAAACCCATCTCTGTTATGCCTATGGGGGATGCCCCTTCAGAAGACGAGCAGACACCGAGAGTACACAACAGAGACACAGAAATCAGACAGTGAGTGCAAACAATGTGTGGGGGGATGATAATAATAAATAAATAAACAAACAAACAAACAAACAGAATACCTTACTTCACACCTAAAGAAACTGAAAAAGAAGACCAAACTAAACCCAAAGTTAGTAGAAAGAAGGACACAGTAAAGAGTAGAGTGGAGATAAATGAAAGAAAGACTAAAAACAATACAGAGAATCAATAAATCAAAGTTTGGGTTTTTGAAAATATCAACAAAATTGATAAACCTTTAGCGAGACTGACAAAAAGAAAGAGAGAACACAAAAAAACTAAAACCAGGAATGAAAGTTTAGACATTACTATGACCTTACTAGAAATAAAACGTTTATAAAAGGGCACTAGGAACAATTACAGCCCAACAAAGTAAAAATCTGAATAAGTGGACCAATTCCTTGAAATATACAAATTACCTAATCTGTTGTGAGAATAGAAAATCTCAACAGACCTATAACAAGAAAAGACATTGAATCAATAATTTTAAAAACCTCCCAACAAAGAAAAGACAATTACCAGATGGTTTCACTGCTGAATTCCACTGAGCATTTAAAAAATATTTAACACCAATCATTCTCCAACTCTTCCAAAGAGTAGAACAGGAGGGATTACTTCCTAACTGATTCTATGAGGCTGGCATTAGTCTGATACCAAAGAAAGATAAAGACAACACAGTAAAAGAAAATTACAGACCAATATCCTTATGAATATAGATGAAAAAATCCTCAACAAAACACTAGCAAACTGAATACAACAGTATATTAAAAGGATTACACACTATAGCCAAGTGGAATGTATTGGTTCAACATAAGAAAATTAATCAAGGTAATACAACATTTATAGAATGAGAAAAAAATACATGATCATCTCGATTTGTACGGAAATGGCATTTGACAACATTCAAAATCTTTTCATGATAAAAACACTCAGAAAACTAGGAGTAGAAGGAATCTCTCAAAAAGATGAAAAAACAAAAACAATTTTTAAAAAAAGAAGGGACATCTCTCAACATGATAAAGAGCATTTACAAAAAACCCACAATAAATATCATACTCAATGGTGAAAAACTGAAAGCTTTCCCCCTAAGATCAGAAATGAAACAAGTATACCTGCTATGACCACTGTTATTCAACATTCTACTGGAAATTCTAACCAGAGTAATCAGGCAAATTGGAAAGGAAGAAATCAAACTATCCCTATTCACAGATGATATGATCCTATAAATAAGAAATCCTAAAGAATTCACAAGAAAGCTGCTAGAATAGACAAAATTAGCAAAGTTGAAGGATACAAGATAAACATACAGAAGTCAGTTGGGTTTTTAAAGACCAGTAGTGGACAATCTGTTAAGGAAATCATTAAATAACTCCATTTACAACAGCAATTGAAAACAAAAAACAAAAACAATATGTGACAGTTTGAAACTGGGTATAACCCAGACAATTATATCCTTAGGGTTAATCCCTTCCTGTGGGTGTGAGACTCTTTGATTGGATTGGATTGGACTCAGTTGGGGGGCGTTTGGATTACTTAAGTGAGGTGTGACCCAGGGTGGGTCTTGGTCCTCTTGCTGAATTCCTTTATAAGTGGAGGACTGAAAGCAGCAGACACACAGAAAAAGGTAGCAGAGACAGAAAAATCCTGCATGGCTGAGAGGTCCAAGAGAGAGGAGGCTAGAATCAGTGGAGTATAGACTCAGAAAGAGGCCCAGGAGAGACTCAAAGTGAAGAGGTCTAGAAGAGAGGGAAGAGACAAGCAATATGCCTGATTGCCCACATTTGAGGTCAGGGAGAAATTAACCCTGAAGAAGGCAGAGACCCGGATGAGCAGGTGCCTCCATGTGTCTTCCCATGTGGAAGGAATCCAGGATTGCCAGCAACCAACCTTCAGTGAGAGAGCATCTCTGATGATGCTTTTTTTTTTTTTTGCATTTTTTTAAATATTTATTTATTATTATTTTTTTAATTACATTAAAAAATATATATGAGGTCCCATTCAACCCCACCGCCCCCGCTCCCCACTCCCCCCACAGCAACACTCTCTCCCATCATCATGATACATCCATTGCACCTGGTAAGTTCATCTCTGAGCATCACTGCACCCCATAGTCAATGGTCCACATCATAGCCCAGACTCTCTCACGTTCCATCCAGTGGGCCCTGGGGGGATCTACAGTGTCCCGTAATTGTCCGTGAAGCACTATCCAGGACAACTCCACGTCCCGAAAACGCCTCCACATCTCATCTCTTCCTCCCGTTCCCCACACCCAGCAGCCCCCATGGCTACCGTTCCCACACCCATTTCACATTTTCTCTGTGGACATTGGATTGGTTGTGTCCATTGCACACCTATGTCAAGTGAGGGCTTAGATTCCACATGGGTACTGGATGCACTCTTCCCGCTTCTAGTTGTAGACACTCTAGGCTCCATGTTGTGGTGGTTGACCTTCTTCAACTCCATGTTAGCTGAGTGGAGTAAGTCCAATAAGTCAAAGTGTAGGAGCTGAAGTCTGTTGAGGCTCTGGGCCTGGGTGTCATATTATCAGTCCAGAGATTCAAATCCCCTACATATATCTTAAACCCAGCACCAACTACAATTCCAATAAAGTAGCATGCAAGTCTTGTGAAAAGAGATCCTCTCTGAGTCCATTTCCATCACGCAGAAACACCAGCTCCAAAGAAGGGCCATCTGTCATGGCAGTGAACCCCTTCTGCCATGACCATAGAACCCGTGGGTCTCTTTATCCCTCAAAAGAACCAATACCTGGGGTTGTATCTACCTTATCTGTCTCTTAGACTCTGTTCAGTTGTACATAGGGGTATTCCTTCTGACAACCTCCAGACTCTTTTTTAGAGACTCACAGCCTTATAATCTCATTTCTCCTTTCCATTTCCCCCTTACATTAGGTCAAACCGCTTCCCGAAGTCATGTTATTATATGTAGACAGGTATATTCTGCTGTTCCGCATTGAATCTTTAATTCAAGGTCATTTTCTAGTTGCTTCTTCAGCTGGTATGTGGTAGTGATCCCTCGGTGCCAGGGAGGCTCATCCCTGGGTGTCGTGTTCCATGCTGGGGGGAATGCATCACATCTACACGCTGAGTTTGGCTGTGAGAGTGGCCACATTTGAGTAACATGAAGGCTGTCAGGAGGAAACCCCCAGGCACAATGCTACTCTAGGCCTTGTTCTTATTGCAGGTGCATAGGCTCAAAAGTGTAGCCATTAGTATCAAGAGCCCACTGTTGGGCCCTCCTTCCTTCCTGGTTCTTGCCGTTGCACCTGGAGGATTGCCGCTGCTCTCCCAGGGCCCACAACAGTGACCCCCCGGCCAGGAGCCCAGTACCCCCCCAGCTGTTGTTTTTAATTGTTTCCACTATGAGTATATATAGACATTACCATATACCCTGGGCATATGCCCTGTATAACTCCCTGTCAACCATATATATCCTGTCAATAACATCCCATATCAGTATTCCTCCGTTGCCATTGTTGAACCACTCTGTGATCCAAAACTTCCCATAAAGTGAATCCCAACATAATGTCAGCTTCAGAAGAGTCTTAGATCACCAAAATTCATATATACAATATACAGTATTTCCCCAGATCCACCATAAAACCTTTTCCCTTCCACAGCAATAATCTTTTAACTTATTCATATCATATTTCCTGAAACTGATGTACAGATTCCGAAACTATAGTTTTCAAACAAGGTAACATTTGTGCTTACTATGTGGTCCATACTTTAGGTTGTACAGTTTTCTAAATTTTTTAGTTATCCTATGTTTTGTCTTATGGTTTTCATTATTAGTCTGTCGTCCCCTATATGTTTTTGGTGTAATATTAGCTGTTTTATATTCATCCTCGTGTACTCTCACATAACTCCTCTTTTGCCCCCTTATTTACCTTTGTTCCATCCATTGCACGTCCATTTTCCCCTCCCCTTAGGGCCCACAACACCTGCCAATCTAATGCCCTGGGAGCCGTCCTTTCTCACAAGAGATACAGTTCTCTCTATTCAACGGCATTAGTCTTCCCCAGGATATGGGTCCACCCCACCCAATGGTAGAACCCACCTTGGAAAAATGAGCCTTCAGCTATTCCCTCCGGAGTCCGTCCCGCATCAGACCATACCCCCTGAGCGTCCTAACCAGGTAACCCTCCTACTTATACTCTGATACGTTTTACTCAACATTTAGTTCTCGACGAACTTCTGGCACTCTCCCATGTTTGTATGTTGCCCCTCCCTCCCACCTATTTCTTGGACCATATTACCCCTCTTCCCATCCCCAGCCCCCCTCAAACCCAGAAAACCCCACCCAAAGGTAACCCCTTGCCCCCATTTTGTCCCTTCTTTGTGCTCATACTTACCCCCAGCTCATCACAGATTCCACCCCTACAGACATTAACTCACATCCTTCCTCCACCCCCCGATTTCCAGTAAGCCACTTTTCCAGACTCTAGCTCTCTAACGCAGTTAACTTATTTCATATCATTGAGGTCATATAGTATTTGTCCTTCAATGCCTGGGTTGCTTCACTCAACATAAGATTCTCAAGGTTCATCCATGTTATCACGTGCGATTGTAGTGTATTGGTTCTTATAGCTGAGTAGTATTCCATTGTGTGTATATACCACATTTTATTGATCCACTCATCTGTTGATGGACTTTTGGATTGATTCCAACTTTTGGCGATGATGAACAATGCTGCTATGAACATTGGTGTACATATATCGGTTTGTGTCCTTGTTTTCAGATCTGATGGGTATATACCCAGCAGTGGTATTGCTGGGTCATATGGCAAATCTATGGATAATTTTTTGAGAAACTGCCAAACTGTCCTCCAGAATGGTTGGATCCTTCTGCATTCCCACAAGCAATGGATGAGTGTTCCCCTTTCTTCACATCCTCTCCAGCATTTGTATTCTACTGTTTTTTTCATGGATGCCAATCTTATGGGAGTAAGATGGTATCTCATTGTAGTTTTGATTTGCATTTCCCTGATAGCTAGGGATTTGGAGCATTTTTTCATGTGCTTTTTAGCCATTTGTATTTCTTCTTTGGAGAAGTGTCTGTTTAAATCTTTTTCCCATTTTTTAAATGGGTTGTTTATCTTTTTGTTTTTGAGATATATGAGTTCATTATATATGCAAATTATAAGTCTCTTATCAGATATATGGTTGCCAAATATTTTCTCCCATTGTGTGGGTTCCCTTTTTACTTTCTTGACAAACTCCTTTGAGGTGCAGAAGGCTTTAATTTTGAGGTAGTCCCATTTATCTATTTGTTCTTTTGCTGCTCGTGCTTTTGGTGTGATATTCATGAAGCCATTTCCTATTACAAGGTCTTGTAGATGTTTCCCTACACTGCTTTCTAAGGTCTTTATGGTCTTGGCTCTTATATTTAGGTCTTTGATCCATCTTGAGTTGATCTTTGTATAAGGTGTGAGATGGTAATCCTCTTTCATTCTTCTACATATGGCTATCCAGTTCTCCAGGCACCATTTGTTGAATAGGCCATTCTCTCCCAGTTGAGAGGGTTTGGTGGCTTTATCGAATATTATATGGCTATATACATGAGGTTCTATATCTGAACTTTCAATTCGATTCCATTGGTCTGTGTGTCTCTCCTTATGCCAGTACCATGCTGTTTTCACTACTGTAGCTTTGTAGTATGTTTTGAAGTCAGGAAGTGTGATTCCTCCTATTTCATTTTTCTTTTTCAATATGTCTTTGGCTATTCGGGGCCTCTTTCTATTCCAAATAAATTTCATAGTTAGTTTTTCTAGTTCCTTAAAGAAGGCTGCATTGATTTTTATTGGGATTGCATTGAATGTGTAGATCAGTTTTGGTAGGATAGACATCTTAATAATATTCAGTCTTCCTATCCATGAACAGGGAATATTCTTCCATTTATTTAGGTCTTCTTTGATTTCCTTGAACAATCTTGTATAGTTCTCGATGTATAAGTTTTTTACCTCTTTAGTTAAATTTATTCCTAAGTATTTGATTCTTTTATTTACTATTGTGAATGGTATTTGTTTCTTGATTTCCTCCTGATCTTGCTCATTATTGGTGTATAGAAATGCTACTGATTTTTGCGCATTGATCTTATAACCTGCGACTTTGCTAAACTCATTTATGAGTTCTAGGAGCTTTGTTGTAGATCTCTCAGGGTTTTCTATATATAGGATCATGTCATCTGCAAATAATGAAATTTTGACTTCTTCCCTTCCAATTTGAATGCCTTTTATATCTGGTTCTTGTCTCAGTGCTCGAGCCAGTACTTCCAAGACAATGTTAAATAGGAACGGAGACAATGGGCATCCTTGTCTTGTTCCTGATTTTAGAGGGAAGGATTTCAGGATTTCGCCATTGTAAACAATGTTGGCTTTAGGTTTTTCATATATACTCTTTATCATGTTCAAAAAGTTTCCTTGTATTCCGATCTTTTGGAGTGTTTTTATCAGGAAGGGGTGCTGTATTTTTTCAAATGCCTTTTCTGCATCTATACATATAATCATGTCGTTTTCTTCTCTCAATCTGTTTATATGGTGTATTACATTGATTGATTTTCTTATGTTGAACCATCCTTGCATACCTGGAATAAATCCCACTTGGTCATGATGTATAATTCGTTTAATGTGTTGTTGAATACGATTAGCAAGTATTTTGTTAAGTATTTTTGCGTCTAGGTTCATTAGAGAAATTGGTCTGTAATTTTCCTTTCTTGTGGTGTCTTTGTTTGGCTTTGGTACTAGGGTAATGTTGGCATCATAGAAGGAATTAGGCAGTGTTCCTTCTGTTTTGATTTTTTGGAATAGTTTCAACAGGATTGGTGTTAGTTCTTTCCGGAATGTTTTGTAGAATTCACCTGTGAAGCCGTCTGGCCCTGGGCTCTTCTTAGTTGGGAGATTTTTAATGACTGATTCTATCTCTTTGCTTGTGATTGGTTTGTTAAGATCATCAATTTCTTCTTTCGTCAGTATGGGCTGCTTATGTATTTCTAGGAATTTGTCCATTTCCTCTAAATTGTCATTTTTGTTGGAATATAGTTTTTCAAAGTATCCTCTTATGATAGTCTTTATTTCTGTGGGGTCAGTGGTGATCTCACCTTTCTCATTTCTTATTTTGTGTATTTGCATCTTTTCTCTTTTTTTCTTTGTTAGTCTCGCTAAAGGTTTGTCAATTTTGTTGATCTTCTCAAAAAACCAGCTCTTGGTCTTGTTTATTTTTTCAAGTGCTTTCTTATTTTCTATTTCATTTAGTTCTGCTCTTATCTTTGTTATTTCCTTCCTTCTTCTTCCTATTGGGTTACTTTGTTGTTGTTTTTCTAATTCCTTCAAATGTGCAGTTAATTCTTCAATTTCTGCTCTTTCTTCTTTTTTGCTATATGAATTTATGGCTATAAATTTCCCTCTCAGTACCGCTTGTGCTGCATCCCTTAAATTTTGGTATGTTGTGTTATCATTATCATTTGTTTCAAGGTAGTCATTGATTTCTTTTGAGATTTCCTCTTTGACCCACTGTTTTTCTAAGAGTGTGCTGTTTAATTTCCAAATTGTCGTGTGAAGTCTGGGTCTCTGTCCCTTGCAAATTTCCAGCTTGACTCCACTGTGGTCAGAGATATTGTTTTGTATGATTTCGATCTTTCTGAATTCATTAAGCCTTTCTTTGTGGCCTAGCATACGGTCAATCTTGGAGAATGTTCCATGTGCGCTTGAGAAAAATGTATATCCTGCTGTGTTTGGGTGTAATGATCTATATATGTCTATTAGATCCAGCTCTTCTAATATACTGTTCAAATGTTTTGTTTCTTTAGTGATTCTCTTTTGAGATGTTCTGTCCAGAGTTGATAGTGGTGTATTAAAATCCCCCACTATAATTGTAGATGCATCTATTCTTTCACTTAGTTTTTCCAGCGTTTGCCTCACATATTTAGAGGCGCCCTTATTAGGAGCATAAATATTTATGATTGTTCGATCTTCTTGACAAATTGTCCCTTTCACTAAAATATAGTATCCTTCTTTGTCTCTCACAATTGTTTCGCATTTAAAGTCTATTTTGTCTGATATTAATATAGCTAGTCCTGCTTTTTTTTGGTTGTTGTTTGCTTGTATGATTGTTTTCCAGCCATTCACTTTCAACCTCCATGAGTCTCTGGGTCTAAGATGTGTCTCTTGTAGGCAGCATATAGATGGGTCGTATTTCCTTATCCAGTGTCCCAGTCTGAATCTTTTGATAGGTGAGTTTAATCCGTTGACATTCAGTGTTATTACGTTTAGAGAGTTATTTATGGTAGCCATATTTTGGTTGGATTTGTGTTTATTATATTTTGTTTGTATTATTTTATTTTCCCCTTCTATTTTTGTCTTTCTTGTTGCTTTTAAACTCTCCTCCATCTCTGACTGTCCTGTTTTTTCCTTTCTTCCTGCAGAATTCCCTTAAGAATTTCTTGAAGGGGAGGTTTCTTGTTGATATACTCTTTCAGTTTCTGTTTTTCTGTGAATATTTTGAACTCTCCATCATTTTTGAATGCTAGTTTAGCTGGATAGAGTATTCTTGGTTGGAAATTTTTTTTCCTTTAGTACCTTGACTATATCATACCACTGCCTTCTTGCCTCCATCATTTCAGATGAGAAATCAGCACTTAATCTTATGGAGTTTCCCTTGTATGTGATGGTTTTCTTTTCTCTTGCTGCTTTTAGAATTTTTTCTTTGTCTTGAGCATTGGATAATTTGACAAGTATATGTCTTGGGGTGGGCCTGTTGGGGTTTATGACCAGTGGAGTGCGCTGTGCTTCTTGGATATGTACATCTGTCTCTTTCAGTAGATTTGGGAAGTTTTCATTCATTATTTCCTGCAACACTCCTTCTGACCCCTTTCCCTTCTCTTCTCCTTCTGGAATGCCTATAATACGTATGTTTGAGCATTTTGCGTTATCATTCAGGTCCCAAAGTCCTATCTGGATTTTTTCTACCTTTTTATTGACCACTTCTACTATCTGTTTGATTTCCAATGCACTGTCTTCCACATCACTAATTCTCTGCTCTGCCTCTTCTAGTCTGCTGATATTTGCTGCAAGTGTATTTTTGATTTCTTGAATTGTGGTGTTCATTTCCATCATATCTGTTATTTTTTTGCGCATGTCTGCAATTTCCCCTCCAAGTGTTGTCTTCATGCTGTTAACCTCTTTCATTACTTCATCAAATTTGTCGGTGATAAATGTTCTGAGATCTTTCATTGCTTGTGCGATGTCCTGCCCCCCTTCCTGATTTTCAGTTTGTTGATTGGATTCAGCCATGTTTTCCTGATTACTGGTTTGGTTTGTAGATTTTTGTTGCTGTCTTGTCAACATTTTTTCTTGACGGGTTTAATCAGTTCCTTAGCTTCTTTGTCTAGTCTTGGAGATTAAGTATCTGTTGTTTTTGCGTAAGTGTTATATCTTCTCTTTGTCACTTTGTTCTTCTTATTCCAATTTCTTATTGCTAGTTAAGCTCACTTTAATGGAAAGTATTAGTGCTGGGGAAAGTCAATTGTGTAAGGAAGGAAAAAGTGTGAAGTAGTATTGGTGATATATGTTTACAAAGCAACAATATGAGTTCTGGGAGGATGGAGGTTAGATCATGTAAATTGTGTAGAGTTATAGTAGTAGGAAAGTACCTATAATGAGGTAGACGACTGAATATGGGAGGAATGTGGTACGTACTAAGAGGCTATTGTTTTCGTGAGAGAGGGAAAGAGAAAAGAAAGGTAATAGTTTCAGGGACGAATACCAGATGGAAAACTAAGCAAAGGTATTAGAAATTAAGAGTTAGACACTTTGTGGATCAAAGAAAGGGAGATGGAATATAGGAGAGATAGCAGATGGTGGAGGATATCAAGTTGTAGGGGAAAGGGGATAGTGTAGATAGGCTAAATCTATTCACAGAGAAATGAGGCAGTGGAGGGTGAGGAAACCCAGCAAATGTGAGGTATTTCCTGTAGGACCTATTGTATTGTTAAGGTAAAATAGTATAAGAAGAATATTGGGGACAAGAAAGAGAGGATTGAAAAAAAGAAAAAAGAACAACAACAACAACAACAACAAAAAATAAAAATAAAAATAAAAACAAAAACCAAAGAACAGAAACCCCGCCGACAGGCTCAGCTGGGCTCAGCTGGGCTCCGGTCCCCCGCCCGCCGCCCGTCGTGGCTCGGCTGGGCTCGGCTGGGCTTGGCTGGGCTCAGCTGGGCTCAGGTCCCCCACCTGCCGCCCGCCGCGGCTCGGCTGGGCTCGGCTTCCCCTCCCGCCGCGGCTCGGCTGGGCTCGGCTGGGCTCGGCTTTCCCGCCCGCCGCCCGGCGCAGCACGGCTCGGCTCTCCCGCTCGCCGCCCGACACGGCGCGGCTGGGCTCGGCCGAGCTCAGCTGGGCTCGGCCCCCCCGCCCGCTGCGGCTCAGCCGGGCTTGGCCGGACTCGGCTTCCCCGCCCACCGCCCGCCGCCGCGGCACAACGCGGCTCGGCTCTCCCGCCCGCCGCCCGCCACGGCACGGCTAGGCTCGGCTGGGCTCGGCTCCTTCGCCCGCCGCCCGCCGTGGCACAGCGCGACTCGGCTCTCCCGCCCGCCACCTGCCACAGTGCGGCTAGGCTCGGCTGGGCTCGGCTCCCTCGCCCGCTGCCCGGGCGGCTCACCGCGGCTCGGCTCTCCCACCCGCCGCCCACCATGGCACAGCGCGGCTCGGCTCTCCCACCCGCCGCCTGCCGCAGCGCGGCTGGGCTCAGCTGGGCTCGGCTGGGCTCGGCTGGGCTCGGCTTCCCGGCCCGCCGCGGCTCGGCTGGGTTCGACTGGGCTCGGCTGGGCTTGGTTCCCCCGCCCGCCGCCCGCCGTGGCACAATGCTGCTCGGCTCGGCTCTCCCGCCCACTGCCCGCAGCGGCGTGGCTCGTATCCCCCGCCTGCTGCCCACCTCGGCCCAGCTAGGCTACCCTGGCCGCCGCCCGCCGGGGCTCCGCGCGATGCTAGCTGCCTCGGCTCTGCCTACCCAAGGAGGGAGTCCTCCACACGTAGCTGGGATCTCCGTGTATATTTCACAGATGGATCCTCTCTGTTACCTTCCCTCCAAATCGATGTCCAGACACCTCCAGACCAGGAAAAATCCTGAAACAGCCGGTCCCAAAGAGTCTCCGACGCCTCCCAACCGATTCCCCCCAGGAGCTAGTAACCGGGAAGTTCACTCAGCCGCCATCTTGCCTCCCCCTCCTGAAAAGTCCCAAATTATATCTTATAGGCCAGTCCTTTCCATTACCTTCCCACCAAATCGATGTCCAGACACTTCCTGCCCTGAAAAAGTCCTGAAAAAGCCTGGTCCCGGAGAACCTCCAGCGGTGCCCAGCTGCCTCTTCCCAGGAGAGACGGCAAGGCAAGCTCACTCAGCCACCATCTTGCCGAAAGTATTCTCTGATGATGCTTTGATTTGGATATTTTCATAGCCTAAGAACTATACGCTTTTAACCTAATAAATTCCCATTATAAAAGCCAACCCATTTTCGGTATATTTCTCCCAGCAGTCTTTGCAACCTAAAACACCTGGAATAAATTTAACCAAGGTGGTGAAAGACTTGTACACTGAAAACTAAAAAACATTGCTCACAGAAATTAAAGAAGATCTAAGTAAAGGGAAAGACATCCCATGTTCATGGGTTGGTAAAATTAATATTGTTAAGATGTCAATACTGCCTAAAACAATTTACAGATTCAGTGTACTCCCTAATCAAAATTCCAGCATCCTCGTTTGCAGAAATGGAAAAGCTTATATGAAAATTTATATGCAATTGCAAGGGACCTTGACTGGTCAAATTAGTCTTTAATAAGAAGAACAAAGTTGGAGAACTTAAACTTCACACAAAACATACTATAAACCTAGGGTAATTATGTGGTGCTGCCATAAAGACAGACATACAGACCAATGGAATAGAATGCTGAATGCAGAGATAAATCCACACATTCTACAGGCAGTTGATTTTTAACAGTTGTGCCGAGTCCATTCAACAGGGAAAGAATAGTTTCTTCAACAAATGGTACTACAACAACTGGAAATCCACATGCAAAAGAAATGAATGTGTACGCCTATCTCTCACCATACACACAAATTAATTCAAAATGGATCAATGACCTAAATAGCAGAGCAAATACTATAAAACCTGTACAAGAAAACATAGGGAAATATTTTCACGGCCTGGAAATAGGTACTGGAGTATTACATTTTACACCCTAATCATAAGAAACAAAAGAAAAAATGGATTAAATGGGCTTCATCAAAATTAAAATATTTTCTGCATTGTAGTACATATTATTTTCAAAAAAGTGAAATCATAACTTACAGAATGGTAGAGAATATTTGTCAGCTATATACCTGATAAGGGTTTAATATCCAAAATATATGAAGAATTCTGACAACTCAACAAGAAAAAGACAAACATCCCAATTTAAAAGGAGGCCAAGAATGTGAATAGATATTTCTCCAAAAAAGAAATTCAAATGGTGTTTAAGTTTCCTCATTGCTAAAGCAAACACCGTACAATGGGTTAGCTTAAACTATGGGAATTTATTGGCCCACAGTTTTGATGCTAGGAGAAGTCCAATACAAGGCATCATGAAGGTTATGTTTTCTCCCAGAAGACACCAGTGTTCTGCAATAGACTGATGTTGCTGCCTGTGGTCCTTGGTCCATGGCTTTTCTGTCATGGCAATTCCCATGGCAGCCTCTCCTGGCTTCTCTTTTTCTTCTGGGTTTCATTAATGTTCAGCTTCTGGCTGCACCCTCTGGCTTTTTCTCTCTGTGTGAACTTCCCTATAAGGTCTTCAGTAATAGGATCAAGATCCACCCTGATTCAGCTGAGCCATACCTTAACTGAAGTAACCTCATCCAAAAATCCTATTTACAAAGGTTCACACACACAGTAATAGTTGAAGTTTAAGAATATATTTTCTGGTTGAGAGAGGGGCGGGGCAAGATGGTGGTTGAGTGAGTGCACCTTATAGTCTCTCCTGCAAAGAAGCAGCTGGGCAGCGTTGGAAATTATTCAGGACCAGGCTGTTTCGGGATTTTGCAGGGCAGTAGGTGTCTGGACATCGATTTGGTGGGAAGGTAACAGAGAAAATTCGTGTAAAAGATAAAATTGAGGCTCTCTTGCACGGAGTTGGGGGCTGCGTGCAGGACACTCCCCATTAGAGCAGGCGGAGTCGCAGCACCGTGTCGCAGCGGTGATTCCTGGAGGCTCTGTGGTGCTGGGGAATTTCTGAGCCCGGGGCGGGCTGTTTGGGGGCTTAAGGGGCAAGAGGCCTTCGCAAACTGATTTGGTGGGACAGACGGGAGTTTTTTGCGAAGCAGGGAATTTTTTCTTTCAGACACGAGTGGTGGCACTTCCGGCTAGAGCCCCCAAGGCCGGCTGCCAATCTGCAGTGGCCTTAAATCGCTAGTAGTGAAGAGACGTTGCCAGGAGGCTGTGTCAGGGGCTTGCAGGGGGGGAGGCGTCTGGAAGCCGATTAGGAGAATCTTTTGCAAGGCATGGGATTTTCGGTTTTGGACACTGATATTAGCACTTCCGGGTAGAGCTCTGCCCCATAGGCCTGGCTGCAGATCTGCAGCATCCTTAAATTGGCTGCAATATAGAGGCGCCCCCAACTGGCTGTTTCGGGGCTTGCAGGTCAGGAGTTGTCCTGAAGTCGAATTGGAGATACAGCCACAGAAGAGAACCTAGTGAGAGGGGGAACTGTGGGTTTCTGACACATAGGTCAGAGTTTGCAGATGTGACCTCCCCCATAGAGCTGGCACCCAGCTGCGGGGATCCCTGAAGGCTGTGTTGCACTATGGTGCTCCCAGGCTCCCTGTTAACCGGATTTGAGGTTGCCAGGTCTGTGTCCCCTAAACCCTGGTGGCCCAAACCCCAGAGACTCACACCTCTTGAGTCTGCAATATCACAGACTTTCCATCCCTGAATCCACCACGCCCTGAGGTCCATCGGAGGTCCTTTATTGTCCTAGCCCTCAATATTTGTGTTTTTTTGTTTTGTTTTGTTTTTTATTGTCCTGGTTGCTAAAATTGCATTATCTCCTAGTCTTTTCTCCCATTGTATCCCCCAAGGTCTTTTTTTTCATTTATTTAGGGTTTTTTGTTGTTGTTGTTGCTGTTGTTGTTGTTCTATATCTTCTTTTATTTTCCTTACTTGTTCCCCTCCCTTTTCTTTACCCACCCCCCTTTTCTTTCTTTCTTTCTTCTCTTTCTTTTTTCTTTTCTCTAGTCCCTGATTTTCTTCTTATTTTATTTTATCTTAATTATACAATAGGTGCTGCAGGGAACACTTCACATTTGCTGGGTTTCCTCATCCTCCATTGCCTCATTTCTGTGTGAATGGATTTTGGCCACCTACATTATCCCCTTTCCCTCACATCTTGATATCCTCCATCATCTACTGTCTCTCCTATATTCCACCGCCCTTTCTTTGATCCCCAAATTGTCTAACATTTAATTTCTAATACCTTTGTTTTGTTTTCTGTCTTTTATCCACTCTTAAAACTTGTCTTTCTTTTCTCTTTCCTTCTCTTACGAAAACACTAGCTTTTTAATTCATACCATATTCCTCCCATATTCAGTCGACTACCTCATTATAGGTACTCCACCTACTGCTATAACTCTACACAATTTACATGAATCTAATATCCATCCTCCCAGATCTCATATTGTTGCTCTGTTAACATTTATTACCAATACTACTTTACACATTTTCCTTTCTTACACAATTGCCTTTCCCTGGCCCTAATACTTTCATCCAAAGTGAACTCAGCCAGCAATAAGAAATTAGAATAAGAAGAACAAAGTGACAAACAGAAGATATAACACTTATGCAAAATCAACAGCTAATTAATCCCCAAGACTAGACAAAGAAGCTAAGGAACTGATTAAACCTGGCTAGATAAAATGATGACCAGAGAGGGAGGCAAGATGGTCGCTGAGTGAACTTGCCTTTGCGGTAGGTCCCGGGAGGAGATGGTTGGGCGTGGCTGCAGGCTCTCCAAAGCCGGGCTTTTTCGGGATTTTTGCAGGGCAGAAGTGCCTGGACATCGATTGGGTGGAAAGTGAACTTAACCAACAACAAGAAACTAGAATAAGAAGAAAAAAGTGACAAAGAGAAGATATAACACCTATGCAAAAATAACAGCTAATTAACCTCCAAGAGCAGACAAAGAAGCTAAGGAACTGATTAAATCCGTCAAGATAAAGAGATGACCAGAAAGCAACAAAAATCTACAAACCAAACCAGTAATCAGGAAAACATGGCTGAATCCAATCAACAAACCAATAATCACGAAGGGGAGCAAAACTCGGCACAAGCAATGAAAGATCTCAGAACATTTATCACCGACAAATTTGACGAAGTAATGAAAGAGGTTAACAACATGAAGACATCACTTGGAGGGGAAATTGCAGACATACGAAAAAACATAACAGATATGATGGGAATGAACACCACAGTTCAAGAAATCAAAAATACACTTGCAGCAAATATCAGCAGACTAGAAGAGACAGAGCAGAGAATTAGTGATGTGGAAGACAGTACTTCAGAAATCAAACAGATAGTAGAAGGGGTCAATAAGAAGATAGAAAAAATCCAATTAGGATTTAGGGACCTGAATGACAATGCAAAACGCTCAAAAATACGTATTATAGGCATTCCAGAAGGTGAAGAGAAGGGAAAGGGGTCAGAAGGAATGCTGCAGGAAATAATGGCTGAAAACTTCCCAAACCTACTGAAAGAGACAGATGTACATATACAAGAAGCACAGCGCACTCCACAAGTCATAAACCCCAACAGGCCCACCCCAAGACATATACTTGTCAAATTATCCAAGGCTCAAGACAAAGAGAAAATCCTAAAAGCAGCAAGAGAAAAGAAAACCATCACATACAAGGGAAGCTCAATTAGATTAAGTGCTGATTTCTCTTCTGAAACCATGGAGGCAAGAAGGCAGTGGTATGATATAGTCAAGGTACTAAAGGAAAGAAATTTCCAACCAAGAATACTCTATCCAGCTAAATTAGCATTCAAACATGATGGAGAGTTCAAAATATTCGCAGACAAACAGAAACTGAAAGAGTATACCAACAAGAAACCTCCCCTTCAAGAAATTCTAAAGGGAGTTCTACAGGAAGAAAGGAAAAAACAGGAAAGGCAGAGTTGGAGGAGAGTATAAGACCAACAACAATAACAAAAAAGACAAAAAAATATATATACAAACAAAATATGACAAACACAAATCCAATCAAAATATGGCTAGCACAAATAATTCCTTGACAGTAATAACACTGAATGTCAATGGATTAAATTCACCTATCAAAAGATTCAGACTGGGACATTGGATAAGGAAATATGACCCATCCATATGCTGTCTACAAGAGACACATCTTAGACCCAGAGATGCATGGAGATTGAAAGTGAATGGCTGGAAAACAATCATACAAGCTAACAATAACCAAAAAAAGGCAGGAGTAGCTATATTAATATCAGACAAAATAGACTTTAAATGTGAAACAATTGTGAGAGACAAAGAAGGATACTACATTTTAGTGAAAGGAAAAATCTGTCAAGAAGATCGAACAATCATAAATATCTATGCCCCTAACAAGGGTGCCTCTAAATACGTCAGGCAAATGCTGGAAAAACTAAGTGAAAGAATAGATACATCTACAATTATAGTGGGAGATTTTAATACACCACTATCAACTCTGGACAGAACATCGCAAAAGAGAATCACCAAAGAAACAAAACATCTGAATAGTATATTAGAGGAGCTGGATCTAATAGATATATATAGATCGCTACACCCAAACACAGGAGGATATACATTTTTCTCAAGCGCACATGGATCATTCTCCAAGATAGATCATATGCTAGGCCACAAAGAAAGGCTGAACGAATTCAGAAAGATTGAAATCATACAAAACATTATCTATGACCACAGTGGAGTCAAGTTGGAGATTTGCAAGGGACAGAAGCCCAGGTTTCACACCACGATTTGGAAATTAAACAGCACACTCTTAGAAAAACAGTGGGTCAAAGAGGAAATCTCAAAAGAAATCAATGACTACCTTGAAACAAATGATAATGATAACACAACATACCAAAATTTATGGGATGCAGCAAAAGCAGTACTGAGAGGGAAGTTTATAGCCATAAATTCATATATCAAAAAAGAAGAAAGAGCAAAAATTGAAGAACTAACTGCACATTTGAAGGAATTAGAAAAACAACAACAAAGTAACCCAACAGGAAGAAGAAGGAAGGAAATAACAAAGATAAGAGCAGAACTAAATGAAATAGAAAATAAGAAAGCACTTGAACAGATAAACAAGACCAAGAGCTGGTTTTTTGAGAAGATTAACAAAATTGACAAACCTTTAGCAACACTAACAAAGAAAAAAAGAGAGAAGATGCAAATACACAAAATAAGAAATGAGAAAGGCGATATCACCACTGACCCCACAGAAATAAAGACTATCATAAGAGGATATTTTGAAAAACTATATTCCAACAAAAATGACAATCTAGAGGAAATGGACAAATTCCTAGAAACACATAAGCAGCCCATATTGACAAAAGAAGAAATTGATGATCTTAACAAACCAATCACAAGCAGAGAGATAGAATCAGTTATTAAAAATCTCCCAACTAAGAAGAGCCCAGGGCCAGATGGCTTCACAGGTGAATTCTACAAAACATTCCGGAAAGAACTGACACCAATCCTGCTGAAACTATTCCAAAAAATAGAAACAGAAAGAACATTACCCAACTCCTTCTACGATGTCAACATTACCCTAGTACCAAAGCCAAACAAAGACATCACAAGAAAGGAAAATTACAGACCAATTTCTCTAATGAATCTAGACGCAAAAATACTTAACAAAATACTTGCTAATCGTATTCAACAACACATTAAACGTATTATACACCACGACCAAGTGGGATTCATCCCAGGTATGCAAGGATGGTTTAACATAAGAAAATCAATCAACGTAATACACCATATAAACAGATTGAAGGAAAAAAATCACATGATTATATCTATTGATGCAGAAAAAGCATTTGACAAAATACAGCACCCTTTCTTGATAAAAACACTCCAAAAGATTGGAATACAAGGAAATTTTTTGAACATGATAAAGAGTATATATGAAAAACCTAAAGCCAATATTGTTTACAATGGAGAAATCCTAGATTCCTTCCCTCTAAACTCAGGAACAAGACAAGGATGCCCACTGTCTCCGCTCCTATTTAACATTGTCTTAAAAGTACTTGCTCAAGCACTGAGGCAAGAACCAGAAATAAAAGGCATTCAAATTGGAAAGGAAGAAGTCAAAATTTCATTATTTGCAGATGACATGATCCTATACATAGAAAACCCTGAGAGATCTACAACGAAGATTCTAGAACTCATAAATGAGTTTAGTAAAGTCGCAGGTTATAAGATCAATGCGCAAAAATCAGTAGCATTTCTGTACACTAATAATGAGCAAGATCAGGAGGAAATCAAGAAACAAATACCATTCACAATAGTAAATAAAAAAATCAAATACTTAGGAATAAATTTAACTAAAGAGGTAAAGAACTTATACACCGAGAACTATACAAGATTGTTCAAGGAAATCAAAGAAGACCTAAATAAATGGAAGACTATTCCTTGTTCATGGATAGGAAGACTGAATATTATTAAGATGTCTATCCTACCAAAACTGATCTACACATTCAATGCAATCCCAATAAAAATCAATGCAGCCTTCTTTAAGGAACTAGAAAAACTAACTATGAAATTTATTTGGAAAGGAAAGAGACCCCGAATAGCCAAAGACATACTGAAAAAGAAAAATGAAATTGGAGGAATCAGACTACCTGACTTCAAAACATACTACAAAGCTACGGTGGTGAAAACAGCATGGTATTGGCATAAGGAGAGACACATAGACCAATGGAATCGAATTGAAAGCTCTGATATAGAACCTCACATATACAGCCACATAATATTCGATAAAGCCACCAAACCCTCTCAACTGGGAGAGAGTGGCCTATTCAACAAATGGTGTCTGGAGAACTGGATAGCCATATGTAGAAGAATGAAAGAGGATTACCATCTCACACCTTATACAAAGATCAACTCAAGATGGATCAAAGACCTAAATATAAGAGCCAAGACCATAAAAACCTTAGAAAGCAGTGTAGGGAAACATCTACAGGACCTTGTAATAGGAAATGGATTTATGAATATCTCACCAAAAGCACGAGCAGCAAAAGAACTAATAGATAAATGGGACTACCTCAAAATTAAAGCCTTCTGCACCTCAAAGGAGTTTGTCAAGAAAGTAAAAAGGGAGCCCACACAGTGGGAGAAAATATTTGGCAATCATATATCTGATAAGAAACTTATAACGTGCATATATAAAGAGCTTCTATATCTTGAAAATAAAAAGATAAACAACCCATTTAAAAAATGGGAAAAAGACTTAAACAGACACTTCTCCGAAGAAGAAATACAAATGGCAAAAAAGCACATGAAAAAATGTTCCAAATCTCTAGCTATCAGGGAAATGCAAATCAAAACAACAATGAGATACCATCTTACACCCATAAGATTGGCAGCTATGAAAAAAACAGAAGAATACAAGTGCTGGAGAGGATGTGAAGGAAGGGGAACACTCATCCACTGCTGGTGGGAATGCAGAAGGATCCAACCGTTCTGGAGGACAGTATGGCGGTTTCTCAAAAAACTTGCCATAGATTTGCCATATGACCCAGCAATACCACTGCTGGGTATATACCCAGCAGAACTTGAAACAAGGACACAAACCGATATATGTACACCAATGTTCATAGCAGCATTGTTCACTATTGCCAAAAGTTGGAATCAACCCAAATGCCCATCAACAGATGAGTGGATCAATAAAATGTGGTATATACACACAATGGAATACTACTCGGCTTTAAGAACAAACACACTACAAACACATGTGATAACATGGATGAATCTTGAGAACCTTATGTTGAGTGAAGCAACCCAGACATTGAAGGACAAATACTACATGACCTCAATGATATGAAATAAACAAGCTGCCTTAGATAGCAAGAGACTGAACAATAGGCTTACAGGAAATCGGAGGGTGGAGGAAGGATATGAGCCGATGTCTGCAGGGGTGGAATTTAAGACGAGATGGTGCTAAGATGGAGTTGAAGAAGGACAACCACCACACCATGGAGCCTAGAGTGATTACAACTGAAAGTGGGAGGATTGCATCCAACATCCATGTGGAATCTGAGCCTCCTCTTGACATAGAGGTGCAATGGACACAACCAATCCAATGTCCACATAGAAGAGGTGGCATTGGATTGGGAAAAGTGGACATGGTGGCTGATGGGTATGGGGAAAGGCAGGAAGAGATGAGAGGTGGAGGCGTCTTTGGGACATGAAGCTGCCCTGGATGGTGCTTCAGAGGCAATCACCAGACATTGTAAATCCTCACAGGGCCCACTGGATGGAATGGAGGAGAGTATGGGCCATGATGTGGACCATTGACTATGAGGTGCAGAGGTGACAAAGATGTACTTACCAAATCCAATGGATGTGTCATGATGATGGGAACGAGTGTTGCTGGGGGGGGGGGAGAGGTGGGGTGGGGGGGTGGGGTTGAATGGGACCTCACATATATATTTTTAATGTAATATTATTACAAAATCAATTTAAAAAAATAAATAAATAAATAAAATAAAATGATGACCAGACAGCAAAAAAAATCTACAAACCAAACCAGTAATCAGGAAAATATGGCTGAATCCAATGAACAAACTAAAAACCAGGAAGGGGAGCAGAACTTCGCACAAGTAATGAAAGATCTCAGAACATATATCAGAGACAAATTTAATGAAGTAAAGGAAGAGGTTAACAATATGAAGACAACACTTGGAGAGGAAATTGCAGACATACTCAAAAAGATAACAGATATGATGGGAATGAAAACCACAGTTCAAGAAATCAAAAATACACTTGCAGCAAATAGCAGATTAGAAGAGGCAGAGGAGAGAATTAGTGATGTGGAAGACAGTACATTGGAAATCAAACAGATAGAAGAATTGATCGATGAAAAGATAGAAAAAATCCACCTAGGACTTAGGGACCTGAATGACAATGCAAAACACACAAACATACGTATTATAGGCATCCCAGAAGGAGAAGAGAAGGGAAAGGGGTCAGAAGGAGTGTTGCAGGAAATAATGGCTGAAAACTTCCCAAATCTACTGAGAGACAGATGTACACATCCAAGAAGCACAATGTACCCCAAATATCATAAACCCCAATAGGCCCACCCCAAGACATATACTTGTCAAATTATCCAACCCTCAAGACAAAGAGAAAATTCTAAAAGCAGCAAGAGAAAAGAAAACCATCACATACAAGGGAAGCTCCATAAGATTAAGTGCTGATTTCTCATCTGAAACCATGGAGACAAGAAGGCACTGGTATGATATATTCAAGGTACTAAAAGAAAAAAATTTCCAAACAAGAATACTCTATCCAGCTAAACTAGCATTCAAAAATGATGAAGAGTGCAAAATATTCACAAATAAACAGAAATTGAAAGAGTATGCCAACAAGAAACCTCCCCTTCAAGAAATTCTAAAGGGAGTTCTGCAGGAAGAAAGGAAAAAACAGGACAGGCAGAGTTGGAGGAGAGTGTACAAGCAACAAAAAAGACAAAAAGAGAAGAAAAGATAAACAAAAATGACAAACACAAGTACAATCAAAATATGGCTAACATAAATAATTCCTTGAAAGTAATAACATTGAATGTCAACGGATTAAATTCACCTATCAAAAGATTCAGACTGGGACATTGGACAAGGAAATATGACCCATCTATATGCTGTCTACAAGAGACACATCTTAGACACAGAGATTCATGGAGGCTGAAAGTGAATGGTTGGAAAACTATCTTACAAGCAAAAATAACCAAAAAAAGGCAAGAGTAGCTATATTAATATCAGACAAAATAGACTTTAAATGCAAAACAATTGTGAGAGACAAAGAAGGATACTACATTTTAGTGAAAGGGACAGTCTCTCAAGAAGAATGAACAATCATAAATATTTACGCTCCTCACAAGAGTGCCTCTAACTACGTGAGGCAAGTGTTAGAAAAGCTAAGTGAAAGAATAGATGCATCTACAATTATAGTGGGGGAATTTAATACACTACTATCAACTCTGGACAGAACAGCTCAAAAGAGAATCACTAAAGAAACAAAATATTTGAACAGTATAATAGAGGAACTGGATCTAATAGACATATACAGATCATTACACCCAAACACAGCAGGATATACATTTTTCTCAATTGCACATGGATCATTCTCCAAGATAGACCATATGCTAGGCCACAAAGAAAGGCTTAATGAATTCAGAAAGATCGAAATCATACAAAATAACATCTCTGACCACAGTGGAGTGAAGCTGGAAATCTGCAAGGGCCAGAGGGTCAGATTTCACACAAAGATATGGAAATTAAACAGCACACTCTTGGAAAAACAGTGGGTCAAAGAGGAAATCTCAAAAGAAATCAACGACTACCTTGAAAAAAGTGATAATGATAACAAAACATACCAAAACTTATGGGATGCAGCAAAAGCGGTACTGAGAGGGAAATTTATAGCCATAAATTCATACATCAAAAAAGAAAGAGCAAAAATTGAAGAACGAACTGCACATTTGGAGGAATTAGTTAAAAAAACAACAAAGTAATCCCACAGGAACAAGAAAGAAAGAAATAACAAAGATAAGAGCAGATCTAAATGAAATAGAAAATAAGAAAGCACTTGAAAAGATAAACAAAAACCAAGAGCTGGTTTTTTGAGAAGATTAATAAAATTGACAAACCCTTAGTGAGACTAACAAAGAAAAAAAGAGAGAAGATGCAAATACACAGAATAAGAAATGAGAAAGGAGATATCACCACTGACCCCACAGAAATAAAGACTATCATAAGAGGATACTTTGAAAAACTATATTCCAACAAAAATGACAATTCAGAGGAAATGGACAAATTCCTAGAAACACATAAGCAGCCTATATTGACGAAAGAAGATATTGATGATCTCAACAAACCAATCACAAGTAAAGAGATAGAATCAGTCATTAAAAACCTCCCAACTAAGAAGAACCCAGGGCCTGATGGCTTCACAGGTGAATTCTACAAAACATTCCGGAAAGAACTAACACCAATCCTGCTGAAACTATTCCAAAAACTCGAAACAGAAGGAACATTGCCCAACTCCTTCTATGATGCCAAAATTACCCTAGTACCAAAGCCAAACAAAGACACCACAAGAAAGAAAAATTGCAGACCAATTTCTCTAATGAACCTAGATGAAAAATACTTAACAAAATACTTGCTAATCATATTCAACAACACATTAAATGAAGTATATACCATGACCAAGTGGGATTCATTCCAGGTATGCAAGGATGGTTCAACGTAAGAAAATCAATCAATGTAATACACCATATAAACAGATTGAAGGAAAAAAATGACATGATTATATCTATAGATACAGAAAAAGCATTTGACAAAATACAGCACCCTTTCTTGATAAAAACACTCCAAAAGATCAGAATACAGGATATTTTTTGAACATGATAAAGAGTATATATGAAAAACACACAGGCAACAACGTTTACAATTGAGAAATCCTAAAATCCTTCCATCTAAAGTCAGGAACAAGACAAGGATGCCCACTGTCTCCCCTTCTACTTAACATTGTCTTAGAAGTACTTGCTCGAGCACTGATGCAAGAACCAGATATAAAAGGCATTCAGATTGGAAAGGAAGAAGTCAAAATTTCATTATTTGCAGATGACATGATCCTATACATAGAAAACACTGAGAGGTCTAAAACAAAGCTCCTAGAACTCATAAATGAGTTTAGTAAAGTCGCAGGTTATATGATCAATGTGCAAAAATCAGTAGCATTTCTGTACACCAATAATGAGCAAGATCAGGAGGAAATCAAGAAACATATACCATTTACAATAGTAAATTAAAAAATCAAATACTTAGGAATAAATTTAACTAAAGATGTAAAAAACTTATACACCAAGAACTATACAAGACTGTTCAAGAAAATCACAGAAGACCTAAATAAATGGAAGAATATTCCCTGTTCACGGATAGGAAGACTAAATATTATTAAGATGTCTATCCTACCAAAACTGATCTACACATTCACTGCAATCCCAATAAAAATCAACACAGCCTTCTTTAAGAAACTAGAAAAACTATGAAATTTATTTATTTATTTATTTTAATGAAATTTATTTGGAAAGAAAAGAGGCCCTGAATAGCCAAACACATATTGAAAAAGAAAAACGAAATTGGAGGAATCACACTACCTGACTTCAAAACATACTACAAAGCTACAGTAGTGAAAACAGCATGGTATTGGCATAAGGAGAGACACACAGACCAATGGAATCGAATTGAAAGTTCTGATATAGAATCTCATATATATAGCCACATAATATTTGATAAAGCCATCAAACCCTCTCAACTGGGAAAGAATGGCCTACTCAACAAATGGTGCCTGGAGAACTGGATATCCATATATAGAAGAATGAAAGAGGATTACCATCTCACACCTTATACAAAGATCAACTCAAGATGGATCAAAGACTTAATTATAAGAGCCAAGACCATAAAGACCTTGGAAAGCAGTGTAGGGAAACATCTACAAGACCTTGTAATAGGAAATGGCTTCATGAACATCACACCAAAAGCACGAGCAGCAAAAGAACAAATAGATAAATGGGACTTCCTCAAAATTAAAGCCTTCTGCACCACAAAGGAGTTTGTCAAGAAAGTAAAAAGGGAGCCTACACAATGGGAGAAAATATTTGGCAACCATATATCCGATAAGAGACTTATAACTTGCATATATAAAGAACTCCTATATTTTGAAAATAAAAAGATAAACAACCATTTTAAAAATGGGAAAGAGATTTGAGCAGACACTTCTCCAAAGAAGAAATACAAATGGCTAAAAAGCACGTGAAAAACTGATCCAAATCTTTAGCTATCAGGGAAATGCACATCAAAACTACAATGAGATACCACCTTACTACCATAAGATTGGCAGCTATGAAAAAAACAGAAGACTCCAGATGCTGGAGAGGATGTGAAGAAATGGGAACACTCATCCACTGCTGGTGAGAATGCAGAAGGATCCAACCATTCTGGAGGACAGTTTGGCGGTTTCTCAAAAAACTAACCATAGATTTGCCATATGACCCAGCAATTCCACTGCTGGGTATATACCCAGCAGAACTGAAAACAAGGACACAAACCAATATATGCACACCAATGTTCACAGCAGCATTTGTTCACTATCGCCAAAGTTGGAATCAACCCAAATGCCCATCAACAGATGAGTGGATCAATAAAATGTAGCGTATACATACAACGGAATACTACTCGGCTTTAAGAACAAATACACTACAAACACACATGATAACATGGATGAATCTTGAGAACCTTATGTTGAGTGAAGCAACCCAGGCATTGAAGGACAAATACTACATGACCTCAATGATGTGAAATAAGTAAACCAAGCTCCCTCAGAGAGCTAGTGACTGGAAGATAGGCTTACAGGAAATCAGGGGGTAGAGGAAGGATGTAAGCTGACATCTACATGGGTGAAATCTATGATAAGCTGGAGGTAAGTATGTGTACAAGGAAGGAATAAAATGGGGGCATAGGTTTACCTTTGGGTGTGGCTTTGTGGGCTTGAGAGGGGCTAGGGATGGGTGGATGGGTAATATTGCCCAAGAAATTGGGGGGAGGGTGGGGCAACATATGAACATAGGAGATTGTCAGGTGTTGGTTGAGAGTATAATGCTGAGAGAACCTTTTCAAAATGTAATTACGAAAGTTACTTGTTTAAGATACTCAAAGGGAATAACCTGACGCAAGACAGACTCCTAGGGAATATCTGACTATTCATTTTGCCAGAATGGGTTATACCATTGGGTAGAGACCCATATACTGAGATAGAATCAGTCATTAAATACCTCCCACCTAAGAAGAGCCCTGGGCCAGATGGATTCACATGTGAATTCTACCAAACATTCCAGAAAGAACTAACACCAATTTTGCTTACACTCTTCCAAAATATCAAAATAGAAGGAACATTGCCTAACTCATTCTATGGTGCCAACATTACAGTAATACCAAAGTGAAACATAGACAATACAAGAAAGGAAAATTACAGAACAATGTCTCTAATAAATGTAGATGCTAAAATCCTCAAAAAAATACTTGCTAATCATATTTGACAAAACATTAAAGGAATTGACCAAGTGGGTTTCATTCCCGGTATGCAAGGATGGTTCAACAAAGAAAAGCAATCAATGTAATACACCATATAAACAGATCAAAAGAAAAAAATCACAAAATCATCTCTATAGATGCAGGAAAAGCATTTGACAAAATGGAGCACCCTTTCCTGATAAAAACAATGCAAAAAATAGGAAGAGAAGGAGCCTTTCTGAACATGACCAAGGGTATATATGAAAAACCCACAGCTAACATCATTTACAATGGTGAAATCCTCAAATCCTTCCCTATAAAACCAGGAATGAGACAAGGATGCCCACTATTGCCTCTCCTATTTGACATTGTGTTAGAAATACTTGCTGAAGCACTGAGGCAAGTAACAGATATAAAATGCTTCCAAATTGTAAAGGAGGTAGTCAAAATTTCACTATTTGCAAATGACATAGAAAGCCCTGAGCAATCTACAACAAATCTTCTAGAACTTATAAATGAGTTCAGTAAAGTCGCAGGTTATAAGAAGAATGCATAAAAATAGTAACATTTTTGTACACCAATAATGAGCAATCTGAGGAGCAAATCAAGAAAAAAATACCATTTACAATAGTAACTAAAAAAATCAAATACCTAGGAATAAATTTAACTAAATATGTAAAAGACTTATACACAGAAAACCACACAACATTGTTCAAGGAAATCAAAGAAGACCTAAATAAATGGAAGAATATTCCCTGTTCATGGATAGGAAGCCTAAATAACATTAAGATGCCTATCCTACAAAAACTGATCTACAGATTCAATGCAATCCCAATAAAAATCAATCCAGCATTTTTTACTGTACTGAAAAACCTGTGACATTTATTTGGAAGGGAAAGAAACCCCAAATAACTAAAGACATATTGAAAAACAAAAAGAAAATTGGAGAAATCACACTATGTGACTTCAAAACATACTACGAAGCCACAGTAGTGAAAATGGCATGGTATTGGCACAAGGATAGACACACTGACCAATGGCAGGGAATTCAGAGTTCTGATATAGATCCTTGCATGTACAGTCATCTGATATTCGACAAGACCACCAAGCCCACTCAACTGGGAAAGAATGGCCTCTTCAAGAAATGGTACTTGGAGAACTGGATATCCATATGCAAAAGAATGAGAGAGGATACCATCTCACAACTTATACAAAAATCAACTCAAGATCGATTACAGATCTAAATATAAGAAGAGCCAAGACCAGAAAGACCGTGGAAGACAATGTAGGGAAGCATCTACAGGACCTTGGAAAATGAAATGGCTTCATGACCTTCACACCCAAAGAACGAGCAATGAAAGAAAAAATATATAAATGGGACCTCTTCAAAACTGAAGTCTTTTGAAATGCAAAGGAGTTTATCAAGAAAGTGAAAAGAGAGCCTACCCAATGGGAGAAAATATTTGGTAACCATGTGTGATGGTTAGGCTATTGTGTCAACTCTGCCAGGTATTTGTGCCCAATTGTTTAGTCAAGAATGCACTGGGCTAATTGTACAGTATCTTATAATAGTCTTTTATGATCCTATTTATTTATGTGGGGTTAGTCATAATATTCCCTCTTTCAGTTGTGGTTGTATTTCTTTTCACTTTCTTTTTTTTTTCTTTGTTGGACTACCTAGGGTTTGTTGATTTTATTGATCTTCTTAAAGAACAAGCTTTTTGTTTTGTTGATTTTCTCTATTGTTCATTTTGTTCTTGATTTCATTTATTTCTGCTCACATCTTGCTATTTCTGTGTGTTTGCTTTGGGATTAGTTTGCGGTTCTTTTTCTAGTTCCTCTCAGTGTTCACTGTGGTTTTTTATTTTAGCTCTTTTTCATATTATATAGGCATTCACAGCCATGATATTATCCTCTCAGCACTGCCTTCACTGTATCTCATAAGTTTTGGTAAGTTGTATTCTTGCTTTCATTCATTTTGAGTGAGCTACTAATTTCTCTGGCAAGTTCTTCTTTAACCCACTTATTATTGATGAATGTGTTGTTTAGCCTCTAACCTGGAGAAAGATCCATGAGCACCTGAGAAAAATGTATAACCTGCTGATTTGGGGTACAATGCTCTATAAACATCTGTCAGGTCCAGCTTGTTTGTCATATTGTTGATGTTCACTTTCCTTGTTGATATTCTGTCTAGTTGTTCTATCAATTGATGTGAGTTGTATGTTGAGGCCACCAACTATTATTGTAGAGGTGTTCATTTCTCCTTTCAGTTCTGCCAGAATTTGCTTCATGTTTGGGCTTCAGGTATTTGGTTACATGCATAGATATTTATGATTTACATTTTCCTGGTGGAATGTCCATTTTATTAATATATAATGACTGGGCGGCAGACTTGGCCCAGTGATTAGGGTGTCCGACTACCACATGGGAGGTCCAAGGTTCAAACCCCGGGCCTCCTTGATCTGTGTGGAGCTGGTCCATGCACAGTGCTGATGCGCCCAAGGAGTGCACTGACACACAGGGGTGTCCCCGGGTAGGTGAGCCCCACGCGCAAGGAGTCCACCCCATAAGGAGAGCTACCCAGCGTGAAAGAAAGTGCAGCCTACCCAGGAATGGTTCCACACATGGAGAGCTGACACAAGATGATGCAGCAAAAAAGAAACACCTATTCCTGTGCCACTGACAACAACAGAAGTGGACAAAGAAGACGCAGCACAGAGTAACAGAGAACAGACAACTGGGGTGGTGGGAGGAAGGGGAGAGAAATAAATAAATAAATCTTTTTAAAAATATATACATATAATGCGTTTCTGCATATCTTATCACTTTTTGCTTTTTTGGGGTGGGAATTTGACCTATAATGCCCATGCCTATCCTTTAATTTTAGTATTATCTTTTTTTAATTGAAAATGTCTTAAAAAATAAATAACTTTATTTATACATATTAATAAGGCATACAATTCATCCAAAGTATATGAGCAATGGTATTTGGTAGAATCAAATAGATGTGTATTCATCACTTCAATCATTAATACAGCATTTTCATTATCTCAATAATCATAATAACAGACCAAAAAAACAACAAAACTCTTTACCTCTCAATGTCTGTTTCCCCTGCACTACATAGCTGCTATTTCTGGCTATTCTTGCACAACTATTTATTTATTAAGCAGTTTTACTGAGATATATTCACATGCCACATAGTCTATCCAAAGGGTATAACCGGTGGATTTTAGTACAATTGCAATGTTGTGCATTCATTATCACAGAAAATCTTGTTCCAGTAAGAAACACTCCACATCCCTCAGCATGACTTCCCCAGCCCTACATAATCACCAGTCTAATTTCATCTTTATAAATTAATTTACATTTACATTTTATAGAAGTGGATTCATATGATGTGTTACATATATATTTAGTCCACAGCAGCACAGTCATACAGTATTTGTCCTTTTGTGTCTGGCGTACTTCACTCAACACAATGTCCTCCAGGTTCATCCATATTATCACATGTTTGTGACTTCATTTCTTCTTACAGATGCATAATATCCCATTGTGTGAATACACTAGAGTTGTCTACCCATTCATTGTTTGATGGGCACCTAGCTTGTTTCTAAATTTTGGCAATTGTGAATAATGCTGCTGTGAACATTGGTGTGCAGATGTCAGTTCATGTCACTGTTCTCAGTTCTTCTGGCTAAATACCCAGAAATGATATTGCAGGGTCTTGTGGCAAATCTATATTCAACATTTTTAGGAACTGCCAAAGAGTCCTCCACAGTGGCTGTACCATTCTATGTTCCCACCAACAATGAATAAGTGTTCCTATCTTTCCACATCTTCTCCAACACTTGTAGTTCTCTGTCTTTTTAATAGTGGCCATTCTGATAGGTGTGACATGATATCTCATAGTTTTGCTTTGCATTTCCCTACTTTCTAGTCATGTTGATCATTTTTTCATATGTTTTATTGCCATTTGTATTTCTTCTTTGGACAAATGCATATTCAAGTGTTTTGACCATTTTTAAATCAGGCCACTTGTCTTTTTAGTGTTGAGTTGTAACATCTCTTTATATATCATGGATATTGAACCTTTATCACACTTGTGATTTCCTAATTTTTTCTTACCTTGAGTTCACCACCTTTTCACCTTTTGACAAATCCTTTTTTTTTTTTAAAGATTTATTTATTTATTTATTTAATTCCCCTCCCCTCCCCTGGTTGTCTGTTTTCTGTGTCTTTTTGCTGCATCTTGTTTCTTTGTCCGCTTCTGTTGTCGTCAGCGGCACGGGTAGTGTGGGTGGCACCATTCCTGGGCAGGCTGCACTTTCTTTCATGTTGGGCGGCTCTCCTTATGGGTGCACTCCTTGCGCGTGGGGCTCCCCTATGCGGGGAACACCCCTTTGTGGCAGGGCACTCCTTGCGCACATCAGTACTGCGCATGGGCCAGCTCCACACGGGTCAGGAGGCCGGGGTTTGAACCGCAGACCTCCCATGTGGTAGACGGACGCCCTAACCACTGGGCCAAAGTCCGTTTCCCAACAAATCCTGTGAGGTGCAAAAGTGTTTAATTTTTAGGAGGTACTTTCTTTTTTTTTTTTTTTTTATTGACTTTGTAATAATATTACATTAAAAATATATATGTGAGGTCCCATTCAACCCCACCCCCCCACCCCCCCTCTCCCCCCCCAACAACACTCGTTCCCATCATCATGACACATCCATTGGATTTGGTAAGTACATCTTTGGGCACCTCTACACCTCATAGACAATGGTCCACATCATGGCCCATACTCTCCTCCATTCCATCCAGTGGGCCCTGTGAGGATCCACGATGTCCGGTGATCACCCCCGAGGCGCCATCCAGGGCAGCTCCACGTCCCAAATACGCCCCCACCTCTCATCTCTTCCTGCCCTTCCCCATACCCATCGTCCACCATGTCCACTTTTCCCAATCCAATGCCACCTCTTCTATGTGGACATTGGATTGGTTGTGTCCATTGCAACTCTATGTCAAGAGGAGGCTCAGATTCCACATGGATGCTGGCTGCCATCCTCCCATTTTCAGTTGTAATCACTCTAGGCTCCATGGTGTGGTGATTGTCCTTCTTCAACTCCATCTTAGCTGAGTGTGGTAAGTCCAATAAATCAGATTGTAGGTGCTGGAGTCTGTTGAGGCTCAGGACCTGGCTATCACATTATCAGTCCAGAGATTTAAATCCCCTAACTATATCTTAAACCCCAATGTTAACTGCACCTCCAGCAGATTAGTATGAAAGTCTTATGAAGGGAGATCCCATCTGAGTCCAGATTCATCACACATAAACACCATTTCCAGAGAGGGGCCATCTGCCCTGGTAGTAAACCCCATCGGCCATGACCATAACTCTCATGGGTCTCTTTAGCCTTCATAGGAACCAATATCTGGGGGTTGTATCTGCTTTATCTGTCTCTCTGACTCTGCTCAGTTGTGCATGAGGGCAATCCTTCTGCCAGCCTCCAGACTCTTTTTTAGAAACTCGTAGCCATATAAACTCATTTCTCCTTTCCATTTCCCCCTTACTTTAGGTCAAACAGCATTTTAAAGTCATGTTTTTTTATGTAGACATGGATATTCTGCTGATCCGCATTGAACCTTCCATATAAGGTCCTTTTCCAGTTGCATCATCAGTTGGTATTTGATAGTGGTCCCTCGTTGCCAGGGAGGCTCATCCCCGGGTGTCATGTCCCACGCTGGAGGGAAGGCATTGCATTTACATGCTGAGTTTGGCTTCGAGACTGGCCACATTTGAGTAACATGAAGGCTGACAGGAGGAAATTCCCAGGCACAATGTTGCTCTAGGCCTTGTTCTTATTTTAGGTTTATCAGCTCACAAGCATAGTCATTAGCATCAGGGGCTCACTGTTGAACCCTCACTCCCTCCCGGTCCCCGCCGCTGTACCTGGGAGACTATCGCTGCTCCCCTAGGGACCACGACAGAGCACCACTGGCCAGGAACCCAGTACCCCCCCTGCTGGGTTTTTAATTGTTGCCACTATGAGTATATCCAATCATTACCATGCACCCTGGACATATGTTCTGTACAGCTCCCTGTCAGCCATATATCACCTGTCATTGGTATCCCATACCAGTATCCCTCCATTGCCATTGTTGAAACACTCTGTGATCCAGAACTCCCCGAAATTTGAAGCCCAATATAATGTCATGGTCCCTTACTAGGGAATGGCATATAGCGATGGGTTTAAAGGATAGATAAAGAACTTGGATAAAGTTAGATAAAGAACTTAGATAAAGAATGTTGACTTGAAAAAATTCCACATCCTATCCTTTTTTTTTTTTTCCCCCCCCCTAATTATTCAGCGTTTCTTCGTAGGAGTCCTAAACCACAGCAATGCATATATATAATATACAGCACTCCCATACATCCACCACAACACCTTTTTCCTTCCACAGCGATACTCTTACACCCTATTCACATCGTATTTACTTAAGGTGATGTACAGAGTCTGAGATATTAGCTTTCTAACATGGTAATATCTGTGCTTACATTATGGTGCATACTTTAGGATACACAGTTCTTTACATTTTTAGTTCTCCTATGTTTTACATTATGGTTTACATTATCAGTCTGTCATCTCCTATATGTTATGGTGTAATATTACATGTTTTATATCCATGCTTGTGTACTCTCAAGAAACTCCTCCCTTGCCCCCCATTTACTTTGGTTCCACACATTTAACGTCCATTTTCCCTTCCACCTTGGTGCCCACAGTGACAGTCAACATCCGTTTCCTGAGGAGCCACTTCCAGAGATAGATGGAATAGTGTTTAGGGCCTAACTTGCTCATCTGCCCCAATGCCCTGGGAGCCACCCTTTCTCTCGAGGGATAGAGTTCCCTCTATTTGGTGGCATTAGTCCTCCCCAGGATGTGGGTCCACCCCCACTCTCACTACTTGGGATTCTACCCCATGGTGTCACCCACTCTGGCAGAATGAGCATTTAGACATTCCCCAGGAGCCCGTCCTGCATCAGACCCTCCCCTCCGAGCATTCTAAACAGGTAACCCTCTTTATTATATTTTGATATTATTTTCTCGGCATTTTACTCTCCACCACCTCCTAACCCTCTCCTGTGTTCGTATGCTACCCCTCCCTCCCCCCACTTTTGGGCAACATTACACAACCGTCCCTCCCCAGCCACCCTCAAACCCGTAAAGCCCCAACCAAAGGCAACCCCTTGCCCCCATTTTATCTCTTCTTTGTGTTCGTACTTACCACCATCTCGTCTTAAGTTCCACCCCTGCAGACATCGGCTCATATCCTTCCTCCACCCTCCGATTTCCTGTAAGCCTATCGTTCAGTCTCTTGCTATCTAGGGCAGCTTGTTTATTTCATATCATTGAGGTCATGTAGTATTTGTCCTTCAATGTCTGGGTTGCTTCACTCAACATAAGGTTCTCAAGATTCATCCATGTTATCACATGTGTTTGTAGTGTGTTTGTTCTTACAGCCGAGTAGTATTCCATTGTGTGTATATACCACATTTTATTGATCCACTCATCTGTTGATGGGCATTTGGGTTGATTCCAACTTTTGGCAATAGTGAACAATGCTGCTATGAACATTGGTGTACATATATCGGTTTGTGTCCTTGTTTTCAGTTCTGCTGGGTATATACCCAGCAGTGGTATTGCTGGGTCATATGGCAAATCTATGGCAAGTTTTTTGAGAAACCGCCATACTGTCCTCCAGAATGGTTGGATCCTTCTGCATTCCCACCAGCAGTGGATGAGTGTTCCCAGGAGGTACTTTCTATCTATTTTTTCTTTTGTTGCACATGCTTTGGTTGTAAAGTCCAAATAACCACATCTACCACAAGGTCTTGAAGATGTTTCCCTACATTTCTTCTAGTAGTTTTATGGTCTTGGATTTTATATTTAGGTCTTTGACCCATTTTGAGCTGATTCTTTTATAGGGAGTGAGATAGCGGTCCACTTTAATTCTTGTATTTAAATGGATATCCAGTTCTCTCAGCACCATTTGTGAAGAGACTGTTTTGCCCATTAACATGGACTTGCTAGGTTTGTTAAAAACCAATTGGCCATTGAGGTGAGAGTTTATTTCTGGATTCTCAATTCTATTCCATTGATCGATGTGTCTATATTTATGCCAGTACCATGCTATTTTGACCACTGTAGTGTTGTAATAGGTTTCAAAGGCAGGTAGTGAAATTCCTCTCGTGTCGCTCTTCTTTTTGAGAATGCTTTTGACTCTCCGGGTGCACTTTCCCTTCCAAATCGATTTGGTAACCCACATCTCCTCCCCATCTAGAAGATTTTTTTAATAGCCTGTTTCTGCCTGTCCTCTAGCTATTTTTCTGGGAGAGAAAGAAGTCCTGTGTCTTTCTAGTCTGCCATCTTCCTGGAAGTCTCACTTTTTAGTATTTAAAGTCTGTTTTACATGGCACCAGTATAGCTACCCCTGCTCTCTTTTGGTAACTGTTTGTATGAAATATCTTTTTCCAACCTTTTCCAAAGCTTCAGAAGGGGAGCCCCCCCAGGGCAGATGAGGGGAAGGTGTGCCCCACTGAGTGAGTGGTCTCAAACTCTGCCTTTGGGGGCCTGGCTTTGACTGCTGGAAGGGCCTGAGACCAGACCCTTAGATCTCTGACTGTGGATGAGGAAAGGGGGAAGAAAACCTGTCTCTCAGTGACCAGGTATCTTTGTGCACAGACCAAGGTATTGCATTGGTGGTGGGGAAGTTCTGATGAGCCTGGGACTGACTGTGTGTGCATGAGACATGTGATATAGTGTGTGAAGCAAGTGTGGTGTCCCAACTCACGTTTTCCTTCTCCCATGAGGGAAAGGACCCGATATGACCAAAGTGGAAAGATTTGACAGGAAGAAACCTGGACAAGACTCAGACTTGGGAATATGGGCCATCAGACAGCCAGAAAAGAGGAAAGGAGGTATCTCTAGGATCCTTCAGGGACATATCTCCAGATCATCCAATAGGGAGGATGCTGAAACTTTGCAACAATAATGATCAGACCAAGGGAAAGGATAAAAAGAAATTGATTACATATTGCTGTTACATTTGAGCTAAGGGAAGCATTTTACTGCCTGATGCATTTTGGACAAAATACAGGGCAGAAAGAGGATTTGCTATGTGCCAACCTTGTAATTTGAAATATGAAAGCTAAAACCCTGGACCCAGAAACTAAGTCTATAAAAGCTAAAACCTGAGACCCTCTATGGAGCCTTCTTCTGCCCTATGTTTCCCTCCCCTCCGGTGACAGGAACTGGCAAATTTGGAAAGTCCAATAGAACCAAGCCCCCAGGGAGGCAAAGGGCCAATCGGTGCCAACTGCCCCACCCCTTATGACCCACCAGCAATTAAGGAAGGAACTGGAACAATGTAGGAAGGACATACAGGGCTTTCTGTTCTCCAAGGCCCCTGAAGAAAAGAGGGTGAGGGAACATATTCCCACTGAGCCTCTATACGCCTTGAGAGAAGTACCAATTGGGCTAGGAGAAATCAGTTATGTAACTGCCCCACTGACAAGTACAGAAGTCAGAAACTTTAAAAATTAGATGAAGTCATTAATACAAGATCCAGCAGGGTTAACTGAGCACAAGTGGATCAATTGCTAGGCCCTAGTTTATTTTCATATATGTGGTCTGAACTTACGTCTATATTGAATGTCCTCTTTACAGTAGAAGAAAGGGGAAGGGTGAGGAGGGCGGCTATCAAGGAATAGGAAAGGCAGCACATGCCTAGACACGGGGTAATGGCTGGAGACCAAAAGTTCCCTTAACTGGGATAATAATGGTCAGCATAATGGAGCACAAATGGAGGATCTAGAGACCTAATTATACAGGGGATACAATTAGCCATACCTAAATCCAAAAATTTAAAGGACTTTGAGGTGAATCAAGAAAAAGCCGACACTCCCTCTGCTTACCTGCAAAGTAGAGGGACCATGTGAGGATCTATTCAGGAATGGACCCTGCTGACCCTGTGCCCCAGGGAATGCTAAAGGTCTGCTATGTAAAGGGGTCTGGGCCTGATATTCAGAATAAGATCCAGAAAATGGATGGATGGGTGTTGGGATGGATAAACCACTGAAGGAGTTATGGAGAGAGTCTCAGAAAGTGTTTGGGAGAAGGGAGGGGGAAAAGCAAAAGCAGAAAACCAAAGTCATGATGAGCACGGTTGACCACATGGTCCAGGAAGATTAGAAGCAAGGCAGGGAGGAGGCAGGCAGAGCCAGCTGGGTTAGCTTGGACAAAGGGACTGAGAGAGTGCAGGACTCTGCAGGGTGTTATCACTGTAGAAAACCTGGTCATTTTAAGAGGGAGTGTCCAAATTTACAGAAACAAGTTCAGGTCATACCCTTGATGAAAGAGGGTGGATGCATTCTGGTTTGGTTCAATGTGGCTGGGTCTGGCGATCATTTGGCTCTAAACAAGTGAGAATCATTCACACCATCCTTTTCACTTTTAGTCATACAGCAATAGTAGGATGACTCTTGGACTCAGGGAAAAAATGAGCCCCAGTGAGTTTAGATGGCCACCTGAGGGCATGGGATACTCCATGTGACTGGACTGGGAGCAGGGTCAGTGTCCCCCAGAGTCCTCCATATCTAACTGTGACTCCTTGGGCCTCTGTGGGGGTGCCCCATGGTGGACAGCTGCAGCTTGGCCCAGGAGGCTGCTTTAGCCCTCCTCAGAAGGGCGGTGTCTGTAGCTAAATCTCAGAACATCCAGCATTTGTTAAGTGCTTGGTTGCAGGCACTGCCCTCTCCATCCCTGCCACCCCTGCCCAGGGCCACTCACCAAACCCCCAGCCTCAGCTCATTAGAGGCCTCCACACCTGTGATGCACAGGTTCTGGTGCATTCACCACAGGTGCTGGCTAAGGGGTGAAGTGGGTGGGTAAAGAGGCCCATATCTGCATCTTAACCCCACCCCTAGCTCACCCAGTGACCCTGCACCAGGCTTGGTGCTTCCTGGTGGCCTTTGCTTCTTTATCTGTGGACATAGAGCTTCCTAGGAACATGGTGAGCTCTGGTTTTGATCTTTTAAAGAAGGGTAGGGTGGACCATTTTGGTGTGTGGGGGGTAAAGGGAATGCGTGGGTGACTGAGGTGAGGGGCAGTGTGCAGACATGGGGGTCGGTGTGCAGAGTGCGGGTGCCAGACAGCGAGGCGGTGTCTGGGGTCGTGGCCCCAGGGTGGGGTCGTGGCGGAGGGAGAGGGACAGGGACGGTGAGGGAGCAACCCTGGGCACAGGTGGGGCAGGGCGGGCACAGAGAGGCAGTGGCAGTGGCAGCAGGTGGGTCGCAGCCAGTTGTGCAAGTAGGGCTGAGACCTGGCCCGGGCTGGGGTTGAAGGCCTGGGTGCTTGCGACAGGGATGCGGCGGGACTAACGACGCGGAGAGGTGTGCTGGGCGTCGGCGTCAGGCTCTGGACCTGGGACTTGGCACATGGTGAAGGAACTGACCCTGCAGTCAGAGGCGAGGTGGTCCCAACTGGCCACAGCCAGATGAAAGAGCCACTCCTATTCCGGGTTTCCACCTTGCTCTCAGATCCCAGATCAGGAGGGTTTCCCCCCTCATACTCCTTGGGAATGTACCCACCTTGCCCTCAGTAACACTCGGCTCACCCCCCAGGTCCAGCTGCACCAGAGTCGCTGGGGAGAGGAGGTGGGCAGGTGGGACCCCGTGCTTCCCTGTGAACCCCCTGCACCCCCTGCAGCAAGCCCTGAGTCCTCCCCCAGCTCAGCCCTCCAGCAGGTGCATGCACTCACATCCCTAGGTCAGGGACAGGGACTGGGCTGTGGGTGGGCAATCCAGAAGGGACTGAAGACTGCCTGACCCACCCGGCAGCCCATCATTCCCCTCTGACCCTGGCAGGTGGCTGGGCCCGCACTCCTCTCTGCTGCCCACCATGGCCTGGTGACTGCCCAGCACCGCCAGCCTGGCACACTTCTGCAGGAAGCTGAACCGGCTGAAGACACTGGAGGAGTCCACCATGGAGATGTCACTGAGTCGTGGTCTGTCCACGCTGGACCTGACCCTTCGTGGAGTGGGTGGCATGGTGGGCTCGGGCCTCTATGTGCTCACAGGCACTGTGGCAAGGCAGATGGCTGATCCCACTGTACTTGTGTCCTTCACTGTGGCTGCCGTGGCCTCCCTGCTGGCAGCCCTGTGCTACGCGGAGTTCGGAGCCCGTGTGCCTGGTATGGGCTCTGCCTACCTCTTCACCTATGTGTCCATGGGCAAGCTGTGGGCCTTCCTCGTTGGCTGGACCTTACTGCTTGTGGACCTCCTCCATGGTGCCCTGGCAGTGCGGGCCGGCATTGGCTACCTGGACACCATGTTTGGTCACCAAATTCACTACTTCAGTGAGACCCACATAAGCACCTGGCAGGTGCCCTTCCTGGCCTGGCACCCAGACTTCTTGGCCCCTGGCATCATTTTTCTTGCCTTTGCCTTTGTCTCCTGTGGAGCCCGTGTCTCCTCCTGGCTCAACCACACCTTCATGGTCATCAGCCTCTGCGTCATCCTCTTTATCATCATCCTGGGCTTCTCGCTGGCCAGTCTGCAAAACTGGAGTGTGGAGGAGGGAGGGTTTGTGCCTTTCGGCTTCTCAGGCATCATGGCCAGCACCGCCATCTGCTTCTATGCCTTTGTGGGCTTCGAAGACATTGCTGCCTCCAGCAAGGAGACCCAGAACCCATGGAAGGCCCTGCCTACAGCCATTGCCATCTCTCTTGGCCTGGCGGCCACGGCCTACACCCTGGTCTCCACCGTGCTTACCCTCACGGCTCCCTTGCACAGCCTTGACCCACAATCAGCACTCGCCAACACCTTCTACCAGCAGGGCTACAGCAGGGCCGGCTTCATCGTGACATTGGGCTCCTTTTGCGGTGAGGCAGCATCTTGCAGGGTGGGAACTGGGTGGGGTGAGGGGTGGGAGAGGCAGTTCTTGTCCTGGGCTTGCCGGGTTGACCCCTGCTGTGTAACTGTCCCAGGAGGGCTCTGATGATTAGAGAATCCTCCACTCCCACTCACCACCTTCCCCAAATTTTTCAACAGGCCTGTGACTGACACTGGGTGGGAGGTAACTGAGCACCCCACACCCAGCCAGGCCCACACACCCTTGCTGACAGGTCCCTCACTCCTGCTCCTCAGCCATAGCCATGATCACGGTCCTGCTCAGCATCCTCCTCTTCCTGCCACACTTGGTCTATCCCGTGGCCGCCAATGGGCTCTTCTTCCAGGTGTTTGCCCACGTGCACCCCTGGACTCAGGTCCCCGTGATGGCCACCCTGGTGTGTGGGGTCCTCATGTCCCTCCTGGGACTGGTGCTGGACTTCGATGCACTGGTGCAGTTCATCTCCTTCGGGTCGCTGCTAACCTACACCTTCGTGGCCACCAGCACCATAAGGCTGCGCTTCCAGAAAACCTCTCCACCCAGGTCCCTGTGCCCAGCCAGCCCCGAGCCTGAGGCCAGCTCCTCAGTGCTCCTCCACCTAGTGAGCGATGAGCATGCTTCAGATCCCAAGCCCGGGCAGTTGCGGCCAGCCCTGAGGCCCTACCTGGGCTTCCTGGCCAAGTGTGGCCAAGGAACTGCCGTGACTTGGGCACTCAGCCTCCTGGTGGCCTCTGCCATCACCCTGAGTGGCGTGTTCATCTCTGGGAACTCGGCCCTGGACTTCCTGTGCAGGGGTTACATCCTGCTGGTCCTGCTCAGTGGGGTTCAGTTCAGTCTCGCTGTCCTGGCAGCCCACCAGGAGGAGCGCGTACAGGATACCTCCAGGTACCGCCCCAACCCACCCCCTCCACCACCTCACTCGTAGTCCAGCTGGCTCCATGGCCAGCTTCTGCCACTGCAGAATGAACGAGGAGGTCTTGGAGGGCTGGGGACACCACTGCGTCCGACCATACTTCCTTTCTGCATGGCAGGTGGGCACAGGGCACATGCATCCCAAATCTCCCAAGGAGGAAAAGGAGGCCCTTGGGTAGCAGATCTTCCCCACAGCTCAGCTCTTGCCCCCTCAGATGCCCCTGGTGCCCCTGACGCCAGCTTTGAGTATCCTCCTCAACATCTACCTTCTGCTGAATCTAGGCTACTTGACCTGGCTGTGCTTTTTCGTCTGGCTGCTGATTGGTGAGCTGGGGTGAAGTGGGGCATGGGAGGTCGGGATGCCGAGCAGGTGGTGGGAAGAGGGCCAGGCGGGCTGGACCTGCCTCTCAGGCCCCTCCCACCACCGCAGGACTTGCTGTGTACTTCGGCTACGGCATCCAGCACAGCTAGGAGAACCTGCGGGAGCCACAGGATCAGGCTAGTGAGCTTGCACTACATGGTGTTGCCCAGTGCAGCCTGGAGGAGAGTGTGCAGGCTGTGTAGCCAACTGTCCAGGAGCTTGACCACACGGAGCAGCCTGTCAGGCTGTGAGGCTGACCCATGGCCTGCCAGTGCGCGTGCAGCTTGTCCTGGGCTACTTGGGCTGCCATGGGTCGGGGAGCCTCCAGCCCTCAGGCCCTCAGACACTGGTGCTGAGTTCTGGGTCCTCAGGGATTGGGCCATGGCCAGCGGTGGTGATGTGGACTCTTTGCCCAGCACCTCCCAGTGGATTATGACAAGCTCTAGCTACAAGCCAGGTGGCTGGATGGGCAGGAAAGAGGCCCACGGTGCTGGAGATCTACAATAATGCCTACTCAGGCATCCGAGTGGCCTGCTGCCACGTCCACTGTGGCGTTCTTTGTGGCTCTAAGTCCCCATCTACCCCTGGGAACCAGTTGATCACCCAAAGGCACAGCAGAGATGCCAAAAGCTCTGCAAAAGGGGAGGTCAAGGCTAGGCCAGGCCAGTGCCCTCTGCCCAGTTCAGAAGGGAGACACGCACTGTGGGCATGGGCCGTGTCTCCAAGGGCCAAGGGGCCCATGACAGAAGTGGGGTCAGAACCCACACGAAGACTCCCCACATCCCCCAGAAACTGATCCAGGGAGCAGAGGCTCAGGCCTAAGGCTGTGACTCCCAGAGAACCTTTGGCTTCCCAGGGCTCCAAGAGAGTAGGATGTGTGCCTGTTTATCCCAGGGGCAATGGGGAACTTCTCTGGCTGGCAGGACTGGGCCCCAGAAAATGGCTCCAGAACTGGAATCTGGCCAGCCAGGAGGGGGCAAGTCTGCTCCCCTGATGTCCTATGGTAGCGTTCCTTCCAGATAATTCTTCCGCCTGGGGGGCCTGGGCGTCCCAAATGTAGGTGTCCCAGGCTAGGGTGGTCAGTTGCCCAGACAGGTTCCTAGGCATGGCCTGGGGCAGCAGTGAATTCCAGATGCACTGGGTGCCTGTCCTCAGGGCTCCCAGGAAGCCCAGTGGGCAGGGCGGGGCTGGGCTGGGGATTACCAAGGACTCACATAAAAGGTCCCCAAAGCCCTTCAGTGACCACCAATGTAGCCCCTCTGCCCTCTCCCCTCCTCCCAGCCCTCCAGGCCCTGGCATGGCCCTCCAGAGAAGGGGCTGATGCTCCAAAGCTGAACAGGTGCTATCCCCCACCTCCATTCTGCAGATGAAACCCAAAGCTAGATAAGACCTGCCCCAGATGGCCTCTTGCTGCCTTACCTGGGCTCAGGCTGCAAGAACCCCAGGGAAGGAGAGTTCAAATGGTGGAGTCCACAATAGCCAGTGGGCGGTGCCTGTGGGATATGGTGGAGGAGGAGTACCTGTGGCAGATGGTGACAGAGGCTGGGAGAACAGGCTGCCACCAGCAACCAGAGATGTGCATGCCCCAGGCTCTCCCTGTCTCCATGGTTTCACAGCAGGTCTCTGTATGGAAACAGATGGCTCTGGGTTCCCACATCAGGGAGCACCTGCCAAGATTAGCGTTGGGAGGCTGGGAGGGTGGCAGGGGAGGGAAATAGAGTCTTTCTGGGGGTGTGAGGGTTCTGGTCTTTCGTCCCTGAGGTCCCCCACCCTTCCAGACCCCTGACCCGGGAGGAACAGCTCCAGACCTCAGGCGTGAGCTTGTGGTGGGACCAGAGCCCCGACCCCTGGTGTCACCACCTGGCTGGGGGTGGAAATGGTGCTGGGCCCAATTAAGGCCTCTGGGCAGTCTGCTGCAGGGTTGTGAAAATCAGCTGGGTCCACATGGGGTGAGCTGTCACACTCGGGGCCTTTGCCTGCAGATAAGGACAGCAGGTCAGAGCTCTGGCCTCCATCTTCCCAGGGAGCACAGCAGCCCGGCACAGTGGCCTCAGCACCCAGCTGGCCCACAGCTCACCTCCTTGTACTTGTTCCTCCAGTAGAAATAGGCTTCTCCATCCACATACAGCAGCAGCAGGTCACAGAGGAAGGTGACCTTGGGAGAGGCAGGGCAGACCCACGTCTAGCTCCCCAACCCAACCTGCACCCCAAGACACCACGTGCAAGCACAGGGCACTTGTGCACACAGGCACCGCAGCCACAGCCATGGGGAGCAGGTGGCGGCCACTCACCACACCCAGACAAGCTGCTCCAGTGCCCAGAGTGATGGTTGTGGGCATAACTCTGAACCTCCCTGCCTGAGAGAGAGAAACTCTGGCTGAGCCAGCCTCAGGTGATGCCAGTGGCCCCACACCTCCAGCCTGTCTCCCATACTGGCCCCCTGGCCCCTACCCTCCCAGTGACCAGGAATGTCGAAGCAGCCTGGGGACAGCAGGAGCCCTGAGGAGGAGCCAAGGAAAACTTTAGAAGAAATGACCTCTGAGCTGACACCCAAAGATTGTGAAGTTCAGCCAGGGATAGAGCTGGGGTGGGATGGGGGGAGGAGTATATGCAAAGGCTGAATGAAAAGCAGGAGAGAGAACTGGGAGCCACGGAAGGTGGTGAGCAAGGGTGTGCAGAGTGGGTATGACCCCTGCCTCATTGTTTGTGCTCATTGTCTGCTCTCTGTGTCTGTTTGTTGTGCACTCGTCTTCTTTTTTTAGGAGGCACCAGGAATGAACCCTGGATCATGCATGGGGGAGGGAGGCGCCCAATCACTTGAGCCACCTCTGCTCCCACTTAGTCTCTCATTGTGTTTCCTCATTGTGTCTCTTCATTGTGTCATCTTGTTGTGTAAGCTCACCATGCCAGCACATCACATCAACTCGCTGTCTTGCCCATCTTCTTTAGGAAACACTGGGAACTGAACCTGGGACCTCCTATGTGGTAAGCGGGCACCCAATTGCCTGAGTCACATCCCCTTCCCTGTTGGGAGATTTTTGAAGACTGAGTCAATCTCTTTAAACGTGATTAGTTTGTTAAATTCTAGTATTTCTTATAGTGTCAGTGTAGATAGGTTGTACATTTCTAGGAATTTGTCCATTTCATCTAGGTTGCCTAGTTCATTGGCATATAGCTTCTCTTAATATCCTCTTATAATTTTTTTTTATTTTTGTGGGGTCTGTTGTAACTTCCCCTCTTTCATTTCTGATTTTATTTATTTATATATTCTCTTTTTTTTTCTCTGTTATTCTATCTAGAGGTTTGTCAATTTTATTGATCTCAAAAAATCAGGCTTTGGTTTTGTTGATTTTCTCTATTCATTTTTTGTTCAGAACCATTATTTCTGCTCTAATCATTATTATTTCTTTCCTTCTGCTTGCTTTGGGAATGGTTTCCTCTTCTTTTCTAGTTTCTCATCTGTTCAGTAAGATCTTTGATTTTAGCTTTTTTTCTTTTTTAAAAATATAGGCCTATAGTGTTATAAATTTCCCTCTCAGAATTGCCTGTGCTGTATCCTGTAAGTTTTGGTAAGTTCTGTTCTTGTTTTCATTCATCTGAATATATTTTTCATAATTTCACTTATAATTTTTTCCTTTTCCCAATGATTATTTAGCTGTGACTTTTGTTCAGCCCCTAAACATTTGAAATTTTACCTCTTTCCAGTCAATTATTCATTTCCATTTCATTCCATTATGTTCTGAGAAGATGCTTTGTATGATTTCAGTCTTACCCGTGAGCACTTGAAAGTGTGGGAAACAAAGGCATGCTCTTTCCATAGTAGCAAGTTACTTTCTTACCACTGGGTCATGCTGTGCCTACAGATATATATGCAGATGGCTAACTCTCAGTGAAACATAACATTCCAGCAGAACCCGGACTTGAGAGTACAAGTAACCTGGGCAACAAGATTTATGAGTATATTTGTTTCAATAACAAAATAGAACATCTTGAGCTTTAGTTACTATCTTATCCACTGTGCACTGTTTTCAAGAATGAGGTAATGGGGATAGTTAGCTAGAATAGTTGCTGGTTCTCATGATTGCTTGGGGTATATAAAGAAGCCCCTGATATTAATAAACTTGTCTGATGAGCTTGAGGCTTCAATGCTCTCAGATCCCTTGATCCCAATCTCTCTTTATCTTTCATTCCCAATACCCTTCGGGTCCATGACTCAGACATGAAAGAATGTATAATCGACTGAGTGTGGGTGCAATTTTGTGTATATGTCTGTTGGGTCTAGCTTGCTATCCTATTGTTCAAGTTTTCTGTTTCCTTGTTGATCTTCTTCCTAGGTGTTCTAATGATGTGAGTGGGGAGTTGAAGTCAACAATGATTATTATGGGGATGTCTGTTTCTCCCTTCAGTTTTACCAGAGTTTGCCTGAAGTATTTTGGGACATCCCTGATTGGTACATATATATTTATGGCTGTTATTTCTTCATGGTGGATTGCCCCTTTTATTAACATATAATGGCCACCTGTGTATTAGTCAGACAAAGGGGTGCTGATGCAAAAAACTAGAAATTGGTTGGTTTTTATAAAGGGTATTTATTTGGGGTAGGAGCTCCAGATACCAAGCCATAAAGCATAAGTGACTTCCCTTAACAAAGTCTATTTTCACGTGTTGGAGCAAGATGGTTGCCAACATCTGCAAGGGTTCGGGCTTCCTGGGTTCCTCCCTTCCAGATTCTTGATTCTCTCTGGGTTCTGGGTTCCTCTCTCCCTGGGGCTTGCTTCATTTCCTCTGGGGCTCCAGCTTAAGGCTTCAGCATCAAATTCCAACATCAAAACCCCTTAACTCTGTCCTTTATCATGCCTTTTATCTGTAAGTTCCCACCCACCAAACAGAGGGGACTCAATGCCCTACTGGCATAAGATGTTTATGTAATTACTTAATGAAGTAAACCTATAAATCCAATACAATCTAATATGCCCAGAGGAAAAGATCAGTTTACAAAAATCTGATATTTCTTTTTGGAATTCATTAATAATATCAAACTGCTACAACCTGTATCTCTGATACATTGAGGCAGGAGCAAGCAGACTACCCTTTAGGGAATGGGTGGCCAATAAAAACATCTGAATCTTAGAGAAAAAATACTGTATCTCATCTGAGGCTTTGGTATATTCCTTTGCTTGGGACATTTCCTCAATTTTCACAGTATGGCTTCTAATTTTTTGCTGATATTTAGACATCTGGCTAGGATTGTGAATTCACTCAAATGCTCAACTTCTCTCTTTCATGAGGATTTAGTGGTGGGAGGCTGTGTGTTACTGCTGTTCTTTGATTCTTGATACGACCTGTTCTGGGTCTTTAGGATTGTCTCTTAGTTGCTCAGATCTGGGCACTGGAGCCAGTATTGGGTGGCAGACCCGCTTCCAATGACTTGGGGAAAGAGGCTGCAGAGGCCACAAAATCCTCACTTATTTACTTACAATTTCCTTACGTGCACTTCTTTGTTCCACCAGAATATGGCACTTTTTGACAGCCCTCTCAGTTCAGAGACAGGCTGGAGTGTGTTGGCTCCAACATGAACTGGATCAATGTGATAGAGGATCCTACTTGGAGACTAAGCCTCATAATTCAAACTTGCTCAAAGGTAGTTCTGCAACCTTTGCTGGCAGCCCCCTCTCTTCCCAGGTAGGAAATAATTCCTCTCCCCTCTGCATCCTCAACAACCAGCCTTGGTCAGGAGAGAGGAAGACTGAGAGGCTTGGATCTCTCTAGCCCCTGTCAACTCCCAAGGCAAACAATGGTGTGGTCCCACCCAGGCCGGAAGGACTCCTGGGATAAAGCAGACCAAATATGTGGAAACTGTAGCATTGATCTAGAGAAAGTGGCCACGGTAATTGCTGAGGGAGGGCGAGGGAAGAAGAGATGAGATGTGGGGGCATTTTCAGGACTTGGAGTTGTCCTAAATGATATTGCAGGGACAGATGCTGCATGTTATATATCCTGCCATAACCCATTGAATGTACTGGGGGAGAGTGTAAACTACAATGTAAACTATTATCCATGAGGTGCAGCAGTGCTCCAAAATGTGTTCACCAAATGCAATGAATGTGCCACAATGATAAGGGAGGTTGTTGACATGGGAGGATTGGGGGGATAGGGAGTGGAATATGTGGGAACCTCTTATATTTTTTAATGTAACATTTTTTGTGATCTATGTATCTTAAAAAAGAGAGAGAGAGACCATTTAATTTAAAAAAAGAAAAAGAATTTTAAAAAACTGAGTCAAGGAAGCCAACCTGGCTCAGTGGTTGAGCACTTGCTTTTCACAGGTGAGGTTTCAGGTTCAATCTCCAGCCCTTGTATCTTAACAACAACAACAAAATGCTGAGCCAGTCTTACACTGTGTCCCTCTCCCTCTCCTTTCCTAGGGAGGTGGATCCCTGGGTCCCACTTTGCTGTAGCCACCAGCCCCAAGGCCTGAGAATTCAAAAGTGTCTATAGGGTGGCAGAGGATGCCACCAGTTCCAGCTGCAGCTTTTAACTCAGTTTTGCCCCTTTTCCTTTAGGGTGGTGTCCAGCCTTCCTGTGGTGTCCTAAACCCTACATCATTTTTCCCAGGCCTTTTCTGACTGTCCTCTAGCTATTTTGCTGGGATAGAAGAGAGGCCAGTATCTTTCTGGTCTGCCATCTTCCTGGAAGTTGGTTCCTCACTGGTTTCTGAAGTGACCAGCTGAGTAGAATCTTCAGCTGGCACTTCTATTTCTGTTCCTTCATTGCCTTCTGAAGAACAACGTATTTGAAAGTGATCAGGATCTTCCGATTCTTCCTTTACTGTTGCAGCTTCCATTTCTAGGGAAATTCCAGAATCTTCCATGGATTCAGCTTTCACTTTGATGGGGCCACAACTTCCACACAGAGACAGGACTGACCTTTCAGCATTTGCTAGCATCACCCGACCACCTAGGTACTTCTTTGGCTCCAGGAAATGTTTCTTAATGATAAATGAAATCCCTGCTTTGTTCTTCAAAATCCATTTTCTGTTTTTATGCTAGTACCACACTGTTCTGACCACTGTAGCTTTCTTTCAAGGTCAGGCAGTGAAATTCCTCCACATCACTTTTTTTTTTTTTTAGAATGCTTTTGGCTATTAGGGTGCAGTTTTTCTTGCCAGTGAATTTGACAATTGCCTTCTCTGTTTCTGTAAAGTAGGCTGTTGTACTTTTAATTGATATTGCATTGAATCTATGAAATCAGTTTTGGTAGGATTGATATCTGCACAATATTTAGCTTTCCAGTGCATGAGCATGGAATGTCTTTCCACTTCTTTAGGTATTCTTTGATTGCTTTCAGCATTGTTTTGTAGTTTTCTAAATACAGGTCCTATACATCTTTGGTGAAATTGATTCCTAGGTATTTGAGTCTTTTTGTTGTTTTTTTTTTTTAAGATTTATTTTTGTTTATTTTTCTCCCCTCCCCGCCCCAGTTGTCTGTTCTCTGTGTCCATTTGCTGTTTGTTCTTCTGTGTCTGCTTCTTTTCTTGTCAGCAGCACCGGGAATCTGTGTCTCTTTTTGTTGTGTCATCTTGCTGCATCAGCTCTCCATGTGTGCAGCACCACTCCTGGGCAGGCTGAACTTTCTTTCGCACTGGGCAGCTCTCCTTACGGGGTGCACTCCTAGCATGTGGGGATCCCATACCTGGGGGACACCCGTGCGTAGCACAGCATTCCTTGCGCACATCAGCACTGTGCATGGGCCAGCTCTACACAGGTCAAGGAGGCCCTGGGTTTGAACTGTGGACCTCCCATGTGGTAGGCGGATGCTCTATCCATTGAGCCAAGTCTGCTTCCCTGTTGCTATTGTTAAAGGAATTTTTTTCCCTGAATTCCTCCTCTGATTTTTCAATACTAGTGTATAAAAACATGATTGATTTTTGTATGGTGATATCATATCCTAACACTTGACTGAACTCATCTAATAGAGGGAAAGCTTTCAACCTTTCCCCATTGAGTATGATGTTGGCTGATGGTTTTTCAAATATGCCTTTTATCATATTGAGGAATTTTTTTCTATTCCTACCTTTCAAAGTGTTTTCATCAAGAAAGGATGCTGGATTTTGTAGAATGCTGTTTCTGCATCAATTGCAATCATGTGGTTTTTCCCTTCAGTTTGTTAATGTTATTGCATTGATTTTTTTTTTTATGTTGAACCAGCCATGCATACCAGGAATAAATCACACTTGGTCGTGATGTGTAAGTCTTTTGGTGTCCAGTTGGATTTGATTTGCAAGTATGTGTTTGAGAATTTTTTTCATCCATGTTCATTAGAGTGATTGGTATGCAATTTTCTTATAGGGTCTTCATGTGGCTTTGGGATCAGGGTGAACATGGCTTCATAAAATGATTTGGGAAATTTTCCCTCAGTTTCAATTTTTTGGATGTGTCTAAACATGATGGGTGTTAATTCTTCTCAAAAGACTTGGTAGAATCCACCTGTGAAGTCATCTGGTCCTAAACTTATCTTTGTTGAGAGATTTTTGATGACAGATTAAATCTCTTTAAATGAGATTGGTTTAAATGAGCAACAGGGAAGCATTGTATTTCTTGTAACATCAACGTTGTTACAAGTTGTGTATTTCTAGGAATTTGTCCATTTCACCTAGGTTGTCCAGTTTGTTGGCATCCAGTTTCTCATAATATCCTCAGGAGTTCAGCCAAATTATGACTAATCTAAAGGCTGTTTCTGACCCACCTAAAAAAGCTTTAAAAAGAGCGTTGAAACGATCAAGCTGTTTCCAGATAACTTGATTGTATCCAAAAAAGTATTTAAAGGAATACCAAAAAAGCATCAAGCACCCAATATATAAAATTCATAATGTATGAAATCTGATCAAAACTTACCAAGTATTCAAAAACAGAAGGAAAATATGAAGAGAAAAACCAATCAATAAAAACAGACTCATAAGTGACAAAGATGTAGCATTAGGAAACAGACACATTAAAATAACTATTTTATATATATTCATAGTTCAAGAAGGTAGAGGAAAGAATGAGTATGGTAATGAGACATGGATAATATAAAAAGACCTAATCAAACTGCTAAGGTAAACAAATACAATGTCTGAAATGAAAAATAAACTAAGTGGGATTAATAGCACATAAGTGCAGAAGAAAACACTTGAGAACTTGGAGACATAACAATAAGAACTCTCCAAAACAAAACACAAAAGGAGGGAGGCAGACTTGGCCCAGTGGATAGGGCATCCATCTACCACATGGGAGGTCCACGGTTCAAACCCAGGACCTCCTTGACCCATGAGGAGCTGGCCCATGTGCAGTGCTGATGCACACAAGGAGTGCCCTGCCATGCAGGGGTGCCCCCCGTGTAGGGGAGCCCCACGTGTGAGGAGTGTACCCCATAAGGAGGGCCACCCAGTGGAAAAGAAAGTGCAGCCTGCCCAGGAATGGTGCCACACACATGGAGAACTGACACACAAGATGATGCAACAAAAAGAAACACAGATCTCCCTGCCACTGACAACAACAAAAGCAGACAAAGAAGAACACGCAGTAAAATGGACACAGAGAGCAGACCACTGGGGGGTTGGGGGGGAAGGGGAGAGAAATTTTTTTTAAATCTTTAAAAAAAAAACACGAAAGGAAAAGACAAGGAGAAAAACCTAAACAGAATGTGAGTGATCTGTGGGCAACTTTTAGTTGCCTATTGCATGTGTAATTGGGAGTCCTCAAAGGTTCAAGAGAAAGGAGAGCAGAAAAAAGGACTTAAGAATTAATAGATGAAAAATTCTCAAATTTCATGAACATTATAAACTCACCAATCCAAGATGTTCAATAAAACTCACACGAAGAAAACATGAAGAAAACAACACCAAGGCATATGACAATGAAATTGCCTAAAACCACTAAGAATAAGCAGGGAAATGAAAAAACATATTACTTAGCAAAAAATAAGATGAGGATGAAAGATTTTTCATCAAAAACAGTGAACCCTGGAAGAGACTAAACCAACAAATTTAACACCTCAAAACCTAAAATTCTACACCCAATGAAAAGATCTTTCAAAAAGAAAAGTGATTCTTACCAATAAAAAGGAATTATACTGATACATACAACATGGAAGAATCTCAAAATAATTATGATGAGTGAAAGACTCCAAACAAACAAACAAAAAGAGTATAAAAGCAGAGTGGGTGTAGCTCGGTGGTTGAGAACCCCCTTCACACATTCGAGGTCCCAGGTTCAATCACAAGTACCTCCTAAAAAAAAAAGGCTATGATTCCATTTATATAAAGTTCTAGAAAAGCTGATTAGTGATTGTCTGGGGGATAGGTACAAGGCAGGAAGGTGGGACAACACAGGCACAAGGAAACTTCTGGGACTGATATGTTCATTATCTTGATTGTGGGGATAATTTCAAAGATTATGAATATGCTAATGTATGTTAAAACATGATACTATATAGTTTAAATGAGTATTTTTATGTTAATTATATCTCAGTAAAGCCCCATTTTTTTTAAAAGAAGGAAAAAGTCTTTTTCAGATATTTAAAACCTGGGAGAATTAATCATTAGCAGATCACCCCTACAAGAAATGCTGAAGGAATTACTTTACACAGAAGAAAAATAATATTAGATGGAAATGTGAAACTAAACAAAAAGACACAAAAATGCTAGAGATGTGGGTAAATATAAAAGACTTTTTGTCAAAATCTTTAAATCTCTTTAAAATATAACTGACTGTTTAAAGCGAAAATAATTCCATATTGTGGATTACATAACACATACAGAAGTAAAAATATAACAAAAATAGCACAAAGGCCCAGAAGGGGGAAATTTTTTTGTGTGACTATCACTTGAAGATAGACTGGGGTAAATTGTAATAGCATACTATAATCCCTAAAACAATCACTAAAAAATAAAATGAAGAGGTATGTAAAAGGACAAAGGATAAAATGGAGCCATAAAAATAATCAATTAATACAAAGAAAGGTGAAAGAGAAGGACAAGGGAACAAACAACGGATGTGATAAATAGAAGCAGACTTGGCCCAATGGATAGGGTATCTGCCTACCACGTGGGGGGTCCGCGGTTCAAACCCCAGGCCTCCTTGACCCGTGTGGAGCTGGCCCATGTGCAGCGCTGATACGCGCAAGGAGTGCCGTGCCACGCAGGGGTGGCCCCATGTAGGGGAGCCCCACACGCAAGGAGTGAGCCCCATAAGGAGAGCCACCCAGCACGAAAGTGCAACCTGCCCAAGAATGGCGCCACACGCATGGAGAGCTGACACAACAAGATGATGCAACAAAAAGAAACACAGATTCCCAGTGCCGCTGATAAGAACAGAAGCAGTCACAGAAGAACACAGCAAATGTACAGAGAGAACAGACAACTGGGGGGAGGGAGGGGAGAGAAATAAAATAAATAAATAAATAAATAAATAAATAAATAAATAAATAAATAAATAAATAAATAAATAAAAGAGTTGTTTAAAAAAAAAAACAAATAGCAAGCCGGTAGATTTAAACCTAAATATATCTGTTAAATCTCATTACAAATGAGATGTAAATACCTAAATAAAAGGCATATTGTCAGCTATATATTTTTAAAAAGCAAGAACAAACTATATGCAAATTATAAGAAGCACACAAATGGATTTAAAAGTAAAGTGGGGGGAAGTTGGCAGAAATGGGTGCTGCGGAGAAACAGGTGCAAATCTGACAAGATCATAACAGCAGGGAAGCAGATTTGGCCCAAAGGATAGGGTGTCCACCTACCACATGGGACGTGTGCGGTTCAAACCCCAGGCCACCTTGACCCATGTAGAGCTGGCCCATGCACAGTGCTGATGTGTGCAAGGAGTGCTGTGCCACGCAGGGGTGTCCCCGATGTAGGGGAGCCCCACACGCAAGGAGTGCGTCCCGTAAGGAGAGCTGCCCAGTGCAAAAAAAAGTTCAGCCTGCCCAGGAATGGTGCCGCACACATGGAGAGCTGATGCAACTGGTGCCACTGACAACAATACAACAATGAAAGAGAACACAGAAGAACATGCAGCAAATAGACACAGAGGGCAGACAACTGGGGTGGGGGGGAGGGAAGAGGAGGGAAATAAATAAAATAAATCTTTAAAAATATCATAACTGCAGGAGAATGGTCAGTGAAGTACAGAAAGATGGAAGGATCTTGGAGTTTATTAATAATACTTAGTAAGAAGACTAGCTGCCCTGGGAAGATGTTACAATACCACTGAATAAGCTTCCTGAACCTGAGTAAGACAATGTTCAGATTCTGATAAAGAATAAGAAATGAAGTGAACAAAATTAGCTTTACAATACCTCCATGAAAATGGTTGCCTAACTGGAAACTGACAGCTGGCTCCTCTTCATGAAGAGTTTGTTTTGCTTTGTTAATACATCAATATATACTGTTTTCTTTCACTTACCTAACTCAAACCTTTTAATGTAAATCAACACCCCTTACTTAGAGGCAGCAGGGTACAATGTGAAAATACTTGCCAGATAAGAAACAGAGATTTCTCAGGAATGGAGAATATCTGACTCATTAAAGTGAAAACGTATCCACTACTTGTGGTGAATGTGATTGGTTACACATTTGCCTTTATTCCTAATTTTGCTTTACACTCAGAGTTTAACATTTCCCAACTACTTTTCTGTGTGATGTAATACATATGATTAAAGATATGAGAGAGGAAGTCAGATATGTAAATTATTAACTTCTTATATATTCCCACTTGAAGAACAATTTTGAGTGGATGCATTATTAGCCTGTAAATGTTATGAATGTATAGTTACCCCATTCACTGATTATTGGGATGCCTGAGATTCCCAGTGGAATTCCAAAGTTTGTATATGTTTACAGAATAATAATCTTGACAGTTACCTCTGTTCTCACTATAACTTCCTTTGGTGCTACTAGAAAAGATCTTTAGTAAGATGGTCACCTAGTTTTGTTCAGTAACAGCATTTCATATATCTCAGAGCCCTTTCAAGTAAAACCAAAGCACCATGGAAACTGTATATAGTTATACATTTTTATAAGTACTTGTATTTTTGTATGGGTTGTACCAAAGACAGTGCTGAAAAGGAAATTTATAGCCCTAAACACCTACATTAAAAAGGAAGAAAGAGCAAAAGTCTAGAAACTACCTACATAAAGAACCATAAACTAATCCCAAAGCAAGCAGGAAGAAAGAAATAACAAACATTAGAGCAGAAATAAATGAAATTAAGAACAACAACAACAGAAAAAAAAGTCAACAAAACCAAAATTTGGTTCTTTGAAAGGAGAAATAAAATTGACAAACTCTTAGCTAGACTAAAAAAAGAAAAATAGAAGATATAATAAAATCATAAATGAGAGGGGGGACATTACTACTGACCCCACAGACATTTTTTTAAAAATAAGAAGATACTAAGAATTGTACATGAACAAACTAGACAACTTAAATGAAATGGTAACAAATTCCCAGAAACACATGAGCAACCTACACGGACTCTTCAAGACTTCAACAAACCAATCACAAGCAAAGAGATTGACTCAGTCATCAAAAACGTCCCAACAAAGGAATTTCCAGGAAGATGAAGGATTAGAGAGGCAGAAAGCTCACTTCTCTCTCAGAAAAACAGCCAGAAGACAGGCAGAAACTGTCCACAAAAATGTTCTAGCGGGGAGCAGATACAGCTCAAGTGGTTTAGTGCCTGTTTCGATATACAAGGTCCCAGGTTAGATCCCTGGTACCTACTAAAATTGAAAAAAAAAAAAAAAGAAAGAAAAAGCCAACACTCAGTGGGGAACAGATGTAGCTCAGTGGTTCAGTGCCTGCTTCCCATGTACAAGGTCCTGGGTTCAATCCACGATACCTCTAAAAAAAAAATCCTAAGGCTTAGGACACCAAGAGAAGACTAGACACCACACAGAAGAGAGAAGGGTGAAGGAAAGGAGTCTCAGCTGACTGGAAAGATCCTGTGAGTAAAGCTGTAGGAGCAGCTGCTGGTGCACATCTCCCCACTCTTGGAGCAGACAGCAGGGGATCCTCTGGCACTGCAGCCACAGAGAAGGGGTTGCAGGGGTCCACTTTCCCAAGAAAAGGGAGAGGGAGGGACATAGCAGACAATAAACTCAGATTTTGGCCATCAAACTTAGTCTGCTGCATTGCAGGGTTCACAGAATCCAAGATCAAGTGGGGTCACAAAGTTGCTTGCCCTGAGCTGGCAGGGAGCTAAAGAGAACCTGCCTTCTCAAGCACTGTCCCTACTGAATTGGACAAGTTGCTAATGATGCAAAGGGAGGGAGGGTGTGGCCAGGGAAGGGAGGAGAGCAGCTTCTAAGAAAGTTTGATTTGGGAAGGACATTTCTTCTCCACAACCCACCCAGGCAAGGATACAAGCAAAGAAGGGAGAGAAATAATTAATTAATTAATGAAAAGAGGCAATGTGGAATCTTTACCACACTCCTTGGAAACTGACCTGCACCCCATTACCAGCTCTATATTCCTGGTTTGAGCAGTTAAAACATGGGCAATCCTAAAGCTCTAGAACAAGTTCAAGAATCCAAGAACAGTAGCAGTACAGCTACTTAACAGTAAATCCCTATGCAAAAGAGAAAAACTAACCATTAGAGTAAAGTCACCATCATAATTAGATGCCTAGAATCAGCAAAAAATTACAAGCCATACTAAGAAAAAGGAAGATATGGCCCAGGCAAAGGAAAGAATCAAAGCTCCAGATGACACAGGACTTGAAACTAAGGGTGATGTTCATGCAAATCTCCTAAATCAAATCAAAGAGTTGAAGAAAACATGACTAAAGAAATATAAGACTTTAAGAAGACATTGGTTAAGCACAAAGAGAATTTGAACACTTGAATGGAAAAATAAAAGAATTTATGGGAATGAAAGGCACAATAGGTGAAATTAAAAATACAATGAAGCATACAACAGAAGATATGAAATAATAGAAGAAACAATCAATGACACAGAGCACAGGACAGCTGAAACTGAACAGAGAGAAGGAAGCAGATGTAGATCAGGTGACTGAGCTCCCACCTACCACATGGGAGGTCGGGGTTCAGTTCCAGTGCCTCCTGGAGAAGACGAGCAAGATGGTGAACTGACACAAAAGGCTTGGTTCTGTGAGCTGAAGCAATAAGATGAGGGTGAGATGACAGAACCAAGAGACAGCAAGGAAACACAATGAAAGATGCAACAAAGCAGGGAGTGGAGGTGGCTTAGGCAGATTAGGCTGAGGTCCCTTGTGAGAAAGGGTTAAGTTTAATTTTCATAAAGGGGAAGCCAGAGCTGGTTCTCCCATTTGATGAGGGAGGAAAAGGGTTCTAGCAGCTTTGGAGTGCCAGGAATTTGAAAAGTAGCACCAAAACGAGGGGATCCAATGGTGAGTGCTGGGTGTGGGGTCAAAGCAAGAAGAGCCAATGGTCAGAAGTGTGGGGGGGGGGAGCCAGTAGTGAAAATGGCTCCAAATTTGAAAAGCACACCAGAAATGAAAGCAGTGCCAAGCCTGCCCAGTCCACTGGAGTACAGGGAACATGGAGTAGTGACTGAGAGCAGGAACTGCAGAACATAGTTAGACACCTGGGATAGGCTGTAACCCCTGAGGTACCCAATCAATGGGGAAGAGGGAAGGGACCTGCGGGTTAGGTTTAGGTTATAAACATCATGGTTTCTTGTTCTTTGGTGTACCAGCCATTTTATCCAGGGTGTGCATCTGTTCTTACAAGATCATTAATAAAATTCTTTTCTTCTCCACAATCAGGTGAGCTTTTGTTTTCTTACAGGTGCAGCTTTCTTTCTAACACCCTGCATTCAGTTCCCAGTGCCTCCTAGAAAGAGAAGACCAGCCCACAACAAATGGACACAGCAAATGCAAACAATGAGGGGGTGGGAAGAAATACATAATATATATCCTAAAAAAAAGAGAGAGAAGAGAGACATAAAAGAATGGAAAAAAATTGAGCAGGGGCTGAGAACTGAATGATAGCATGAAGCATACCAACATACATGTCATTGGAGCTCCAGAAGGAAAAGAGAAGGCAAAGGGGGCAGAAAGAGTATCTGAGAAAATAATATCTAAAAATTCCCAACTCTCATGAAAGACATGAATATACTTTCCAAGAAGCACTCATATACCAATAAAAGTGAAATCAAACAGACCAACTCCAAGACACATTCTATTCAGAATGTGAAATGCCAAAATAAGAGAAAATTCTGAAAGCAGTGAGGGAGAAGTGAAAGATCACATACAAGAATACCAACTAAGACTTAGTGTGGATTTCACTTCAGAAAAAAAAAATGGAGGTGAGATGGCAGTGGCATGATATAATAGAGACGCTGAAAAAGAAATACTGAAATCCAAGAATTCGTTATCACACAAAACTGTTCTTCAAATATGATGGTGAGTTTGATGGTGGCAGACTTGGCCCAGTGGTTAGGGCATCTGTCTAACAAATGGTAGCTCCATGGTTCAAACCCCGGGCCTCCTTGACCCATGTGCAGCTGGCCCATGCACAGTGCTGATGCGTGCAAGGAGTGCCGTACCACACAGGGGTGTCCCCCACATAGGGGAGCCCCACGCACAAGGAGTGCACCCCATAAGGAGAGCCACCCAGCACAAAAGAAAGTGCAGCCTGCCCAGGAATGTTGCCGCACACACGGAGAGCTGACACAACAGATGATGCAACAAAAAAGAGATTCCCATGCCGCTGACAACAACAGAAGCGGACAAAGAAGATGCATTAAATAAACACAGAGAACAGACAACTGGGGTGGGGGGGGGAGAGAAATAAATAAATAAATAAAAATCTTAAAAAATATATAATGGTGAGTTTGAAATGTTCACAAATAAACAGAAACTACGAGAGCTCATAAACAAGAATCGGGCTCTGCAGGAAACACTAAAGGGAATTCTGCTGCCAGAGAAGAAAACACAGGGGAGAGAGAGGCTGGGAGGAGGGTTTAGAAGTGAAGACTATAAGAAAGGATAATCAAAAGGGTAAAAAGACAAAAAAAGATATGACATATGAAAGCCAAAGAATAAAATGGAGCAAGTTATCCCTTTATAGCAATAACAATGGATGTTAATGTATTAAACCCCCTAAACAAAAGATATAGGCTGACAGAACATATAAAAACAACATGAGCCATCCATATGCTGTCTGCAGGAGACACACCTTAGAACCAAGAATGCAAACAGGCTGAGAGTGAAAGGTTGGAAAAAGATGTTTCATGCAAATAGTAAGAAAAGAGAGCAGGGGTAGCTATATTGGTGTACAAAATAGACTTTAAATACCAAAAAAAAGTGACGAGATGCAGAAGGCCATTGTATAATAATAAAATGGATAATCCACCAGGAAGGAGTAACAGTTGTAGACGTCTATGCCTTAAACAGGGTGCCCCAAAATACATGAGGCAAACTCTGGCAAAACTGAAAGGAGATACAGATGTCTCTACAATAATAGTTGAAGACTTCAACACATGGCTCACATCAATAGGTAGAACAACTAGATGGATGATCAAGAAGGAAACAGACCATGAACAATATGAGTGAGCTTGACCTGACAGACCTATACAGAACATGGTACCCCAGATCAGCAGGTGATACATTCTTCTCAAGTGTTCATGGCTCTTTCTCCAGGATAGACTAGGGTTGGGTCACAAAGCAGGTCTCAATAAATATGAAAGGAAATTCTACAAAGCATCTTCTCTAATCATCATAGAATGAGGCTGGAAATCAATAATAGGCCAAAAAAGGGAAAATTCAGAAATATATGGAGACTAAACAACACACTCCTAAATAAGCAGTGGGTCAAAGACTAAATTGTAAAACAAATAAGTATAAAGGAAAAAAAAACTTATCAAAACTTAAAGGAGGGGAGCAAATGTGGCTCAAGTGATTGGGCTCCCGCCTACCACATGGGAGGTCCCTGGTTCAGTTCCTAATGCCTCCTAAAGAAGAGAGAGAGCTAGCGCAACAGGTTGGTGTGGCAAGCTGATGCAAAAGAGACAAAAGAAGAAAAATAAGCATAATGAGAGACACAACAAAAGCAGGGAACAGAGGTTCACAGTGACAACTAAAAAAAAAAAAAAAGATGAGCAAAACAGCAAACTGACACAACGAGTACTCACGGCAAGCCGATGCAACAAGAGACACAAGAAGAAAACAAGAGAGACACATCAAAGAAGAAAACAGAGGTAGCACAAGCAATTAGTCACCTCCTTCTCACTTGGGAGATCCCAGGTTTGGTTTCCAGTGCCTCCTAAAGAAACAAGGAAGACAAACAAACACAGACACAGTAAGTGCAAGCAATGAGGGGGTGGGGAGAAATAATTAAATAAAAATAAACCTTAAAGGGAAGCACTGTGGCTCAATCAGTTGGGCTCCCATCTACCATATGGGAGGCCCTGGGTTCATGTCCTGGGGCCTCCTTGTGAAGGCAGGCTCGCCCACAAGCACCACAGAGTGCCATCCAGCCCACAAGTGCCACAGAGAGCCGACTCAGCAAGGTGACCCAACAAAAAGGGAGACAAAAAAAAAAAAAAAAAAAAACACAGAAGGGCACACAGCGAATGGACAGAGAGAGCAGACAACAAGCAAGCCACAAGGGAGATAGGGAACTAAATAAAAAATAAATATACAGAAGAGCACAGAGCAAATGGACACAGAGAGCAGGCAGCAAGCAAAAAGCCACAAGGGAGGGGGGAAACTAAAAAAAACAAAAACAACTTATGGGATACAGGGGAGCAGATGTGGTTCAAGCAGTTGAGCCCCTCCTTCCCACATAGGAGGTCCCAGTTTCAGTCACTAGTGCCTCCTGAAAACAAAAATAAACAATAAGCAAACAAATGAAAAAAACCCGGGAGCTGATGTGGCTCAGTGATTGTGTGTGAGCTTCCCAAATATGAGGTCCCGGGTTCAATCCCCAGCCCTGATACCTTAAAAACAAAACTGATGGAATACAGTGAAAGAAGTGCTGAGAGGGAAATTTATAGCCCAAAATGCTTATCTTTAACTGATCACCTGGAGGAACTAGAGAAATGACAGCAAACCAATCCCAAAGCAAGCAGAAAGGAAAAAAGAAATACGAGAACAGAAATAAAATGAAATTGAGAAAATAAAACAACAGAGAAAATCAGCACAACCAAAACCTGGTTCTTTGAGAAGATCAATAAAATTGACAAACCTTAGCTAGACTAACAAAGAAATTAAGACAGAAGATGCAAATAAATAAAATCAGGAATGAAAGCGGGGACATTACAACTGTCCCCACAGAAATAAAAAGGACACTAAAAGGATATTATGAGAAACTGTATGCCAACAAATTAGACAACTTAGATGAAATGCACAAATTCCAAGAAATGCACAACCTACATAGACACTACAAGAGATACAGGAACTCAAAAAAAACAATCACAAGTAGAGACTGAATCATTCATCAAAAATCTCCCAAAACAGATGTGGCTCAAGTGATAAGGCCTCTGCCATATGGGAGGACCCAGGTTCAACAGCAGGGGCCTCCTGGTGAAAAAGAAGAGAAAGTGTGCCTGCATGGCATGGCAAGCTGAGTGCCCACACAGTGAGCCAAGTGCCCACACGGTGAGGTGAGTACCCATGTGGGTACCTGCGTGGCGAGCCGAGTGCCCATGTAAGTGACTGTATGGTGAGCCAAGTGCCCGTGTGAGTGACTGCATGGTGAGCCGAGTGCCCACATGAGTACCCGCGTGGTGAGCCAGTGAATGTGCAGCGAGCCAGTGCCCACACAGTAAGCCGAGTGCCCATGTGGTGAGCCAAGTGCCCATGTGGTGAGCCATTGCCTGTGTGGTGAGCCAGGGCCCACACAGCAAGCCGAGTGCCCATGCAGCAAGCCAATGCCCATGCAAGTGAGTCATGCAGCAAGATGATGATTCAACAAAAGAGAGACAAATGGGAGAATCAAGGCAAAGCACAGCTGAAACCAGGAACTGAGGTGGTGCAACTGACAGGGAACCTATCTCCACATCAGAGGTCCCCAGGATTGAATCCCAGTGAATCCTAGAGGAGAAAGATGAGAAGAGAAGAAAAAAAGAGAAACAGATACAGAAGATCACACAGCAAATGGACGCAGACAGCAAAAGCGGCAGGGCAGGGGGGAAGAGAAATGTGAGAGGGGAAGAGGAAGCAAAAAAAATCTCTAAAAAAAGAAAAGTCCAGGCTTCACAGGTGAATTCTACAAAACATTTCACGAATTAACACCAACTCTGTTTAAATTCTTCCAAAAAATTGAAAAGGAGGGAAAACTGCCCAACACATTTTATGAAGTCATCATCAACCTAATACCAAAGCCAGATAAAGAAAACTACAAACCAATATCTCTAATGAATGCGTGTTCAAAAATTATCAACAAAATACTTGCAAATCAAATCCAACAGAATATTAAAAGAAGTATACACCATGATCAAATAGTTTTTATTACTTGTATGAAAGAGTGGGTTCAACATAAGAAAATCGATTAATATAATATGCCACGTTAACAAATCAAAGGGAAAAAAAAAACACATGATAATCTCAATAGATGCAGAAAAGGCACTGGACAAAATCCGGCATCCTTCCTTGATTAAAAAAAAAGAAAACACTTAAAAAGTTAAGAATAGAAGGAAAGTTCCTCAACATGATAAAAATGTATATATGAAAATCCTACATCCAACATCATACTCAATGGGGAGAGACTGGAAGTTTTCCCTCTAAGATCAGGAACAAGACAAGGATTCCACTGTCACCACTGTTATTCGACACTGTCTAGAAGTTCTAGCTAGAGCAATTAGGCAACAAAAATAAATAAATAAATGGAATCCAAATTGGAAAAGAGGAAGTTAAACTCACTATTCACAGATGACATGATTTTGTATGTAGAAAATCCAGAAATACCTACAACAAAGCTATTAAAGCAAATCAATGAGTTCAGCGAAGAGGCAGGATAATATACAAAAATCAGTAGTGTTTCTATACACTAGTAATGAGCAAACTGAGAAAGAAATCGAAAAAAAAATTCCATTTATAATAGCAGTAAAAAGACTCAAATATCAAGGAATTAATTTGACCAGGAATGTAGAGGATCTGTATTCAGAAAACTACAAGACATTGATAAAAGAAATCAAAGAAGACCTGAACAAATGGAAGAAACTTTCGTGCTCATGGACTGGAAGATTAAACATCATGAAGATGTCAATTCTATCTGAATTGATTTACACATTTGATGGAGTCGCAATCAAAATTCCAAAAGGCTACTTTACAGGAAAAAAAAGGAAATTATCAAATTCATTTGGAAGGGAAAGTGGTCCCAAATAGCCAAAAACATCCTAAAAAAGAAGAGTCAAGTTGTAGGACTCTTGCTTCCTATCCCTGAAGTGTATTATAAAGTTACAGTTGTCAAAACACCATGGTATTGGCATAAAGACACACACATTGATCAATGGAATCAAACTGAGAGTTCAGAACCAGGACCCACACCTCTATTATAAACTAATTTTTTTTAGGAGGTACTGGGGATCAAACCTGGGACCTCATACATGGAAAGCAGGAACTCAGTCACTGAGCTACACCCACTCCCCATATCGTCGACTAATTTTTGGTAAGTCTGCCAAGTCCACTTTACTGGGACAGAAGAGTCTCTTCAACAAATGGTGCTGGGAGAACTGGAGAGCCATAACCAAAAGAATTAAAGAGGACCTCTATCTTACTCTTTATACAAAACTCAACTGAAAATTGATCAAAGAGCTAAACATAAAAGCTAGGATTATAAAACACCTAGAAGAATGTAGGGGGTGGTAGTTTGAATTTGGCAGTTCACAAAAAGAAAAACATTATGTTCCTGAACTAATCAAATCCTGTGTGTGTGAATCTCTGATTGGACTATGTCAGTGAGGTATAACTCAGTTTGCTGGGTGTGATATAAATGGAGACACCGAGAGAAAGAGGACACAGGAAAAAGGAGTTCTGACATTTTTCATCCTGCCATATGAGTAGGACTCAAGGATCGCTAGAAGCCGAATATTAAGCACGAATTCCCCAAGAGGTTGAGGCCTCAAAGCAGCTCAAGACTGAGGAGATGAGCCCTGCCATATGCCTTATAGCCCACAGCTGAATTCAAGAAGAAAACAGAGTAGCCAAGACTAAGAGTGAAGGCCCAGAAAGAGACAAGCCACATGCCTGATTGCCACATGGCACACCACCAGGATCAACAGTAGCTGATTTTGTGAAAAAGCATCTCTGATGGTGCCTTGTTTTGTACAATTCATAGCCTTGGAACTAAAAGCCTTTACCACAAAAAATCCCCAGGGGAAATGAATGTGGCTCAAGCAGTTGGGCTCTCATCTACCATACGGAGGACCCAGGGTTCAATGCCCAGGCCCTCCTGGTGAAGGCAAGCTGGCCCATGTGGCAAGCTGGCCCAGGCAGAGTGCCAGCCCATGTGGGAGTGCTGCCCTGTGCAGGAGTGCCACCCAACATGGACAGCTGACGCAGCAAGATGACGCAACAAGAGACACAGAGGAGAGACAATAAGAAGACGTAGCAGAACAGGTTGCTGAGGTAGGACAAGAGAGGGGTCACCTCTCCCACTCCAGAAGGTCCCAGGATTGGTTCCTGGAGCCGCCTAAGGAGAATACAAGCAGACTCAAAAAGAACACACAGCAAATGAACACAGAGAGCAGACAATGAGGGGGTAGGGGGGAGAAATTTTTTTTAAAAAAAGAACCATCTAATGCATTTTTTAAAAGCCAACACATTTCTGGTTCTTTGCATCAGCAGCCCTGGCAAACTAAGACATAGGGGAACATCTTCAAGATCTTGTGGTACATGAGGTCGCTTAAACCTTACATCCAAAACACGAGCAATAAAGGAAAAAATAGATAAATAGGACCTCCTCAAAGGACTTTGTGAAGAGGGTAAAAAGGCAGCCTACCCAATGGGAGAAAATGTTTGGAAATCACACATCTGACAAGGGTCTAATATCCATGATATATAAAAAGATCCTACAACTCAACAATAAAAAGACAAATGACCCAATTAAAAAATGGGCAAAAGACCTGAATAGACATTTTTTCTAAGAAGAAATATTAATGGTAAAGAAGACACATGAAAAAATGCTCAACATCACTGGCTATTAGGGAAATGAAAATCAAAGCTACAATGAGATATCATTTCACACCTACTAGAATTGTCACTGTTGAAAAACAGAAAACTATGAATGTTGGAGATGACGTGAAGAGAAAGGACCACTTATTAACAATTGGTAGGAATGTAGAAGGGTACAGCCACTGTGGAAGTCTTTGGTGGTTCCTAAGGAAGTTAAATATAGGTCTTCCATGTGACCCAGCAATACCATTTCTAGGGATATATACCGAAGCTCTGAGAGCAGGTATATGAACAGACATCTGCACACAGATGTTCACAGTCCTATTATTCTCAATTGCCAAAAGATGTATACAACCCAGGTATCTATCAATTGACAAATGGATAAACTGTGGTATATACACACGATGGAAAATTAGTCAGTTATAAGAAATGAACTTGTGAAGTGTATGAAAACATGGCTGAACCTGGAGGACACTGAGTGAAGAAAGCCAGGCATGAAAGGACAAGTATTATATGATTTCACTATTATGAATTAAATATATTGAACAAACTCATGGAGTTAATAGATAGAATTTAAGTCACCAGAAAATAGACCATGGTTAAAGAATGGAAAGCTGAGGTTTTCATCTGTGCAGAATTGATAGAAAGGTTGTTTGCAAATGTCTGGAAATGAACAGAAATGGTGAGAGCACATCAGAGTTTGTAATTAATACCAGTAATATATGGGTATGATAGTAGCTGAAAGGGAAACTCAGGTCGTGTGTATTACTAGAAGGAAAGGTAAAAAATGAAGCATGAGTCTATGTAAGTGTAGTGAGCCCTGTTGTGAAAAATAAGTATGGTTAATAATGCATATGTGGTGGTGGACTTGGCCCAGTGGTTAGGGCGTCCATCTACCATATGGGAGGTCCGCGGTTCAGACCCCTGGCCTCTTTAGCCGTGTGGAGCTGGCCCATGCACAGTGCTGATGTGTGCAAGGAGTGCCCTACCATGCAGGGGTGTCCCCACATAGGGGAGACCCACATGCAAGGAGTGCACCCCATAAGGAGGGCTGCCCAGCACAAAAGGAAGTGCAGCCTGCCCAGGAATGGCACCGCCCACACAGAGCTGACACAACAAGATGACGCAACGGAAAGAAACACAGATTCCAGTGCTGCTGACAACAACAGAAGCAGACAAAGAAGAACACGCAGCAAATAGACACAGAGAACAGACAACCGGGGAGGGAGGTGGGGGGAAGGGGAAATAAATAAATAAATAAATCTTTTAAAAAAAAAAGATAAATGGGACCTCCTCAAAATTAAGCACTTCTCTACATCAAAGGACTTTGTGAAGGAGGTAGAAAGGCAGCCAACTCAATGGGAGAAAATATTTGGAAATCATCACATATCCAACAAGGGTCTAAAACTATGATATATAAAGAAATCCTACAACTCAACAATAAAAAGACAATTGACCCAATTAAAAAATGGGCAAAAGACCAATCCAGGCATTTTTCTAAAGAAGAAATACATACAGGGGAAAAAAAAAAAAAAACCCTGGAAAATGTTCAATGTGGGAAACAAAGGCATGTTGTTTCCATAATAGCAAGTTACCTCCTTAACCACTGAGTCATGCTGTCCTTGGAGATATAGGTGTAGGTCATAAATCTATCAGGGAAATGTAACATTCTGGTGGAACAAGGACTTGCTAGAACAGAACGACCTGAGCAACAAGATTAATGAGTATATTTGTTTCAATAATATAATAGAATATTATGAGCTTTAGTAACTATCTAATCCACTGTGTTAGCAAGAATGAGGTAATGGTAATAGTTATCTAGAATAGTTCCTGCTTCTCATGACCTATTGGGGTATATAAGCAAGACCCCAAGACTAATAAACTTGTCTGATGAGCTTGAGGCTTCAATGCTCTCAGATCCCCTGATCCCAACCTCTCTTTGTCTCTCATTCCCGATACCCTTCGGGTCATGACTCTGACATCTGGCACCCAATGTAGGGCCCAAAGTAGTGATTGTAGCAGAGATTCTTCCATGACAGTATTGGGAATGAGGAACTGAAAACCCATCCATCAAAGGGTGACTCGAGTCTGACCACACAGTGGTGAGAATTTTAATTAATCCTGTTTTCCGCTAGCATGAGGGTATGGGTAATCAACCAGGACGGCTGGAAGAATATTCACAGGTACTAAAATCTCTTTTAAATACTGTCAGAGTCTCAGTAAAAACTGCTGATTTACTTCAACTTTTTGCTCTAGTACAAAAACACTGTTATTGGTGTCAGCCACAAGGGGAAAATCTTTTAAATCTTAAACAGTGGAAACAGGTAATGAGGGTGCTATGTAGAGCATAGCAAAAAGGAGAAACCATACCATTATCAGTATGGACACTGGGGCAACAGATTGCAGCAGCTTTAGATCTGCTGCAGTCTGAAGAGGAGGAGAAAGAAATTACCATCTTTTCCAAGGAGCCCCTTGACACGGGTCATGAGAGTGAGGACAGGGAGGAAATAGAGGACAAGGAGGAGGATGAGCCTTCAAATGAAAAAGAAACTAATCCTTTTCTGCAAAAACAGATGGCTAAATTGAATATTTCTAAAGCTAATGTTTATCCTAATTTATGCAATACTGCCCCTACAGCTCCATCAATTACTATGCCTGTAGTCCCGGGGATACTTACTGACCCCATTGACACCCAACCATATATTAAAAGCATATTTATACCTAATCTGGCTCCTACAACTCCAGTGATGTGTTGCTTATTACAAGGATCCCGACAAGGGAATACTGAGGCAATGAAATTATTTTCGGCTTTCCCAGTAAATATTCAACAAATTCCCCCGATGCCAATAACCCCCAAGGAGGAATATATGCTCATCATGAACCATTGCCATTTAAAATTTTGAAAGAACTTAAACAAGCGTGTGCACAATTTGGAACTAATAGCCCTTATACTTTTGGTTTGGTACAAGGGTTGGCTCAAACTGATCACCTTATTCCATGGGACTGGGAAATGTTAACTAGAACAGTTTTAAGTCCAGCTGAATTCTTACAATTTAAAATCTGGTGGATGGATGAAGCCAATATGATTGTGTGCCATAATGCTGTGCAAAATTCTCCTATTCTTATTTCTGCTGAACAGTTATTAGGTATTGGTGAATGGTCTGGCATTCAACGGCAGCTTCATTATGATGATCAGGCCATAACCCAAGTGCGCAATTCATGTTTGACTGCTTGGAAATGGATTTGTGCTCCTGGAAAGCCAATGCAGACTTTTGCTAAAATAATACAGGGAGCTAATGAAACTTGTGTAGAATTTGTAGCCTGATTAACTGACATTCTGATGAAAACAATCGAGATACCAGAAGCAAAAGAGTTAGTTTTGTTAACACTCACATTTGATCAGGCTAATAGTGAATGTAAAAAGGAAATTCGACCCTTAAAAGCAGCAGGAGGCTCAGTCCAGGATTATATTAAAGCTTGTCAGGATATTGGCTCTACCACCCACCAGATGACAGTCTTGGCTGCAGCTTTTAAAGGTAGTAACAAGGAGAAAAACAAAAATTGTTTTAAATGTGGAAAACTTGTCCATTATCGGAAAGAATGTCAATCTTTTTTTTTTTCATTGTTGTTGTAGTTTTTTTTTTTTATTGACTTTGTAATAATATTACATTAAAAATATATATGTGAGGTCCCATTCAACCCCACCCCCCCACCACACCTCTCCCCCCCCCCCCCCCCCCCAGCAACACTCATTCCCATCATCATGACACATCCATTGGATTTGGTAAGTACATCTTTGGGCACCTCTGCACCTCATAGTCAATGGTCCACATCATGGCCCATACTCTCCTCCATTCCATCCAGTGGGCCCTGTGAGGATTTACAATGTCCGGTGATTGCCTCTGAAGCACCATCTTATCCAGCTCATCCTGCTCAGAATAGAAGTAAGTCATCTCCATCCAAGATATGTCCAATATGTAGGAAAGGATATCATTGGGCCAATGAGTGCAGATTTAAATTTCAGAAAAATGGAGCTCCAATTGGGTTGGGACACTGATTTGCGGGCCTAACTAAGGGCCCTCAGACAAACAATATGAGCCTGGCTAAACAATATCCAGTCAGCAACGGCCAGCTACATGCATCCCAGTTTCAGGCTTAAGAGCTGCCATGAGAGGCAGCGTTGCAGTAGATCTCCCATCTTCTGAAACTAGGCTTATAACATCAGCAATGGGTATGCAAACTATATCTACTGGAGTAAAAGAACCATTGCCCTCTGATACTGTTGGTTTGATAATAGGAAGAAGTAGTCTGACTATGAAGGGATTATTGGTTCAAACTGGTATTATTGATAGTGACTTTTAAAAAGACATAAATGTAATGGTACAAGCAGTGAGTCAAGTTCAAATTAATGTCAGACAAAGGATTTCTCAATTATTGTTGCTTCCTTATCATAAACCAAGTACCCTCCCCTTTAATAGAAAAGGTGGATTTGGTTCTACAGGAGAAAGAATTTATTGGCAGACTTTCGTAGGTGATGACAGGCCAGAGACAACAATTACCATCAATGGGAAGGTATTTTTGGGACTAGTAGATACTGGTGCTGATGTATCTATTATTGCTAAGTGACATTGGCCTCAATCTTGGACACTGCAGAAGGTACCCACTATGTTTACTGGCATAGGTATGATGAATGATGTATACCAGAGCACTACTATATTTGATGCTTTAGGTATCGATGGACAAAAATCTACTTTATAACCTTATGTAGCAGATGTGGGTATCAACTTGTGGGGACATGATTTACCTGGTCAGTGGGGAGCTTTTATTCACATTCCTACTTTGTCTGAACAAGCAAAGTCTTTATATATGAATATGCAATATAATACTAGAAGAAAAGGAAATTACAGAGGACTTGGCTATCATTCAGGTCAACAGGATTCTGGGCAGGAAAATTTACCATAGGGGCCATTGAACAAAAGGGCAGCCCAATGCCTATAAATTGGCTAACAGATACACCTGTATGGGTTGATCAATGGCCCCTCACAGTTGAAAAACTTAATGCCCTTCATATTCTTGTAACAGAACAGTTAATTCAAAGACATATTGAGCCTTCTAATAGTTCATGGAATTCTCCTGTGTTTGTTATTAAGAAAAAATCAGGAAATTAGAGACTGTTAACTGATTTAAGAGCTATTAATAAGGTTATGAGCCCTATGGGACCTTTGCAACCTGGGGTTCCACAACCATCCATGATTCCAAAAGATTGGCACATAATTATTATTGATATAAAGGTGTTTTTTTCATGATTCCTTTGCATCCTGCTGACAAAGAAAAATTTGCTTTTTCATTACCTGCTCTTAATAATCAGGCACCCATGCAAAGATATCAATGGTGTGTATTACCGCAAGGTATGATGAATACTCCTACCATGCATCAATTGTTTGTGCATCAACCTTTAGAAATATTAAGAGCAAAATTTCCAAAAGCAATGATTATTCATTATATGGATGATATACTGTTTGCTCATGCTTCAAATGACAAACTGCAACAGTTATTTCAGTATGCTGAACAAATTCTTCCTGAGTATGGCTTGCTAATTGCCCCTGAAAAAATTCAAAGGAATGTTCCATATTGTTATTTAGATATGAAATTGGCTAATGGATGTATTACACCACAAAAGGTGCAAATACACTGAGACAAGTTAAATACCTTAAATGATTTTCAAAAATTGCTAGGAGATATTAATTGGATTCGACCAACATTAGGACTCCCTAATTATATGTTAACTCATTTGTTTCAAACATTAACAGGAGATTCTGATCTATCTAGCCCTAGAATCTTGTCTAAAGAGGCTGAAAAAGAATTGGCATTGATAGAGGATCGAATCTCTCAAGGGCAATTAACACAAATAGACCCTGATAAAGCTGTTGATTTAATTATTTTTTCAACCCCTCAATCTCCTACTGCTTTATTTTGGCAAGAAGGTATACTGGAATGGGTTTTTTTACCTAATAATAAACAAAAGAGATTGCAAACAAATCTTCAAAAAATTATTTCCATACTAGCAAAAGGCCATGTAAGGTTGCTACAATTAAAGTGGTCTGATCCAGATAGAATTATTTGTGATCTTTCTCATGAAGAAATTCAACATTTATATATAACTAATCCTCAAAGGCAAATTGCTATCAGTGATTTTCAAAGCATTATTGATAATCATTATCCTACTTCCAAACCGTTAACATTCTTAAAAAGAACCACTTGGATTTTACCAAAAATTGTGAAAACTGTTCCTATTGAAAATGCATGTACAGTATTTACTGATGGTAGTAGTAATGGAAAAGCAGCATACGTTACCTCTCAAAAAGAACAGGTTTGGCAGACTACTTATTCATCTGCTCAATACACAGAGCTTTCAGCCATCATTAAGGCTTTATAAACGTTTCAAGAGCCCTTGAATATTGTCTCTGACTCCGAATATGTTTGTTTAACTATAAGCCATATTGAAATAGCTCATATTTTTATTACTGATGAATTGTCTCAACTTTTTGCTGACCTTCAAGCCCTCATTTGGCAAAGAAGTCAGCCCATATATATTACTCATATCCGGTCTCATTCTTCCCTTCTTGGTCCTCTAGCTACCCAAAATGCAAGAGCTGATTTATTAGTAGGATGTTTGCAGGATGTCAATAAATGTCATGCATTAACTCATATTAATACTAAGGGACTTAGGCATAAATTTCCTCAGTTAACAAAACACCAAGCTCAAGAAATTATTTGCACCTGTCCCACCTGTGGACCCTTAACTACAGTGCCTTTTCAGGCTGGGACTAATCCCAGAGGCCTAGCTCCTAATCAACTGTGGCAAATGGATGTTACTCACATACCATCCTTTGGTAAATTATGATATGTCCATGTTTGCATTGATACTTACTCTCATTTTTTGTGGGCTACTGCACAAAGTGGTGAACGTTTTCATCATGTTCACTCCCATTTATGGTCTACTTTTGCAGTGATGGGATGCCCCTTGAAAATTAAAACTGATAATGGCCCTTCTTACACTAGTAAGTCTTTTACTTCTTTTTGTTCTACGTAGGCTATTGAACATATTACTGGTATTCCTTATAATCCTACAGGTCAAGCCATAGTTGAACGCAGCCATCATACCCTAAAAACTATGCTTTTAAAACAAGAAGGGGGAGATGATGGTATTATAACACCAAAAGATCAATTGGCAAAAGCTTTATTTACTTTAAATGTTCTTAATGTTTATAATTCATTGACACTTGCAGAATGTCACTTTGGAAAATGTCAAACATCTACAGTGGACACAGGAAATGAAGATCAACCAATATTCTGGAAAGATATTTTAAGTAATGAATGGAAAAAAGGCAGGATTAAAGTATGGGGGCAAAGTTATGCTCTTGTCATTTCAGAAAATGGAGAACAAATGTGGCTACGTGTGAAGAGAATTAACCCTCAGAATGAAGAGATGGGGTCTCCTACAACTTCTGATGATGGTGATCATAAGTAATGAGGAAGCTGCCGGTAATTACACTTATTGGACCTATATACCTAACCCCCCATTATTTAGAGTGTTAACCTGGAAAGATCTACTCTTTCATATATATTTGAATAAGACCCATATATTCCCTGGACCAATTGATGATCGATTGCCAATTAAACCCTATGAGGAAGGACAAAGAATCTATAATCTCGTATTACCATGTGATTATTGACCCTTATGCATTGGTAACCATCCTTCCTGTATGTATGTTAAAAATCAGGCCATAATTATCTTCAAAAATAATAATACTCAGTTTAGTGTGACTTTATTTCCCTCTTACAATTTAATCATGACCAAAAATCCTACTTATGGTTGTCCGCAAAAAGACAGTAGGGATAAAGAAGGATGGCAAGAGTGTCATGTAGGAAGAGGATCTGTCATTTTTAAGGATTCCTATGGAATAGTGTGGGAAAGAGCCCCTATGGGAAATCCCATTGAATATAATGACAGATTTATTTGGCATGGTCTAAATAGTAAAGGACAATAAAAAATGATTTTTACTAAAAATAATAGTGTTTGGAAACAGAAAGGGAAATGGATCCCTTCTCCATGGTGTAATATTACATCTATTCACAAACAGAAGAATCTGTGGAAAGTTTTTCTAGGAATAGCTCCTACTATAGAATGGATTGGGAATAATAGCAAGAAGGGTCAATATCTGCATTTAAATCAAATTCATCATCTTCAGGCATTTGTAAGAGATCCTTATGTGTTTGTGGTTGGAAAATTAACTATAACCGAGAACGCCCTATTTTATAAAAGTGGCGCTTTGCATACCTGTTTGTCTGAGAACATTTTACAGAATGGAGATTTCATTACAATGGCTCGAAGGTGGCAGGGAGTGTGGATTCCAGTGTGACTGAACCAAATTTGGCAATCATCACCTGAGAGTCAACTGCTGTTCCATATGGCTCGAGAAATCCTGAAGCACTCAAAGCAATTTGTGGGACTGCTAATAGCTGGTATATTAGGATTGATTGGTGTCATTGCAGCTGCTGCTACAGCTACCATGGCCTTGCATGATATAGTGCAGACTCAACACTATGTGCATGAATGGCATAAGAATGCTAGTGACTTATGGCATAGTCAAGAACATATTGATGGAGAATTAAACAGTAGAGTTAATGATTTAGAATCAGCAGTTTTACATCTTGGAGATCAAGTATATAACTTAAACCTATTTAGGGGATTGAAATGTGATTGGAATGAAAGTAACTTTTGCATTACTCCACTTGCATATAATAATTCTATGTTTGATTGGGAAAAGATTAAAAATCATTTGATAGGTCATAAAGGTAATATTTCATTAGAAATAGAAGAATTACAGAAAAAGATATTAGAAATGTCTCATAATCAGATTTATGTAGCTGAAGATAAGGATATCTTTAATGATTTAATTTCTCATTTTAATAAGTTTAATCCAGTAAATTGGTGGAAGTCTCAACATTTTTTATCATCATTAGGAATAGGATTTTGTGTATTAATCTTGTTGCTCATTGTTGTTGCTTGCCTGGGACGAGAAGTCTGCCGAAGACTGCACCATGTTGATGCGATGGGACGAGCTAATAATTTGGTACTTGCAAAAAATCTGTATAGTTCCCCATGGTCAGAGCACTTGGCTGGTAGTCAATGATGGGTAAGACTCTCAGAGGAGGGCAACCTAAGACAGGCACAGTCACCCTGACTAAAACAAAAAGGGGGAAATGCGGGAAACAAAGGCATGTTGTTTCCATAATAGCAAGTTACCTCCTTAACCACTGAGTCATGCTGTCCTTGGACATATAGGTGTAGGTCATAAATCTATCAGGGAAATGTAACATTCTGGTGGAACAAGGACTTGCTAGAACAGAATGACCTGAGCAACAAGATTAATGAGTATATTTGTTTCAATAATATAATAGAATATTATGAGCTTTAGTAACTATCTAATTCACCATGTTAGTAAGAATGCAGTAATGGTAATAGTTATCTAAAATAGTTCCTCCTTCTCACAACCTATTGGGGTATATAAGCAAGACCCTGAGACTAATAAACTTGTCTGATGAGCTTGAGGTTTCAATGCTCTCAGATCCCCTGATCCCAATCTCTCTTTGTCTTTCATTCCCGATACCCTTTGGGTCCGTGACTCTGACAGTTCAACATCACTGGCTATTAGGGAAATGCAAATCAAAGCTACAATGAGAATACAATTTCACACACACAAGGAAAGCCACTATTTCTTAAAAATCACAGAAAACTACAAGTGTTGGAGAGGATATGGAGATACAGGAATGCTTACTCACTGTTGGTGGGAATGTAGAATGGTACAGCTGCTATGGAAGACAATTTGGCAGTTCCTCAGAAAGCTAAATATAGAACTGACATATGATCTGGCTATCCCACTACTAGGCATATACTCAAAAGGACTGAAAGTAGAGATGCAAACAGACATTTGCACACCAATGTTCATAGTAAAGTTATTCACAATTGTCAAAAACATGGAAACTGCCCGACTGCCCATTAACCAATGAATGGATAAACAAAATGTGATATATACATATGATAGAGTATTACTCCACTGTAAGAAAAAAATGGAGAACACAGATGAACCTTGAGGACATTATGTTGAGTGAAATAATTCAGACACAAAAGGACAAATATTGTATGATCTCACTAATATGAACTAAATATAATGAGCAACCTCATGGAATTAATATCTAGATTATAGGTCACCAGAAGGTAGAATACAGGGTAGAAAATGGGGAGCTGATGCTTAATTTGTGTAGAATTTTTAATAACACTGATTGTAAATGTTTAGATATGGAGAAAGATGATGACAGCACATTAGAGTGGGTGTAATTAATAGCACAGATATGAGGGTGTGTTTGTGGTTGAAAGGGCAAGTTTCGGTTATGTATGTCACTAAAAGGAAAACTAGAGGATGAAACATGGGACTGTATAACACAGTGAACCCTGTTGTGGATGATAAGTATGGTCAATAGTACAAATATAAGAATATCCTTCTATGAATTAAAACAAATATACGTTATTATTACAAGGGTGTGGCAGGTTTAAATTCTTTCATGAATCCCAAAAAGAGAAAGATTGTTTCTGAACTAATTCCTTCCTGTGGGTGTGAGAGCCTTTCACTGGATTACATCAATGAAGTGTGACTCAGATTGAGTCTCTGCTCACTGACTGGGTCTATAGACTCACAGGAAAAGGAAGTTGCCATATTTGATCCTGCAATGTGAGAAAAAGGACTCCAGTTTCACCACAGCTGAGATGTAAGGAGAGAAGGCCCCAAAAGGCTCAAAGCTGAGGGAGAGTTAGCTTGTAGTGAACTTGAGAAGAAAGCAGAGCAGCCAATTCTGATAGAGGAGACCCAGAAAGAGACAAGCCAAATGCCTGGTTACCCACAGCTGGGCTTCAGAACATGGCAAATTCCAGAGGGGAAAGCAGAGACCTCTGCAGAGATCAGTGGCCATCTTACTTCACATGTGGCTGGACAACAGGATCAAGAGTAGCCAACTTTGGGAAGAGGACTTGGACCAGTGGTTAGGGCATCTGTCTACCACATGGGAGGTTCATGGTTCAAACCCCAGGCCTCCCTGACCCATGTGGAACTGGCCCATGTGCAGTGCTGATGCACGCAAGGAGTGCCCTGCCTCACAGGGGTGTCTCCCACATAGGGGAGCCCCCCACACAAGGAGTGCGCCCCATAAGGAGAGCCATCCAGTGCAAAAGAAATGCAGCCTGCCCAGGAATGGCACCGCACACGTGGAGAGCTGATACAAAAAAGATGATGCAACAAAAAGAAACACAGATTCCTATGCCGCTGACAACTACAGCAAACAAAGAAGAACATGCAGCAAAATAGACACAGAGAACACACAACTTGGGAGGGGGGCTGTAAGAAGGGGAGAGAGAGAAATGGACTTGGCCCAGTGGTAGGGCATCCATCTACCACATGGGAGGTCCGTGGTTCAAACCCCGGGCCTCTTTGACCCATGTGGAGCTGGCCCATGAGCAGTGCTGATGTGCACAAGGAGTGCTGCCCAACGCAGGGGTGTCCCCCGCATAGGGGAGCCCCACACGCAAGGAGTGCACCCATAAGGAGAGCCACCCAGCATGAAAGAAAGTGCAGCCTGCCCAGGAATGGCGCCACCAACACTTCCCATGCCACTGACGACAACAGAAGCAGATAAAGAAACAAGACGCAGCAAATACACACAGAGAACAGACAACTGGGGCGGGGGGGGAGGGGAATTTAATAAATAAACAAATCTTTAAAAAAAAGGGGGGAGAGAAATTTTAAAAAATAATAAAAACAAACAAACAAATAAATAAATAAATAAAAAGAGTAGCCAACTTTGATGAGAAAGCACCTCTGATGGTGCCTTGACTTGGAACTGTAAGCATTTACCCCAAATAAATCCCCTTATAAAATCCAACAGGGGGCGGGGCAAGATGGTGGCTGAGTGAGCGCACCTGATATTCTCTCCTGTAAAGAAGCAGCTGGGCAGCATTGGAAATTCTTCATGACCAGGCTGTTTCAGGATGTTGCAGGGCAGGAGGTGTCTTGACATTGACTTGGTGGGAAGGTAACAGAGAAAATTCATGTATAAGATAAAATTGAGGCTCTATTACACAGAGGTGGGAGCTGCGCATGGGACGCTCCATCCTGCGGTGGGCGGAGCCGCGGCACCAGCGCTGCAGCGGTGATTTCTGGAGGCTCTGTGGTACTGGGAAATTCATAAGCCCTGAATGGGTTATTGGCAGGCTAACAGGGCAGGAGGACTTTGCAGACTGATTTGGGGAGACAAACAGGAGTTTTTTTGCAAGGCAGGGAATTTTGGATTGTGGACACAAATAATAGTGCTTCTGCCTAGAGCTCTGCCCCCCAAGGCTGGCTGCCGATCTGCAGCAGCCTTAAATTGTTCACAATAAAGAGACATCACCAGGAGACTGTTTCAGGGACTGGCAGGGTGGGAGATGTCTGGAAGCCGATTAGGGGAATATTTTGCGAAGTGTGGGAATTTCGGTTTTGGACTCTGTTATCAGTATTTCAGGCTGGAGCCCCACCCCTGGGCCTGGCTACTGATCTGCGTCATTAAATTGGCTGCAGTGTAGAGGCGCCCCCAGGTGGCCATTCTGGGGGCTTACAGGGTGCGAGGTGTCCTGAAGTAGAATTGGTGATACAGCCACAGAAGAGACCTGAGTGAGTCAGTGAATTGCGGGGTTCAGACGCATAGCTTAGAGTTTGCAGATGTGACCTCTCCCATAGGGCTGGCACCAAACTGTGGGGATCCCTGAAGGCTGTGTTGCACTGCTGTGCTCCCAGACTCCCTGTTAACCAGATTTGAGGTTGCCAGGTCTGAGTCCCCTAAACCCTGGTGGCCGACACCACAGAGACTCACACCTCTTGAGTCTTCAATATTTCAGACTTTCCATCCCTGAATCCATCATGCCCTGAGGTCCATCTGAGGTCCTTGAATGTCCTAGCCCTCAACATTTGCCTTTTTTCTTCTTTGTTTTGTTTTGTTTTGTTTTTGTTTTTATTTTATTTTTTAATTTTTTAATGTCCTGATTGCTAATAGTGCATTATCTCCTAGTCTTTTCTACCAGCATATCCCCCAAAGTCTTTTTTTTTTCAGTTATTTGGGTTTTTTGTTGTTGTTGTTGTTGCCATTGTGGTTGTTCTATATCTTTTTTTTCTTTTCCCTACTTGTTCCTCTCCCTTTACCCACCCCCTTTTTCTTTCGTTCTTTCATCTCTTTTTTTCTCTCTCTCTCTCGTCCCTCATTTTCTTCTTATTTTATTTTATCTTAATTAAACAATAGGTGCTGCAGGGAACACCTCACATTTGCTGGGTTTCCTCATCCTCCGGTGCCTCATTTCTGTGTGAATTGATTTTGGCTACCTATCCCTATCCCCTTTCCCCTACATCTTGATATCCTCCATCATCTACTGTCTCTCCTATATTCCACCTCCCATTCTTTGATCCCCAAAGTGTCTAACTCTTAATTTCTAATACCTTTGTTTTGTTTTCTGTCTTTTATCCACTCTTGAAACTATTGCCCTTCTTTTCTCTTTTCCTCTCTCATGAAAACACTAGCTTTTTAATTCATACCATATTCCTCCCATACTCAGTCAACTACCTCATTATAGGTACTCAACTTACTGCTATAACTCTACACAACTTACATGAATCTAATATCCATCCTCCCAGATCTCATATTGTTGCTCTGTTAACATTTCACCAATACTACTTTACACTTTTCCTTGCTTACACAATTGCCTTTCCCTGGCCCTAATACTTTCCTATAAAGTGAACTCAACCAGCAATAAGAAATTAGAATAAGAAGAACAAGGTGACAAAGAGAAGAGGTAACACTTACACAAAGACAACAGCTAATTAATCCCCAAGACGAGACAAAGAAACTAAGGAACTGATTAAACCCATCAAGATAAAATGATGACCAGACAGCAACAAAAATCTACAAACCAAACCAGTAATCAGGAAAACATGGCTGAATCCAATGAACAAACTAAAAACCAGGAAGGAGAGCAGAACTTTGCACAAGTAATTAAAGATCTCAGAACATATATCACCGAAAAATTTAATGAAGTAAAGGAAGAGGTTAACAACATGAAGACAACACTTGGAGGGGGAATTGCAGACATACACAAAAAGATAATAGATATGATGGGAATGAACACCACAGGTCAAGAAATCAAAAATACACTTGCAGCAAATATCAGCAGACTAGAAGAGGCAGAGCAGAGAATTAGTGATGTGGAAGACAGTACATCAGAAATCAAACAGATAGTAGAATTGACTGATAAAAAGATAGAAAAAAATCCAGCTAGGACTTAGGGACTTGAATGACAATGGAAAATGCTCAAACATACGTATTATAGGCATCCCAGAAGGAGAAGAGAAGGGAAAGGGGTCAGAAGGAGTGTTGCAGGAAATAATGGCTGAAAACTTCCCAAATCTACTGAAAGAGACAGATGTACATATCCAAGAAGCACAGCGCACCCGAATTGTCATAAACCCCAACAGGCCCACCCCAAGACATATACTTGTCAAATTATCCAACTCTCAAGACAAAGAGAAAATTCTAAAAGCAGCAAGAGAAAAGAAAACCATCACATACAAGGGAAGCTCCATAAGATTAAGTGCTGATTTCTCATCTGAAACCATGGAGGCAAGAAGGCAGTGGTATGATATAGTCAAGGTACTAAAAGAAAAAAATTCCAACCAAGAATACTCTGTCCAACTAAACTAGTATTCAAAAATGATGGAGAGCTCAAAATATCCAGAGATAAACAGAAACTGAAAGAGTATGCCAACAAGAAACCTCCCCTTCAAGAAATTCTAAAGGAAGTTCTGCAGGAAGAAAGGAAAACAAAGGACAGGCAGAGTTGGAAGAGAGTGTAAGAGCAACAAAAAAGACAAAGACAGAAGAAAAATAAAACAAACAAAATATGACAAACACAAGTCCAATCAAAATATGGCTAACATAAATAATTCCTTGAAAGTAATAACACTGAATGTCAACGGATTAAACTCACCTATCAAAAGATTCAGACTGGGACATTGGATAAGGAAATATGACCCATCTATATGCTGTCTACAAGAGACACATCTTAGACCTAGAGACTCATGGAGGCTGAAAGTGAATGGTTGGAAAAGAATCTTACAAGCAAACAATAACCAAAAAAAGGCAGGATTAGCTATATTAATATCAGACAAAATAGACTTTAAATGCGAAACAATTGTGAAAGACAAAGAAGGATTCTACATATTACTGAAAGGGACAATCTGTCAAGAAGAACGAACGATCATAAATATTTATGCTCCTAACAAGGGCGCCTCTAAATATGTGAGGCAAACGTTGGAAAAACTAAGTGAAAGAATAGATGCATCTACAATTATCCTGGGGATTTTAATACACCACTATCAACTCTGGACAGAACATCTCGAAAGAGAATCACTAAAGAAACAAAATATTTGAACAGTATATAAGAGGAGCTGGATCTAATAGACATATACAGATCATTACACCCAAACACAGCAGGATATACATTTTTTTCAAGATCATTCTCCAAGATAGACCATATGCTAGGCCACAAAGAAAGGCTTAATGAATTCAGAAAGATCGAAATCACACAAAATAATATCTCTGACCACAGTGGAGTGAAGCTAGAAATCTACAAGGGCCAGAGGACCAGATTTCACACCAAGATATGGAAATTAAACAGCACACTCTAAGAAAAACAGTGGGTCAAAGAGGAAATCTCAAAAGAAATCAACGACTACCTTGAAACAAATGATAATGATAACACAACATACCAAAACGTATGGGATGCAGCAAAAGCGGTACTGAGAGGGAAATTTATAGCCATAAATTCATACATCAAAAAAGAAGAAAGAGCAAAAATTGAAGAACTAACTGCACATTTGGAGGAATTAGTTTAAAAAACAACAAAGTAATCCCACAGGAACAAGAAAGAAAGAAATAACAAAGATAAGAGCAGAACTAAATGAAATAGAAAATAAGAAAGCACTTGAAAAGATAAACAAGACCAAGAGCTGGTTTTTTGAGAAGATTAATAAAATTGACAAACTCTTACCAAGACTAACAAAGAAAAAAAGAGAGAAGATGCAAATACACAGAATAAGAAATGAGAAAGGAGATATCACCACTGACCGCACAGAAATAAAGACTATCATAAGAGGATACTTTGAAAAACTATATTCCAACAAAAATGACAATTCAGAGGAAATGGACAAATTCCTAGAAACACATAAGCAGCCTATATTGATGAAAGAAGAAATTGATGATCTCAACAAACCAATCACAAGTGAAGAGATAGAATCAGTCATTAAAAACCTGCCAACTAAGAAGAGCCCAGGGCCAGATGGCTTCACAGGTGAATTCTACAAAACATTCTGGAAAGAACTAACACCAATCCTGCTGAAACTATTCCAAAAAATTGAAACAGAAGGAACATTGCCTAACTCCTTCTATGATGCCAACATTACCCTAGTACCAAAGCCCATCAAAGACACCACAAGAAAGGAAAATTTCAGACCAATTTCTCTAATGAACCTAGACGCAAAAATACTTAACAAAATACATGCTAATCGTATTAAACAACACATTAAATGAATTATACACCATGACCAAGTGAGATTCATTCCAGGTATGCAAGGATGGTTCAATATAAGAAAATCAATCAATGTAATACACCATATAAACAGATAGAAGGGGAAAAAATCACATGATTATATCTATAGATGCAGAAAAAGCATTTGACAAAATACAGCACCCTTTCTTCATAAAAACACTCCAAAAGATCGGAATACAGGACATTTTTTGAACATGATAAAGAGTATATATGAAAAACCTACAGCCAACATCATTTACAATGGAGAAATCCTAAAATCCTTCCCTCTAAAGTCAGGAACAAGACAAGGATGCCCGCTGTCTCCCCTTCTATTTAACATTGTCTTAGAAGTACTTGCTCGAGCACTGAGGCAAGAACCAGATATAAAAGGCATTCAAATTGGAAAGGAAGAAGTCAAAATTTCCTTATTTGCAGATGACATGATCCTATACATAGAAAACCCTGAGAGGTCTACAACAAAGCTTCTAGAACTCATAAATGAGTTTAGTAATGTCGCAGGTTATAAGATCAATGTGCGAAAATCAGTAGCATTTCTGTACACCAATAATGAGCAAGATCAGGAGGAAATCAAGACACAAATACCATTCACAATAGTAAATTTAAAAATCAAATATTTAGGAATAAATTTAACTAAAGATGTAAAAAACTTATACACTGAGAACTATACAAGACTGTTCAAGGAAATCGAAGAAGACCTAAATAAATGGAAGAATATTCCCTGTTCATGGATAGGAAGACTAAATATTATTAAGATGGCTATCCTACCAAAACTGATCTACACATTCAATGCAATCCCAATAAAAATCAACACAGCCTTCTTTAAGGAACTAGAAAAACTAACTATGAAATTTGTTTGGAAATGAAAGAGGCCCCAAATAGCCAAAGACATATTGAAAAAGAAAAACGATATTGGAGGAATCACACTACCTGACTTCAAAACATACTACAAAGCTACAGTAGTGAAAACAGCATGGTATTGGCATAAGGAGAGACACACAGACCAATGGAATCGAATTGAAAGTTCTGATATAGAACCTCATATATATAGCCATATAATAATCGATAAAGCCACCAAACCCTCTCAACTGGGAGAGAATGGCCTACTCAACAAATGGTGCCTGGAGAACTGGATAGCCATATGTAGAAGAATGAAAGAGGATTACCATCTCACACCTTATACAAAGATCAACTCAAGATGAATCAAAGACCTAAATATAAGAGCCAAGACCATAAAGACCTTGGAAAGCAGTGTAGGGAAACATCTACAAGACCTTGTAATAGGAAATGGCTTCATGAAAATCACACCAAAAGCACAAGCAGCAAAAGAAAAAATAGATAAATGGGACTTCCTCAAAATTACAAATGAATTCTACCAGTCATTCCAAGAGGAATTAAAACCAGACCTGCTCACACTATTCCAAATAATTGAAGAGAACACTACCTAACTCACTCCCTGATCTCATAACCTCCAGTGGCCACTGTCTCCACAACAGTGATATAAGTTCTTCCATTACTAGACTCACAGTAGGTATGTAGTAGAATACCAGTAAGTCCACTCTCAGCCAAAATCCATTCCATAAGTTTGAGAATTATGGGATGGTGATGCCCACTCCACCTCTAATTGAGAGGGGGCTTCAGCCCCATACAGCTGATGGATGGGACTCTATTGCTGGCAGTTGTAGACCCTCCTGGTTCCTTGTTGTAGACCCTCCTTGGTATGGTGGTTGTCCATCCCTCCTTGTTAGTTGTCCTGGTGAGTCCAATGAACTGGAGAGTAGGTATTGCAACTCCATTGACGCTCAGGGCCCAGCTGGCACATGGACAGCCAAAAGATTCAAATCTGTTGGGCATACACCTCCAACTCCAGCACCAACTATAGGTTCAAACAGAAGGGACCCAAGAGCCATGTGTAGGGAAAATGTAACTTAGTCCAGTTCTGTCACATTGGGGAGCACAAATCCCAAAGTATGGCCCACTGGCAAGGCACCAAACTCATGAGCTAGCTGCCCTGACCATAGTGCCTGGGTGTCTCCAGAGCCCTCAGAACTATCTTAATCACATGTTGGGGGGGCCAGAAGACCAAAAGAGCATCCTGCCACATCCTTGGATGAACAGAAGGAGGATACTGTGCATCTGCAGTGAAGATTCTTGAGTAAGCCCATCCAGCACTGGCAGCTCAAGAGCTATTGCCCAGCTGGAGTGGGAAGCTCCATTTCCCTAAAATGGGGGAGGAAGAGATGGTCACACACTGAGTTTAGCCAATGGTTAGTAAAATAGGCTCGCTGAAGTCCAACACTAAGAATGGCTAAAGTTTGAACCTAAGATGGAAAGAGATCGGCAGCCTTTGTTTATCACCACCTTCCAGCAATTGGTGGGAAGCAGGGCTGACTGAAAATCACAGTGATGGTAGGTACTGGCTTCTTTACACTCAGATCAATTTACTTCCCTAGCCTAGGATCCGGCCCCATCTTCGATGGGGAGGAAGCTAAGGGGACTTGCACCAGCCTCTCTAGGCAACTATAGATGCTTTCAGTCTACACAAACTAGATTGCTGAGCACCCATGTGACTACATGCCTGCCTCCAATAGGAAAGGAGGGTAGGCAGTGTTTCCTCAGCATCTCTAGGGTTCTGCAGGAACTTTTGGCCCATACGGATTAGATGACTGGACACCGGTGGCTCCATCCCCACCCGCCTGATAATATGGTGTGCAGGTCGGTATTTTCCCAGAACCTCTGGGCAACCTCAGCTGCATTTGGCCCCCATGAACTGGACTGTTGGATATTTCTGTGGCTCCATCCCTGCCTCTCACAGGGAGAAAGAGGGCTAGACTCCCGCAGGCTCATCGGCCAACTTCAGTTGCTTATGACTCACACAGACTGGACTGGGCTGTTGAGTGCCCTTGTGGTTCCATCCCCACCCATGACAAGGAAGAAGAGGGGCAGTGCTTCCTCAGCTTCTCTGGGCACTCCAGTTACCTTTAGCCTGCACAGACAAGATTGTTGTGCACATCTGTGGCTCTATCCTCGCCCCTGGCAGGAGAGGAGTGGCAGGTGCTTCATCAGTTTATCTGAGCAACTGCAAGCAGTTTTGACCTTCCTGGTTTAGGTTACTGCCTACACCTGCAGCTCCATCCCCACCCCAGGAAGTAGAGGAAGGGGTATGGCACTTCATCAGTCTCTCCGGGCAACTATATTAATATCAGGTCTTGGATTGCACAGACTGGATTACTGCACACAGCTGTCATTCAGTCCCTTCTCCTTGCAGGGGTGAAAGCTGGAAGAAGTTTCATCAGTTTCTGGGGCAACATGGGCAGCTTTAGCCTCCACAGCTTACAATACCAACTGCCTCCATAGCTCTACTCCACAACTAGCAAGGGAGGAGGTGCAAGAAACAGAAGAACTGGAAAAAATTTTAGATTGATTAAACACAAGCCACTATGAAGTTCCAAGTTAAGTTGAACCAAGTATCAAACAAGGGCTGTAGCACAAAGCCAATCAGAGTGAAAGCCCTAGAGTAAAGAGAGAAAATGTGCCCAGAATAAATATATCAAGTAAATCAGATTCTAAAACACCACAAAGATTTATCACCCAAACCAAGAAACAAGATAGGGACCAAAGGAAGAAACTAAGCCTCCAGATGACATAAAGGAGTTGAGAAAACTAATCATAGATGTTCAAGTAAATCTCCTTAATAAATCTAATGAGATGGCTAAAGAGATTAAGGATACTAAGATGACACTGGATGAGCAAAAAGAAGACTTCAAAAGCATACATAGAAAAGCAGCAGATCTTATAGGAATGAAAGACACAATGAATGAAATCGCAAATACACTGGAGGTATATAAAAAGATTTGAAGGGGCAGGAGAAAGGATCACTGAGCTTGAAAACAGGGCCTCCAAAAGCAAACATATAAAAGAACAGATAAAGAAAAGAATGGGAAAAAATTCAACAGAGTCCAAGAGAACTAAATTACAGCAAGAGACATAGAAACATGCTTGTCATGGGTGTCCCATAAGGAGAAGAAAAGGGAAAAGAGGCAGAAGGAATATTGAGGAAGTAATGGTAGTGAATTTCCAAACTCAATTGAAAGACACAGCTATCCCTTCGCAGGCCCAGAAGGACAACATACTCCCATTTCAATAGACATCCTCCAGGACACATACTAACCAGAATATCAAATGACAAAAATAAAGAGAGAATCCTCACAGCAGCAAGAGAAAAGAAAATCATCACATACAAGGGATGTCAAATGAGATGAAATGCTGACTTCTCATCAGAACCCATGATACATTTAAGATACTGAAAGAAAAATACTGCCAGCCAAGAATCTTATATCCAGCAAGACTGTCTTTTAAAGGAAGCAGGCTTGGCCCAGTGGATAGGGCATCTGTCTACCACATGGGAGGTCCATGGTTCAAAGCCTGGGCCTCCTTGACCCATGTGGAGCTGGCCGACATGCAGTGCTGATGCACACAAGGAGTGCCATGCCTCGCAGAAGTGTCCCCCATGTAGGGGAGCCCCATGTGCAAGGAGTGCGCCCTGTAAGGAGAGCTGCCCAGCAAGAAATAAAGTACAGCCTCCCCAGGAGTGGCACTGCACACACAGAGATTTGATGCAGCAAGATGATGAAACAAAAAAAAAACACAGATTCCCGGTGCCACTGATAAGGATAGAAGTGGTCCCAGAAGAATGGACACAGAGAGCAGACAACTGGGGGAGGAGGGGTAGGAGGAGAGAGAAATAAAAAAAAAAAAGACTGTCTTTTAAAAATGAGGGAGCTTAGAATATTCACAGATAAATAGAAACTAAAGGAGTGTGTAACCAAGAGATAGGCTTTTTAGGAAATACTAAAGGGAGTGCTGCAGCATGAAAAGAGAAGACCGGAGAGAGAGGCATGGAAGAAATTATAGAAAGGAAGGTTACATCAGTAAAAGTACAAAAGTGTCTATCAAACAATGAATGGATAAACAAAATGTCCTTTATACATATGATGGAACATTATTCCACTGTAAGAATGGAGTCCTGATGTATGTGACAACATGGATAAACCCTGAGGACTTTATCTTGAGTGAAATAACTCAGACACAAAAGGACAAATATGGGATGATCTCACTAGTGTGAACTAAATATAATGAGCAATCTCATGGAGTTAATATCTACAATATTGGTCACCAGAAGATATAATGAGGGTAGAAAATGGGGAGCTGAACTTAATTTGTGTAGAATTTGTAATAATGCTGATTGTAAATGTTTGGAAATGGAGAAAGAGGTGATGATAGCACATTAGTGAGGGTGTAATTAACAGTGCTGATATGAGGGTGTGATTGTGGTTGAAAGGGAAAATTTAGGGTCATGTGTGTCACTGAAGGAAAGCTAGAGGATGAAACATGGGACTGTGTAACATAGTGAACCCTGTTGTGAACAATGACTACGGTCACTGGTACAAATATAAGAATGTTCTTCCATGAATTAAAACAAATGTATGTTAACAATTACAAGGTTGTGGCAGTTTGAAATTCTTTCATGAATCCCAAAAACAGAAAGATTGTTTCTGAACTAATCCATTTGTGTGGGTGTGAGACCCTGTCACTGGACTACATCAATGAGGCATGACTCAGATTGAGGCTCTGCCCTCTGGCTGGGTCTGGAGATTCTGAACAAAAAGAAGTTGACATAATTGATCATGCAATGTGAGAAAAAGGACCAAGTTTCACCCACAGCTGAGATGCAAGAGAGAAGCCCCTGAGAGGTTCAAAGAGCTGAATCCCAGGGAGAGATGAGCTATATGCCTGACAGCTTCTAGCTAACTCAAGAAGAAAGCAGAGCAGCCTATTCTGATAGAGGAGACCTGGAAAGAGACAAGCCATATGCCTGGTTGCCCACAGCTGGGCTCCAGAAGAGAGTAGATTCCAGAGGGGAAGGCAGAGACCTCTGCAGAGATCAACGGCCATCTTGCTTCTCCACGTGGCTGGACAACAGGATCAACAGTACCTGACTATGGTGGAAAGCAACTCTGATGGTGCCTTGATTGGGATATTTTGCAACCTTGAAACTGTAAGCATTTACTCCTAACAAATCACCTAATAAAATGCAACACATTTCTCTTTGCATCGGGAGCCTTTGGCAAACTAAAACAAAGGTATTAATAATAAGGTGATATGGGAACAAAAATATACCTAAAGCAAACTATGGACTGTAGTGAATAGAATATATTAATATTTACAATGATATTGATAAACCTTTCTTTAAATTGATCAGGAAAAAGAAGACACAAAGTGCTAATATCAGGAATTAGAAGGAATATATTACTGATCTTACAGATGTTAAAATGATGGCAAGGGAAATTATGAAAACTCACACAAGAAGAGAGAACCAGAATAAAATAAAATAGACAATTAAAATGGCCATATTGGGAAGTGGATTTAGCCCAATGAATAGGGCATCCACCTACTACATGGAAGTTCCAAGGTTCAAATGCAGAGCCTCCTGACCCATGTGATGAGCTGTCCCACATGCAGCACTGATGCGTACAAGGAGTGCCGTGTGATGCAGGGGTGTCCCCCACATAGGGGAGCCCCATGCACAAGGAGTGCACCCCATTAAGGAGAGCCGGCCCATGTGAAACAAGTACAGCCTGCCTAGGAATGGCGCCGCACACGTGGAGAGCTGACACAGTAAGCTGTTGCAACAAAAAGAGACACGAATTCCGGGTGCTGCAAACAAGAATACAAGCAGATACAGAAGAACACATAGCGAATGGACACAGCAGACAACTGGGAGGGGAGGAGAGAGAAATAAATAAAAAATAAATCTAAAAAAATAAAGGCCATATCATGATCCAGTTCACTTAAAGGGTATTATTTTTACACCATATAATTATGATCATATTACAGTTCAGAAAACTTAGGCTATTTTCAGTTGTTTATAATTTTCTAGACTGGCTTTAGGACCCCCTGGCTCATGAGAGGAACAGTCTAGAAGCCCAGAAATTCTACTTCTGCCTTATCCTTAGTAGGCCTAAGAAAACTGGCTAAGTTATAGCTAACAGTCTAAATCTGATTCTAAACAAACTGGAGTACTGAGACAGAAAAAAAAATTTACCCTTGGTTTTCAACATGGACTGCCCTCAGGGACAAATTCTTCAGAAAGTAATCAACTTTGTGATAAGGCTCATAGATACATAAAGTAGGATTAGGCACAATTTCTGCTGCTGAGATTACCGTTAAATTCATCTCGAGATGCAAATTCTTCTAACAACACCAAGGAAAAGTGCCTGAATGCCCAACATTTGCTCAGAGAAAGTTCCGTAGAAGTTATTTGAGCTTGTATTCACAGCAATATTGCACATCTCCCCCCTACCGGGAGAATCGGTTCAAGTTAAATTAGAACTTTTAAAGTCATCTTCAGACATTTCAACTTGAAAAGAGCATCTCATCCCAACAAAAACATGGCTCATAGCTCTTTTGAAAGTATTACTTAATCATGTTCATTTTTTTCCTGTTTTAAGACAAAGGATTTGCTAAAAATAACAGCTCTTAAAAATGGTGAACTCCACAAATTTCTTCTAATTCTGAAACATCTGTTTACATGGTGGTAAAAGAGGATCCCTTTCCTTTACATGTGGAATAATTCCTCTCTAAATAAACATAAAAATAAAACAAACATTTGAGCAACTTGTTTTCAACTGTGCAATGACCAATAAAAGCAGCCTCTACACCAACTTTTAAAAAAATTTTTTAATATATTGAAATATATCACTCATACATAAACATACATAAACAATAATGTATAATAGCTGTGAACTTACAAAACAAACATGTAACATCAAAGAAACATATATAACATCTCACCCTACCACCAATAACTTGCATTGTTGTTGTTTTCTTTAAAGATTTATTTTATTTTATTTCTCTCCCTTTCCCCCTCCCCATCCGAGTTATCTGTTCTCTGTGTTCATTTCTGTGTGTTGTTTTTGTCCACTTCTGTTGTTGTCAGCGACACACGAATCTGTCTCTTTCTGTTGTGTCATCTTGCTGCATCAGCTCTCTGTGTGTGTGGCACCATTCCTGGACAGGCTGCACTTTCTTTCACACTGGGCGGCTCTCCTTACAGGGTGCACTCCTTGCGTGTGGGGCTCCCCTATGTGGGGGACACCCCTGCATGGCACGGCACTCCCTGCACACATCAGCACTGCGCATGGGCCAGCTCCACACAGGTCAAGGATGCCTGGGTTCAAACCGCAGACCTCCCATGTGGTAGACAGACGCCCTAACCACTGGACTAAGTCCACTTCCCTACTTGCTTTGTTTTTAAACCTTTTTAACTAATGATTAAAAGAGGATTGTCAAATATTACTACTAAACAAAGTGTTTTTCCCCTAACCAATCCAATTATTTTATTTATATCATTTATATATAAACATACATAAACAATTAAGTGTATAGTAAAAGTTTTGTACTTACAAAGCAAACATGCACAACATCATACAGAGGTCCCATACCAAAAACCTCCACCAACACCTTGCATTGTCATGAGAAGTTTGTTACAAACTATGAAAGAACACTGTCAAAACCTTACTACTAATCATAGTTCTTATCTTACATTTGGTGTTTTTTTCCCCAACCAACCCTATTATTATTTTTTAGATATAATTTTTATGACAAGTTATAAACTTATAAAACATTCATGCACATGTGCAGAATTCCCAAACAACACCCCTCCACTAACACACCACAATGTGGTGTGTCATTTTCTACAGATAAAATAGTATCATCTGATTTTTGCCATGTCCATAGTGTCCATTTAGCTCACATTTTCCATACGCCTCAGTATCAACACAGTACATCTTTTGCATAGATGCAAGAATATTATATTAGTACTACTAACCACAGTCCAGAGGTCACTCCAGCTGTATTTTTCCCATGCTTCTCCACATTCCCAACACCCTGCAGTACTGATATACATTTGTTCTAGCTAACAAAGGACACTCTTGGATCTATACCATCAGCCACAATTCTCACCCACCCCTTGGTTTATTGTGCTATCCAAATCCTAGATTATTCTCAAGCATCTGTCAAATAGCATTTACATAACTAGATTACCATTTTCAGTCACATCCCCATTTATAAACTAGCTGTTACTCACTGTGTTACCATCCACTCTATACATTTGTACAATTTTACAGTAAAGCTAATTAAAACTTCTACACACATTAAGCATCAGTAGTCCACTCAGTCCTCTTATCTCCTTTAAGAATCCACCACCGGGAAATGGACTTGGCCCAGTGGTTAGGGCGTCCGTCTACCATGTGGGAGGTCCGCGGTTCAAACCCCGGGCTTCCCGGACCCATGTGGAGCTGGGCCACGCACAGTGCTGATGTGCACAAGGAGTGCCCTGCCACTCAGGGGTGTCCCCGCATAGGGGAGCCCCACGCGCAAGGAGTGCACCCCATAAGGAGAGCCGCCCAGCGAGAAAGAAAGTGCAGCCTGCCCAGGAATGGCACCGCCCACACTTCCTGTGCTGCTGACGACAAGAGAAGCAGACAAAGAAACAAGATGCAGCAAACATGACACAGAGAACAGACAACCAGGGGAGGGGGGGGCAATTAAATAAATAAAATAAATCTTTAAAAAAAAAAAAAAGAATCCACCACCTACCACCAGATCTTGAAGATATTTTCCAATAATTTCTTCTAGAAGTTTCACGGCTCTTGCTTTTATTTTCAGTCTTTTGATCCATTTTGAGTTAACTTTTGGATAAAGTGTGAGATAGGGGTCCTCTTTCCTTTCAGCTATGGATGTCCAATTCTTTTAGCACCATTTGTTGATTGTTCTGCCCGCAATGTGTGAGTTTGACAGCCTAGTCAAAAATCACCTGACCATACCTATCAGGGTCTGTTTCTGAACCGTAAATTTGGTTCCATTGGTCTATTGTGTCTGTCTTTAGGCCAGTACCATGCTGTTTTTACCACTTTAGGTAGCTATTATGATTTAAAGTCTGGAGATGAGGGTTCACTTGTCCTTTTTATGATGTTTCTGGCTATTCAGGACTCCTTACCCTTCCAAATAAATTTAATGATCGTATTTTCAATTTTTTCTTTAATGCTGGTGGAACTTTTATCAGGGTTGCATTAAATCTGTATATCAGTTTGATTAGAATTGACATCTTAATGATATTCAGTCTTCTAATCCATGAGAATGGAATGTTCTTCCAGTTATTCAGGGATTTTTAAAAATTTCTTTTAACATTGAGAGTGCAGTTTTCTGAATACAAGTGCTTTACATAATTGGTTAAGTTTATTCCTATTTTAGTTTTATCTGCCATATTTTATTTTCACCACTCTTTTGACGCTTTTAGTTACTTTTATTGATGTAGTTTTCATTTCTAGACTCTCTTCCAGACCGCTCTCTCCTGTCTTTTGTTTTCAGGCTCTAGCACACCCTTTAGCATTTCCTGAAATTCTGGTCTCTTGCTTAAAAATTCTCTCACTTTCTGTTAATCTGTGAATATTCTAATTTTGGCCTCATTTTTGAAAGACAGTCTTGGTGGATATAAGATTCTTGGCTGGAAGTTTTTGTCTTGTAATATGTTAAACATATCAGACCACTGTTTTCTTGCCTCCATGGTTTCTGGGGAGAAATTAGTCCTTAATCTTATTGGATATCCCTTATATGTTATGCATTGCTTTTCTCTTGTTGCTCTCAGAATTCTCTCCTTGTCTTTGCCCTTTGACATTCTGATGAGTATTTGTCTTGGAGTTGGTCTATTTGGATTTTTTTGGATGGGAGTACTTGTGCTCCTTGGACAGGGATATCTATGTCCTTCAGTAGGGTTGGGAAATTTTCTACCATTATTTCTTTAAATATCCCTTCTGCCCCTTTTCCCTTCTCTTCTCCTTCTGGGACACCCATGACACGTATGCTTGCACACATTTTGCTATCATTTAGTTCCCTGAGAGGTTGTTCAATTTTTTCCATTATTTTCTTCATCTGTTCTTTTGTATGCTCACTTTCAGAGGCCATTTCTTCAAGCTCACCAATCCTTTCTTCTGCCTCCTCAAGCCTGCTATATGATTCCAATTTTTTTTAAATTTCATTGTTTGCACCTTTCATTCCCATAAGATCTGCTATTTTTCTATGTATGCTTTCAAATTCTCCTTTGTGCTCATCCAATGTCTCCTTAGCCATCTCATTGAATTTATTAAGGAGATTTGTTTGAACATCTATGATTCATTGTCTCAATTCCTGTATGTCATCTGGAAGCTTATCTTTTTCCTTTACCTGGGCCATAGCTTCCTGTTTGTTGCTGTGGATTGTAATTTTTTGTTGGTGTCTTCACATCTGGCTTACTAGAGTATTTTTTCTGGGTGCAGTTTTTCTCTGCAGTTTAGGGCTCCTACTGTTTCTCCCTTGCTGGTTGTGCAGTACAAGCCTAGCATGTAGCTGGTGCTGTAAACTATGGAGGCTCAAGCTGCCCTCTTTGCTCCAGGGACCAATGAAGCTACTTCCAACTTTCTCCTTTGCCAGGGGCAGGGACAGAGTCACAGTTCTGTGGAATAACCCATGTGCAGGCCTAGACTGTAGTTGCCCAGAGAGACCAATGAAACTTCACATCCCTTTCTCCCCTGCTGGGAGCAGGGATGGAGCTGCAGGTATGGGCAGCAATCTATGCAGTGCAGGTCCAAGATGACCACAGTTGCTCTGGTAGACTTCTGAGTTTCAGTCTATGTCAGTGAAAGTTCCTTGCAGTTACCTATGTAGGCTGGTGCAGGGCTCCTCAGCCTCCACCCCCCTAGAGGTGGCACTGAAGCCTAGGCTAGGGCTGTAGGCTGATCTGTGTGAAAGAATCTGGTTCCTGCTGACACTGAGAGTTTCAGCCAGCCCAGCTTCCCCTCAGGCTGGGGGCAGAGTCAGAATGGCGGCTACTGACCTTTCTGACTTGGGTTGGTTCTCACCACAGCTCTTCCCAGGGTTATCTCTTAGCCAGCAAAGTCTCCCTATCAGTAACCATAATTGACAGCCAACTGTGTTCTCCTCCCCTATTTCTGGGAAATGGAGCTTCCAATTCCCATCATAGGACAGCTCCTGGGGCGACTCATGCACCAGAGTAGGATGATCACCAACCTCCGTGGTTTGGCTGGTAATTTCCCGGAGAGGCTGGCGCAGGTCTCTGCAGCTTCCTCCCTGCTGGAGGTGGCACTGGGGCCTTGGCTAGACCTGCAATATGATCTGAATGGGAAGAAGCCAGTCCCCACCAGCACTGGGATTCTCAGTCCGCTCTGCTTCCCCTTGTGCCAGGAGCGGAGTTAAGATGGCAGCTTCTGGCCTCTTTCTGACCTGGACAGGCTCAAACCTTAGCTGTTCTCAGGACCATACTGTAGCCCACTGGATTTCCTCATCATAGCTGAAATTGGTGCCCAACCATCTCTTCCTGCCCCATTTTGGGGAAGTGGAGCTTTCCGTTCCAGCCATGGAACAGCTCCTGAGGTGGCTTGTGCTTCCAGTAGAGGATGGGCACTGGCCTCTGTGCCATGGAGCACCCTATATACGAGTCTTATCTGCAGATGGGCGGTCTCCTCCTTCCACTCCAAGGATATTGCATGGTGCTCTTCTGGCCTCCTGGAGGCCCCAAACTGGTCCCTCAGCTACATCCAGAGAACTCTGGGTATTTGCTAACTGCCCTGTACCAGGAGCTGACTCTAGGAGCTCCTTACTCAGCCACCATCTTGCTGGTTCTCCCTCTATACCAAATTTTACAATTGGCGGGTGCAAAGGATTGCTTTGGTCATTATAAAATAATATGTTTTTAGGAAGTTGAACATGCAAAATAGGCACTCAACCACTGAGCCACACCCACTCTCCAATCAGTAAGTTTTTATAAAGTTTGGAGAGGGGAGAGGAAGTCGAGGCTCAGTGGTGACCTGCCATCAGGCACAGTTAATTGGGGACAAACGGTAGTTGACCTGCACCTTGCAAAGTCCTGCCAAAGGTTCTTCTGGCCTCTGTCCACATAAGCTGTCTCTTGAGCATCCCTTGTTTTGGATGTGCACAAAAACAGCGGTGTTGATTGGGCTCCAAGAATGTGTAATGTATTAATTCAACAAGTGCCCAGCAGAAGCCTGCCCTCTGTGGGGAAACAATAATTCTCATTAGTGGTGGATGGAAGGGAATCTGACAGCATCTATGAAATCAGAGCCACCCCACTCCTGGCATTCATCCCAGGTACACAGACACCTGTAAGATATGGCACCCACTCAGGTGACTCACTGCAGCTTTATGTGCACTACCCTGGAAAACATCCAAGTGTCCAGTGACGGGGACCAGTTGGAATAACCCAAGATCAGGCCACTCAATGGACTATTAAGCAGCTGAAAACAATAATTCACCTCTTCATATATGCTGATTCAGGGAGTTCCAGAATTTTTGAGCAATGAAAAAATAAGGTGGAATTGTAGGTACGGTGTGCCACCTTTCATGCAAAAAAAATGAGCAAAATACCCCTATGTATCCCAATTTGCATTAAAAATAATAAAAGTAAAAACTAAAATATTATCAAATGGGGAAAGCAAGACTTCTCAGCTCATACCGTTTCTGCAGTTATCTTTCTAGACAGTATACACCTTGTCTAGTGCATTCAGTGCCTCAAACAGAAGAGACAAATAGGAGAGATGAGGCACATAGGCACCCCATTACTTCCGTTGCTCGGCCTCCCTCGCTGAGGACATCGCGCGGGTATACTGATCGCAATTGGCCATTTTATATTCTTATGGCGAGGTCCTCCTAATTGGTCGTCGATTTGGGTGGGAAGCGGCAGCCACGTGGGGAGTCTGCACGGAGGGAGCTTACCCAGACGGAAGCCCATACAGTTAGCCGCCTGCAAAGTGGGACCACGCTCTGAGGTTTTACAGGGGTGTGAGAAGTTATGAGGATTAGTAGCTGTGAAAGGGCTTTGAACACTCCTACATGTGCAAATACATGTTAGTGCCCAGCTGCGAACCACTTTAAGACTCAGATCCGCCCTCGAGGGCAGACATGTTGCCCCCATCTTGCAAGATCACGTGATGTCTCCCACGTGATGACTTCCAGAAGGGAAGCGGGGAGGAGGGGCTCGAGGAGAAAGAGGGAAGCATTAAGTGTACCCCTCCAAAGGCTTAGGGACCTGACAGGGTAGGGAGGCCTTGAAGAATCATCAGAGCTTTCCAGGCAGCAAAGGGGGAGGGTAAGAATGGGGACAGGGAGATCTGCGAGCTAAAGGTTCCACCACGCATCTGGGCTGCAGTGAAGTGGGTGATACTTGAGGTATTGGGTATGTGGTGCTGGTATGACCAGGACAGGACCAAGGAGTTTGATTTTGTCCAGTGGGCTAGAGCTGGACAGTAACAGATGTGGGTTGGAAACAGGTTGGACTGGCAAATTGGGGGTAGTATATGGCTGCAGCCTGAGGCAGGGGAGAGGATGAGGCAGGAGATCCCATAGGGTTCATTTCAGGAAGCCAAAGAATTATACATTCACACAAACACACACACTTTGCCAAAAGGCACACAACTTATAAAGATGTAATATGAGACCATAACAATGTAAAGAGGAAGGATGGAGATATATAGAAGTAGAGAGTTTGTATAGTACTGAAACTAGGTTGGTACTAGTCAAACTAGGTTGTTATTAGTTTAAGATGTTCATTGTAAATAGAAAGAAAACCACTAATAAAACAACTAAAAATACATAGAAAAGGAAAACAGAAGTGGATAGATAAAGCAATTAAATACATAAAAGGGGAGCAAATGTGGCTGAACACTTGGGCATCCAGCTCCCACATGGGAGGTCCCTGGTTCAGTTCCTGGTGCCTCCTAAAGAAAAAACAAACAGAAAATGAGCAAACAAGGGGAAAAAAAACAACAATGAGCAAAGAGAAGAGGGAGACATCTCGGATGTGGAGGTGGGGAAGGAAATTTAAAAGGCAGGCATGAAATAATTGTGGAACAAAAACATATAAGACACAAAACAAATGGCTGAAGGGCAGAAGTAAAACCTTCCTGCTCAGTTATTACCTTGAATGTCCATGGATTAAACTACCCTATTAAAAGGCAGGGATTGGTAGACTGGGTGAAAGAGCATCATCCATCTATATGCTGTCTGTAAGAGACTCACTTTAGATACAAAACACAAAGACACTTTCAGTAAAGGGTGAAAAAAATACTCCATGCAAAGAGCAACCAAAAGAGAGCAGGAGTCACTATAACATTCTTAGAATACACTATAAATAAAAAGATAAGGGAGCAGATGTGGATCAAGTGGTCGAGCTCCTGGGTAGCGGACTTGGCCCAGTGGTTAGGGCGTCTGTCTCCCATATGGGAGGTCCACGGTTCAAACCCTGGGCCTCCTTGACCCATGTGTAGCTGGCCCATGTGCAGTGCTGATGTGTGCAAGGTGTGCCGTTCCACGCAGGGGTGTCCCCCGGATAGGGGAATCCCACGTGCAAGGAGTGCACCCCATAAGGAAAGCCGCCCAGTGCAAAAGAAAGTGCAGCCTGCCTAAGAATGGCACCGCCCACATGGAGAGTTGATACAACAAGATGAGGCAACAAAAAGAAACAGATTCCCATGCCACTGACAACAACAGAAGCGGACAAAGAAGAAGATGCAGCAAATAGGCACAAAGAACAGACAACTGGGGTGGGGGTGGGAAGGTGAGAGAAATGAAAAAATAAATCTTTTTTTTAAGTGGTTGAGCTCCCACCTCCCATACTTGAGGTTCCAGATTCAGTTCCTGGTGCCTCCTGAAAAAACAAAAGCAAGCAATCAGTGAAACAAACAAACAAGTGAGGGAAGCCAATGTGGCTCAGTGGTTGAATGCCAGCTCCCCACATAAGAGGTCCCATGTTCAATCCCCCGGCCCCAGTACCTCAAAAAAAAAAAAAAATTACAAGACAAAGAAGAGTATGTTATATTGATAAAAAGATTCAATCAAACAAAAAGATATAACAATTATAAACATACATATACCTCATAACAGAGTCCCAAACATATGATGCTATACGGCAAAAAATGGAAAGATGAAATAGATAGTGCTACAACAAAAGTTGGAAACTTCAATACACAAATTTCAATAATTAATAGAGGAGGCAGAACAAGATGGCATCCAAGTGAGTGCACCCTCGTCATCTCTCCTGCAAAAAACCAGCTGAGAGGGGACAGAATCTTGCCCGAGGGAGTTGTTTTGGGAACCTAAAAAGCAGGAGGTTTCTGGACATCGATCTGGAGAGAGTGCGACAAAAGGAGTGTTTACTCAAGGTAAAAGCAGGGTTTTCTGACACTTGTGCCCGAAGCTGTCAGAAGACTAAACCCTTCCCCTAGGGCTGAGAGTTGCAGCATCCCCTGAACACTGCTGGTGACATGCTGGCATTCCCGAGCACCTTGCTTCCCAAATCTGTGTTCCCTGGGCCCATGCTACCTGAGCCCACTTTTCCTGAACCCAGATCTCCCCAAATCAGGGCATTCCCGAGCCCTCTGGTCTTAGACAAACTCCGAGAGTGGGAGTGTTCTGGGGAGAGGTGCAGAGGGGCCCAAGGAGGGTGGGTCCAATTGTCTGGATCCCCTTTTTTGAGCTTGGGGGAGCATGCTATTTGGCTTCAGGAGAGGCTAGGAAGAGAAGAGAGGTTAATTTTCTGAGGCTCCCTGATTTAACTAAATGCCCTGGTATAGGGAAAATTGGTCTGGGAGAAGGTGGAGTAAGGCAATTAACTGGTCCTGAACAACACACCTAAGGAAGGGGGACAGTACAACGTGCTTGGTAGGCTTCCAACAGCATATTTAGGGTTCCCACCAAGGTGTGGGTGCTAGCTCTTAAAGAGACTGAGAGTCATTATTTTCTGTGGTGAGTTGGTTTGGCAGGTTCCCATTTGAATCTTGGAGGGGAGCTCTTACACAGGCTTCCTGCTGCCCTGGGAAAGAGAGATAAGAGGAAGGGAGAAAAGGGGAAGGAGAGATTCCTAAACACTTTATTCAGATGTAAAGAGAACTCCTTGCTTGAGGGCTTATCTGGTTTTTTTTTCTTTTGCTGTTGTTCACTTGTTTTCTTGTTTTCCTTCCTTTTATTCTCCACTGACTTTTTTTTCTTTTTCTTTTTTTCTATGAAGTGCTGCAGGCAGTGTTTCTTGTTTGTTGTGTTTCCTCATCCTCAATTTCCTCTTTTCTGTGTGTACTGATTTTGGCTTCAAATGCTATCACTTTTCCTTTACATCTTCCTATCTTCCATCTTCTGGTGCTCTTACATTGCACCTCTCTTTGTATAGCTCCCAATTTTTCCTACTTTTTATTTCTAACACCTCTATTCTATTTTCTATCTTTTATTCACTTTTTTTGTTATGTTCTTTCTTTTCTCTTTTCCTCTCTTCTGATCACACTGGCTTTTTAATTCATACTATATTTTTCTCCATATTCAGTTTCCCATCTCATTGTAGGCTCTCCACTTTCTTACTGTTATAACGCTACACAGCGTACATGAGTTGAATATTAATTCTCCTATGTCTTACATGGTTCAGCTAATAATTACTATCAATACTGCTATTATACTTTTTCTTTTCTTTCCTCATTTACTTTCCTTGGCCCTAATCATTTTCCATCAAGGGAACTGAGACAACAACAGGAAACAGAATAAGACAAACAAAGTGTCAAAGAGAAGACAACACACACAAACAAACAGCACCTAAATAAGCCCGAAGACTAGATGGAGAAGCTAATCAACTGAACAAACCCATCAAGATAAGATGATGACCAGACAACAAGAAAAAAATACAAACTATACTAATAATCAGGAAGACATGGCCAAAGCAATGAACAAACTAAAAACCAGGAAGAGGAGAACATCAAACATCATATCAAAGTTCTCCAGACAAATATCATGGGCCAAATAAGTGAAGACAAGGAAGAGATTAAAGATATTAAGAAAACACTTGCAGAGCAATACAGAAGAAATTGTAAACATACCCAAAAGATTACAGATATGATGGTGATGAATGGCACAATCCTAGAAATCAAAACTACACTCTCAGCAAATAACAGCAGATTTGAAGAGACAGAGGAAAAAATTAGTGATATGGAAGACCGGTACCTCTGAAATCAAAGAGATAGCAGAATTGATAGATGAAAAGATAGAAAAAATCCAGCAGGGTCTTAGGGATCTGAATGACAATGAAAAAAAAACCACACAAACATGCACATTATGGGCATCCCAGAAGGTGAAGCAAATGGAAAGGGAACTAAGGGGTACTGGAGGAAATAATGACTGAAAATTTCCCAAACCTATTGAGAGACATAGATGTACATGTCCAGAAAGCACAACACACCCAAAACAGCATAAATCCCAACAGGCCTACCCCAAGACATATACTTGCTAAATTATCCAATGCTCAAGACAATGAGAAAATACTGAAGGCAGTAAGAGAAAAGAGAACCATCACATACAGGAGAAGCTCTATAAGATTAAATGCTGATTTCTCATCTGAAACCATGGAGGCAAGAAGGCAGTGGTATGACATAGTCAAGGTACTAAAAGAAAAAACATTTCCAGCCAAGAATACTCTATACAGCAAAGCTGGCATTCAAAAATGATGGAGAGTTCAAAATATTCACAGATAAAGAGAAACTAAGAGAGTATGCCAACAAGAAACCTGTCCTTTAAGAAATACTAAAGGGAGTCCTGCAGGAGTAAAAAAAAAAAAAAAAAAAGAACAGGAGAGACAGAGTTGGATGAGACAGTAAGAAAAACCAAAAAAAAAACATATATAATATACACAAATCCAAAGAAAATATGGCTAATGTAAGTAATTCCTTGAGAGTAATAACGCTGAATGTCAATGGATTAAACTCATCTGTCAAGAGACACAGATTGGCAGAATGGATAAGGAAACAGGACCCATGGATATGCTGTCTACAAGAAACCCATCTTAGACCCAGACATTCAAGGAAGTTGAAAGTGAATGACTGGAAAGCAATCTTACAAGCAAACAACAAAAAAGGACAGGAGTAGCTATATTAATATCAGACAAAATAGACTTTAAATGCAAAATTATTGTGAGAGACAAAAATGGACACTACATATTAGTATAAAGGGGAATCTTTCAAGAAGAAAGAAGAATCATAAATATTTATGCTCCTAACCAGGGCCTCTCCAAATATGTGAGGCAAACACTGGACAAATTAAGTAAAGGAATAGATGCTTCTACAATTATGGGGGGGACTTTCATAGACCATTATCACCATTAGACCGAACATCTCAACAGAGAATCAAAAAAGAAATAAAGACATTGAACAATATATTAGTGGATCTGGACCTAATAGACATGTATAGAACATTACATCCAAATACAGCAGGATATACATTCTTCTCAAATGCACATGGATCATTCTCCAAGATAGACCACATGCTAGGACACAGAGAAAGTCTCAATGAATTCAGAAAGATTGAAATCATAAAAAAAAATAATTACTCCAACCACAGTGGAATGAAGCTGGAAATCGGCAAGGGTGAAAGGATCAGATTAGGCAAAAAGATATAGAAGTTAAGCAACACACTCTAAGACAAAGAGTGGGTCAAGGAGGGAATCTCAAAAGAAATCAGTAACTACCTTGAAACCAATGAAAACAACAACACAACATATCAAAACTTATGGAGTGCAGCAAAAGCTGTACTGAGAGAGAAATTCATAGCCATAAATTAAGTACATCAAAAAAGAAGAAAGAGCTAAAATTGAAGACCTTACTGCACACTTGGAGGAATTAGCAAAAAAAAATAACAAACTAGCCCCAAACAAAGAAGAAAGAAAGAAAGAACCAATATTGGAGCAGAACTAAATGAAATGGAAAATAAGAAGGCACTAGAAAAAATAAAGAAAATCAAGAGCTGATTCTTTGATAGGATCAATAAAATTGAAAAGCCATTAGTTAGACTAACAAAGAAAAATATAGAGAGGATGCAAATACACAAAATAAGAAATGAGAAAGGGGATATCACCACTGACCCCACAGATATGAAGACTATCATAAGAGGATACTTTGAAAAACTATATTCCAAAAAAAAAAAGGACAATTTAGAGGAAATGGACAATTTCCTAGAAACACATAAGCAGCCTATATTAACAAAAGAAGAAATTGATGATCTCAACAATCCAATCACAAGTAAAGAGATAGAATCAGTCACTAAAAACCTCCCAACTAAGAAGAGCCCAGGGCCAGATGGCTTCACATGTGAATTTTACCAAACATTCCAGAAAGAACTAACACCAATTTTGCTTAAACTCTTCCAAAACACCAAATTAAAAGGAACGTTGCCTAACTCATTCTATGGTGCCAACATTACAGTAATACCAAAGCCAAACACAGAAAATGTAAGAAAGGAAAATTACAGACCAATGGCTCTAATAAACCTAGATGCTAAAATCCTCAACAAAATACTTGCTAATCATATTTGACAACACATCAAATGAATTATACACCCTGACCAAGTGGGTTTCATCCCCAGTATGCAAGGATGGTTCAACAAAGAAAATCAATCAATGAAATATACCATATAAACAGATTAAAAGAAAAAAATCACAAAATCATACCTATAGATGCAGGAAAAGCATTTGACAAAATGCAGCATCCTTTCCTGATAAAAACACTGCAAATGATAAGAAGAGAAGGAAACTTTCTGAACGTGATCAAGGGTATATATGAAAAACCCACAGCTAACATCATTTACAATGGTGAAATCCTCAAATCCTTCCCTATAAGACCAGTAATGAGATAAGGATGCCCACTATTGCCACTCCTATTTAACATTGTGTTAGAAGTACTTGCTGAAGCACGGAGGCAAGAAACAGATATAAAATGCATCCAAATTGTAAAGGAGGTAGTCAAAATCTCACTATTTGCAAATGACATAGAAAGCCCTGAGCAATCTACAACAAATCTTCTAGAACTTATAAATGAGTTCAGTAAAGTCACAGGTTATAAGATCAATGCATAAAAATCAGTAGCATTTCTGTACACCAATCTGAGGAGGAAATCAAGAAAAAAATACTATTTATAGTAGTAACTAAAAAAATCAAATATCTAGGAATAAATTTAACTAAATATGTAAAAGACTTATTCACAGAAAACCACATAACACTGTTCAAAGAAATCAAAGAAGACCTAAATAAATGGAAGAATATTCCCTGTTCATGGATAGGAAGCCTAAATAACATTAAGATGCCTATCCTACAAAAACTGATCTACAGATTCAATGCAATCCCAATAAAAATCAACCCAGCATTTTTCACTGTACTGGAAAACCTGTGAAATTTATTTGGAAGGGAAAGAAACCCCAAATAACTAAAGACATATTGAAAAAGAAAATTGGAGGAATTGCACTACCTGACTTCAAAACATACTATGAAGCCACAGTAGTGAAAATGGCATGGTATTGGCACAAGGATAGACACACTGACCAATGGAAGGGAATTGAGAGTTCTGATATAGATCTTTGCATGTACAGTCATCTGATATTCGACAAGACCACCAAGCCCACTCAACTGGGAAAGAATAGCCTCTTCAAGAAATGGTATTTGGAGAACTGGATATCCATATGCAAAAAAATGAGAGAGGATTACCATCTCACAACTTATACAAAATCAACTCAAGATGGATCACTGATCTAAATATAAGAGGCAAGACCACAAAGACCTCGGAAGACAATGTAGGTAAGCATCTATAGGACATTGGAATAGGAAATGGCTTCATGAACTTCACACCCAAAGCACGAGCAATGAAAGAAAAAATATATAAATGGGACCTCTTCAAAATTAAAGTCTTTTGAAATGCAAAGGAGTTTATCAAGAAAATAAAAGAGAGCCTACCCAATGGGAGAAAATATTTGGTAACCATATGTGATGTTTAGGCTATTGTGTCAACTATGCCAGGTATTTGTGCCCAACTGTTCAGTCAACCATGCACTGGGCTAATTGTACAGTTTCTTATAATAGTCTTTTATGATCCTATTTATTTATGTGTGGTTAGTCATAACATTCCCTCTTTCAGTTCTGGTTGTATTTGTTTTCATTTTCTTTTTTTTTTCCTTTGTTAGACTACCTAGGGTTTGTTGATTTTATTGATCTTCTCAAAGAACAAGCTTTTTGTTTTGTTGATTTTCTCTATTGTTCTTTTTGTTCTTGTGTGTTTGCTTTGGGATTAGTTTGCGGTTCTTTTTCTAGTTCCTCTCAGCGTTCACTTAGGTTTTTTGTTTTAGCTCCTTCTCTTATTGTATACACATTCACAGCCATGATATTATCCTCTCAGCACTGCCTTCACTGTATCTCATAAGTTTTGGTAAGTTGTATTCTTGCTTTCATTCATTTTGAGTGAGCTACTAATTTCTCTGGCAAGTTCTTCTTTAACCCACTTATTATTGATGAATGTGTTGTTTAGACTCTAACCTGGAGAAAGATCCATGAGCACTTGAGAAAAATGTATATCCTGCTGATTTGGGGTACAATGTTCTATAAACATCTGTCAAGTCCAGCTTGTTTGTCATATTGTTGATGTTCAGTTTCCTTGTTGCTATTCTGTCTAGTTGTTCTACCGATTGATGTGAGTTGTGTGTTGAGGCTTCCAAGTATTATTGTAGAGATGTTCATTTCTCCTTTCAGTTTTGCCAGCGTTTGCTTCATATGTTTGGGTTTCATGTATTTTGGTTACATGCATAGATATTTATGATTTACATTTTCCTGGTGGAATGTCGATTTTATTAATATATAATGACTTTCTGCATATCTTATCACTTTTTGCTTTTTTTGGATGGGAATTTGGCCTATAATGCCCATGCCTGTCCTTTAATTTTAGTATTATCTTTTTTTAATTGAAAATGTCTTTAAAAAATAAATAACTTTATTTATACATATTAATAAGACATACAATTCATCCAAAGTGTATGATCAATGGTATTTGGTAGAATCACATAGTTGTGTATTCATCACTTCAATCATTATTACAACATTTTCATTATTTCAATAATAATAACAAACAAAAAACAGACCAAAAAAACAACAAAATTATTTACCTTTCAATCTCTCTGTTTCCCCTGCGCTACACAGGTGCTATTTCTGGCTACTCAACACAAGGTCCTCCAGGTTCATCCATATTATCATATGATTTGGGACTTCATTTCTTCTTACAAATGATAACATCCTGTTGTGTGGATACACTAGAGTTGTCTATCCATTCATTGGTTGATGGGCACCTAGCTTGTTTCTAAATTTTGGCAATCATGAATAATGCTGCTGTGAATGTCAGTGTGCAGATGTCTCCTCGTGTCACTGTTCTCAGTTCTTCTGGCTAAATACCCAGAAATGATATTGCAGGGTCTTCTGGCAAATCTATATTCAAATTTTTTAGGAACTGCCAAACAGTCCTCCACAATGGCTGTACCATTCTATGTTCCCACCAACAATGAATAAGTTTTCCTATCTTTCCACATCTTCTCCAACACTTGTAGTTCTCTGTATTTTTAATAGTGGCCACTCTGATAGGTGTGACATGATATCTCATAGTTTTTATTTACATTTCCTTACTTGCTAGTCATGTTGAACATTTTTTCATGTTTTATTGCCATTTGTATTTCTTGTTTGGACAAATGCATATTCAAGTGTTTTGCCCATTTTTTAATCAGGCGATTTGTCTTTTTAGTGTTGAGTTGTAACACCTCTTTATATATCATGGATATTGAACCTTTATCAGACTTATGATTTCCAAATTTTTTCTTCCATTGAGTTTGCTGCCTTTTCACCTTTTGACAAATCTTGTGAGGCACAAAAGTGTTTAATTTTTATGAGGTACCTTCTATCTATTTTTTCTTTCATTGCACATGCTTTGGTTGTAAAGTCCAAATAACCACACCTACCACAAGGCCTTCAAGATGTTTCCCTACATTTCTTCTAGTAGTTTTATGGTCTTCGGTTTTATATTTAGGTCTTTGACCCATTTTGAGTTCATTTTTTTACAGGGAGTGAGATAGGGGTCCACTTTAATTCTTTTAGTTAAATGGATATCCAGTTCTCTCAGCACCATTTGTTGAAGCGACTGTTTTGCCCATTACCCCCATACCCAGACTTCCTGGCCTCTGGCATCAATCTTCTTCCCTCTGCCTTTCTCTCCTGCAGAGCCTGCATCTCCTCCTGGTTCAGCCACACCTTCACAGTCACCAACCTCTGCATCATCCTCTTTATTGTCATCCTGGGCTTCTCCCTGGCCAGTCTGGAAAATTGGAGCACCGAGGAGGGCGGGTTTGTGCCCTTCAACTTCTTGGGCATCATGGCTGGCACTGCCATCTGCTTCTATGCTTCGTGGGCCTCAAACTCATCACCATCTCTAGCAAGGAGGCCCAGAACCCACGGAAGGCCGTGCCCATGGCCATCGCCATCTCTGTCAGCCTGGTGACCACAGCCTACACCCTGGTCTCCACCGTGCTTACCCTCATGGTTCTCTGGCACAGCCTCGACCCACAATTGGCACTCGCCGATGCCTTCTACCAGCGGGGCTACAGCTGGGCCGGCTTCATCGTGACAGTGGGCTCCTTCTGTGGTGAGGAAGCAGCACCTTGCAGGGTGGGAACTGGGTGGGGTGGTGGGGAGAGAGGCAGCCCCATGTCCTGGGCTTCCCGGGTTGACCCCTGCTGTGTAACTGTCCCAGGAGGGCTGTGATGATTAGAGAATCCTTCACTCCCACTCACCACCTTCCCAAATTTTCCAGTGGGCCTGTGACTGAAACTGGGTGGGAGGTAACTGAGCACTCCACACCCAGCCAGGCTTACTCACCCTTGCTGATGGGCCCCTCACTCCCACCCCTCTGCCACAGCAATGATCATGGTCCTGCTCAGGAATCTCTTCTTCCTGCCTTGCTTGGTCTATGCCATGGTGGCCGACGGGCTCTTCTTCCAGGTGTTTGCCCGTGTGCACCCCAGGACCCAGGTTCCTGTGGTGGGCACCCTAGTGTTTGGTGTCTTCACGGCCCTCCTGGCACTGGTGCTGGACTTCGATGCTCTGGTGCAGTTCATCTCCTTCAGAGCGCTGCTCACCTACACCTTCGTGGCAGCCAGCACCGTAAGGCTGCACTTCCAGAAAACCTCTCCATCCAGGTCCCTGGGCCCAGCCAGCCCTGAGCCTGAGGCCAACTCCTCAGTGCCCCTCCAGCTGGTGAGCGATGAGCATGCCTCAGGTCCCAAGCTCGGGCAGTTGCGGCCAGCCCTGAGGAGCTACCTGGGCTTCCTGGGTGAGTGCGGCCACGGAACCGCTGTGGCTTGGGCGCTCAGCCTCCTGGTGGCCTCTGCCATCACCCTGAGCAGCGTGCTCATCTTTGGGGACTCGGCCCTGCACCTCCCGTGCTGGAGCTATATCCTGCTGATCATGCTCAGCGGGGTCACCTTTCTGCTCAGTCTCGCTATCCTGATGGCTCACCAGCAGGGGCGTCTACAGGATACCTCCAGGTACCGCCCCCAACCCACCCCCTCCACCACCTCGCTCATAGTCCAGCTGGCTCCATGGCCAGTTTCTGCCACTGCAGAATGAACGAGGAGAACTTGGAGGGCTGGGGATGCCACTGCGTCCACCACCACCCTTTCTTTCTGCACGGGGTTGGGCACATGCTTCCCAAATCTCCCAAGGGGTAAAAGGAGGCCCTTGGCCAGCAGATCTTCCCCATAGCTCAGCCATTGCCCGCTCAGACACCCCTGGTGCCCCTGACACCAGCTTTGAGTATCCTCCTCAACATCTACCTCATGCTGAATCTAGGCTACCTGACCTGGCTGTGCTTTTTCGTCTGGCTGCTGATTGGTGAGTTGGGGTGAAGTGGAGCATGGGAGGTCCAGATGCTGAGCAGGTGGTGGGAAGAGGGCCAGGCGGGCTGCACCTGCCTCTCAGGCCCCTCCCACCACCACAGGACTCATGGTGTATTTTGGCTATGGCATCCGGCACAGCAAGGAGCAAGGAGAACCTGCCGGAGCCACAGGAGCAGGCTGGTGCACACACACTATATGGTGTTGCCCAGCAGCAGTCTGGAGGAGATGGTGCAGGCCATGCAGCCACCTGTCCAGGAGCCTGATCACATGAAACAGCCTGTCGGGTCATGAGGCCAGCCCATGGCCTGCCAGTTCCCATGCCGCTTCTGTCCTGGGCAGCTTGGGCTGCTGTGGGTCAGGGAGCCTCCGGCCCTCAGGTCCTCAGCCGACAGTGCCGAGTTCCGTGTCCTCGGTGATCGGGCCATGGTTAGCACTAGTGCTGTGGACCTGCCCAGCAGCTTCCAGAGGATTGTGACAAGCTCTACCCACAGGCCCAGCAGTTGGATAGGCAGGAAAGAAGCCCATGGTGCTGGAGATCTAAAATAAAACTTAGTCAGCCATCTGAGTGACCTGCTGCCATGTGCACTATGGCATTCTTTCTGGCACTATCTACCCCTGGGAACCAATTGATTGCCCCAAGGCACAGCAGAGATGCTTAAAGCTCTGCAAAAGGGGAGGTCAGGGCTGGGCCAGGCCAGTGCCCTCTGCCCAGCTCAGAAGAGAGACATGCACCGTGGGCATAGGCCATGTCTCCAAGGGCCAAGGGGCCCATGATGGAAGTGGGGTCAGAACCCACGTGAAGACTCCCTCCATGTCCCCCAAGAGCTGATCCAGGGAGCAAAGGCACTGGCCTAAGGCTGTGACTCCCAGAGAACCTTTGGCTTCCCAGGACTCCAAGACAGTAGGGTGTGTGCCTGTTGGTCCTGGGACAATGAGGAACTTCTCTGGCAGGTAGGACTGAGCCCCAGAAAATGGCTCCAGAACTGGAATCTGGCCAGCCAGGTGGGGGCAGTTCTGCCTCTCTGACATCTCTTGGTAAAGTTTCTTTCAGATAGTTCTTCCCCCTGTGGGACCTGGGCCTCCCAAGTACAGGTGCCCCAGGTTGGGGTGGGTAGCTGCCCAGACAGGTTCCTAGGCATGGCCTGGGGCAGCAGTGAATTCCAGATGCACTGGGTGCCTGTCCTCAGGGCTCCCAGGAAGCCTGGTGGGCAGGGTGGGGCTGAGCTGGGGATTACCAAGGACTCACATAAAAGGTCCCCAAAGCCCTTCAGTGACCAACAATGTAGCCCCTCTCTCTTCTCCCCCCCACCCAGCCCTCCAGACCCTGGGGTGCTCCCCCAGGGAAAGGACTAATGCTCCAAAGCTGAACAGTTGCTACCCTCCATTCTGCAGACGAGCCCCAAAGCTGGATGAGACCTGCCCCAGGTGGCCTCTTGCTACCTTGCCTGGGCTCAGGCTGCATGGACCCCAGGGAAGGAGAGTTCAAAGGGTGGAGTCCACAACAGCCAGTGGGCAGCACCTGTGGGAGACAGGGGAGGAGGCGGTGCCTGTGGGAGACATGGGTGACAAAGTCTGGGAGAACAGCCTGCCAGCAGCAACCAGAGATGTGGGTGTCCCAGGCTCTCCCCATCTCCATGGTTTCACACCAGGTCCCTGTATGGAAACAGATGGCTCTGGACTCCCATGTCAGGGAGCACCTGCCAAGATTGGAATAGGGAGGGTGGGAGGAGTTGGCAGGGGGAGGTAAAGGGAATTTTTCTGGGGGTATAAGGGTGCTGGTCTTTCGTCCCTGAGGTCCCCCACCCTTCCAGACCACTCACCTGGGAGGAACAGCTTCAGGCCTCAGGCATGAGTTGGTGGGGGGAACAGAGCCTGGACCCCTGGTGTCACCACCTGGCTGAGGTGGCAGCAGTTCTGGGCCCATCTAAGGCATCTGGGCAGCCTGCTGTGGGGTTGTGAAAAACAGCTGGGTCCACATGGGGTTAGCTGTCACCTTCGGCATCTTTGCCTGCAGGTAAGGACAGTGGATCAGGGCTCTGGCCTCCATCCTCCCAGGGAGCACAGCAGCCTGGCACAGTGGCCTCAGTGCCCAGCTGGCCCACAGCTCACCTCCTCATACTTGTTCCTCCAGGAGAAATGGGCTTCTCCATCCACAAAGAGCAGCAGCAGGTCACAGAGGAAGGTGACCTTGGGAGAGGCAGGACAGACCCACGTCTAGCTCCCCAACCCAACATGCACCCCAAGATGCCACCCACAAGCACAGGGCACTTATGCACGCAGGCACCACAGCCACAGCCATGGGGAGCAGGTGGCAGCCACTCACCATGCCCAGACAAGCTGCTCCAGTGCCCAGAGTGAGGATCGTGGGAATGAGCCCGCACCTCCCTGCCTGAGAGAGAGAGAAACCCCAGCTGAGCCAGCCTCACGTCGTACCTGTGGCCCCATGCCTGCAGCCCTGTCTCCCCCACTGGGCCCCTCTGGCCCCTACCCACCCAGTGACCAGAATGTAAAAGCAGCCTGGGGACTTCAGGAGTCCCGAGGAAGGGTCAAGGAAAGCTTTAGAAGAAATGACCTCTGAGCTGACATCTGAAGATTGTTAAGTTCAGCAAGGGATAGAGCTGGGGCGGGATGGAGGGAGGAGTATATGCAAAGGCTGAATGAAAAGCAGGAGAGAGAACTGGGAGTGGTGAGTAAGGATGTGGAGAGAGGGGTGTGACCCTTGCCTCATTGTTTGCATCCATTGTCTGTTCTCTGTGTCTGTTTGTTGTGCATTCATCTTCTTTTTTCAGGAGGCACCAGGAACAAACCCTGGATGACCCATGTGGGAGGGAGGTGCCCACTCACTTGAACCACCTCTGTCCCCACTTAGTCTCTCATTGTGTTTCCTCATTGTTTCTCTTCATTGTATCATCTTGTTGTGTAAACTCGCCATGCTAGCCCATCGCGCCGCTGTCTTGCCCATCTTCTTTAGGAAGCACTGGGTTCTGAACCTGGGACCTCCTATGTGGTAGGTGGGCACCCAATTGCCTGAGTCACATCCATTTCCCTGTTGGGAGATTTTTGAAGACTGAGTCAATCTCTTTAAACGTGATTAGTTTGTTAAATTCTAGTATTTCTTATAGTGTCAGTGTAGGTAGTTTGTGCATTTCTGGGAATTTGTCCATTTCATCTAGGTTGCCTAGTTCATTGGCATATAGTTTCTCTTAACATCCTTTTATAATCTTTTTTTTAAATTTTATTTCTGTTGGGTCAGTTGTAACTTCCCCTCTTTCATTTCTGATTTTATTTATTTATATCTTCTCTCTTTTTTTTTCTCTGTTAGTCTACCTATGGGTTTGTCAATTTTATTGATCTAAAAATAATCAGCCTTTGGTTTTGTTGATTTTCTCTATTCATTTTTTGCTCAAAACCATTTATTTCTGCTCTAATCTTTATTATTTCTTTCCTTCTGGTTGCTTTGGGAATGGTTTCCTCTTCTTTTCTAGTTTCTCATTGTTCAGTATGATCTTTGATTTTAGCTTTTTTTTCTTTTTTAAAAATATAGGCCTATAGCGTTATAAATTTCCCTCTCAGAATTGCCTATACTGTATCCCATAAGTTTTGTTAAGTTCTGTTCTTGTTTTCATTCGTCTGGATATATTTTTCATAATTTCACTTATAACTTCTTCTTTGGCCCAAAAATTATTTAGCTGTGACTTTTGTTCCACCCCTAAACATTTGAAATTTTACCTCTTTCCAATCAATTATTCATTTCTGTTTTCATTCCATTATGACTGAGAAGATGCTTTGTATGATTTTAGTCTTTTTGTATTTATTGAGAAATTCCTTGTGCTTACATGTGGTCTATACTGGAGAAAGACCCATGAGCACTTGAAAGAATGTATAATCCACTGAGTTTCAGTGCAATTTTGGGTATATGTCTGTTGGATCTAGCTTGTTGTCCTATTGTTCAAGATTTCTGTTTCCTTGTTGATCTTCTATCTAGGTGTTCTAGTGATGTGAGTGGGGTGTTGAAGTCAACAATAATTATTATAGGGATGTCTTTTTCTCCCTTCAATTTTACCAGAGTTTGCCCGATGTATTTTGGGACATTCCTGATAGGTACATGTATATTTATGGCTGTTATTTCTTCATGGTGGATTGTCCCTTTTATTAATATATAATGGCCACCTGTGTATTAGTCAGACAAAGGGGTGCTGGTGCAAAATACTAGAAATTGGTTGGTTTTTATAAAGGATATTTATTTGGGGTAGGAGCTTACATATACCAAGCCATAAAGCATAAGTGACTTCCCTCACCAAAGTCTATTTTCACGCATTGGAGCAAGATGATTGCTGACATCTGCAAGGGTTCAGGCTTCCTGGGTTCCTCCCTTCCAGATTCTTGATTCTCTCTGGGTTCTGGGTTCCTCTCTTCCTGGGGCTTGCTTCGTTTCCTCTGTGTGCTTTCTTCCTGGGGCTCCAGCTTAAGGCTTCAGCATCAAACTCCAACATCAAAACCCTTAACTCTGTCCTTTTTCATGTCTTTTATCAGTGAGTTCCCACCCACCAAACGGTGGGGACTCAATGCTCTACTGGCACAAGAGATTTATATAATTACTTAATGAAGTAAACCTATAAATCCAATACAATCTAATATGCCCAGAGGAAAAGATCAGTTTACAAACAATCTGACATTTCTTTTTGGAATTCATCAATAATATCAAACTGCTACAACCTGTATCTCTGATACATTGAGGCAGGAGGAAGCAGACTACCCTTTAGGGAATGGGTGACCAATAAAAACATCTGAATCTTAGGAAAAAACTGCTGTATCACATGTGAGACTTTGGTATATCTCCTTTGCTTAGGACATTTCCTCAATTTTCATAGTATGGCTTCTAATTTTTTGCTGATATCTAGGCATCTGATTAGGATGGTGAATTCACTCAAATGCTCAACATCTCTTTCATGGGGATTTAGTGAAGGGAGGCTGTGTGTTACTGCTGTTCTTTGTTCTTGATACAACCTGTTCTGGGTCTTTAGGATTGTCCATTAGTTGCTCATATCTGGGCACTAGAGCCAGTACTGGGTTGCAGATCCACTTCCAAGGGTCTTGAGGAGGGACTCTGTAAAGGCCACAAAAGCTTCATGTATTTATTTACTTTCAATTACCTTATGTGAATTTCCTTGGCCTGCCAGAAGATGGCACTGATCGACAGCCCTCTCAGTTCAGAGACTGGTTGTGTTCTGGCTGCAACGAGAACTGGATCAATGTGATAGAGGATTCTACCTGGAGACTAAGCCTCATAATTCACACTTTCTCAGAGGTAGTTCTGCAACCTTTGTTGGCAGCCCCCTCTCTTCCCAGGTAGGAAATAATTCCTCTCCCCTCTGCATCCTCAACAACCAGACTCCCAAGGCAAACAATGATGAGGTCCCACCCAGCCCGGAAGGACTCCTGGGATAAAGCAGAACAAATATATGGAAACTGTAGCATTGATCTGGAAAAAGAGGCCACGGTAATTGCTGAGGAGGGAGAGGGAAGAAGAGATGTGATGTGGGGGCATTTTTGGGACTTGGAGTTGTCCTAAATGATATTGCAGGGACAGATGCTGGACATTATATATCCTGCCATAACCCACTGAATGTACCAGGGGAGAGTGTGAACTACAATGTTAACTATAATCCATGCAGTGCAGCAGTGCTCTAAAATGTATTCACCAAATGCAATGAATGTGCCACAATGATGAAAGAGGTTGTTGACATGGGAGGATTGGAGGGTAGGGGGTAGAGTATGTGGGAACCTCTTACATTTTTTAATGTAACATTTTTTGTGATCTATGTATCTTAAAAAAGAGAGAGACAATTTAATTTTTTTTAAAAGAGAAAAAGAATCTTTTAAAAACTGAGTCAAGGAAACCAACATGGCTCAGTGGTTGAGCACTCACTTTCCACACACGAGGTTCCAGGTTCAATCTCCAGCCCTGGTACCTTAACAACAACAACAAAATGCTGAGCCACTCTTACACTGTGTGTGTCTCTCTCTCCTTTCCTAGGGAGGTGGATCCCTGGGGCCCACTTTGCTGTAGCCACCAGTCCTGAGGCCTGAGAATTCAAAGTGTCAATAGGGTGGCAGAGGATGCCACCAGTTGCAGCTGTAGCTTTTAACTCGGTTTTGCTATCATGATTCTTTTCCTTTACCCCTTTTTCTTCAGGGTGGTGTCCAGCCTTCCCATGGTGTCCTAAACCCTACAACACTTTTTTCCCAGGCCTTTTCTGATTGTCCTCTAGCTATTTTGCTGGGATAGAAGAGAGGCTGGTATCTTACTGGTCTGCCATCTTCCTGGAAATTGGTTCCTCACTGGTTTCTGAAATGACCAGCTGAGTAGAATCTTCAGCTGGCACTTCTATTTCTGTTCCTTCATTGCCTTCTGAAGAACGATGTATTTGAGAGTGATCAGGATCTTCCAATTCTTCCTTTACTGTTGCAGCTTCCATTTCTAGGGAAATTCCAGAATCTTCCATGGATTCAGCTTTCACTTTGATGGGGCCACAACTTCCACACAGAGACAAGACTGACCTTTCAGCATCTGTTACCATCCCCTGATGACCTAGGTGCTTCTTTGGCGCCAGGAAATGTTTGTTAACATTCCAAAATCCATTGTCTGTTTTTATGCTAGGCTATGTATGCTGTTCTGACCACTGTAGCTTTCTTTCAAGGTCAGACAGTGAAATTCCTCCACATCACTCTATTTTTTTTTTATTTTTGGAATACTTTTGGCTATTAGGGTGCAGTATTCCTTCCCAATGAATTTGGCAATTGCCTTTTCTATTTCGGTAAAGTAGGCTGTTGGACTTTTGATTGGTATTGCATTGAATCTATAAAATCAGTTTGGGTAGGATTGATATCTGCACAATATTTAGCCTTCCAATACATGAGCATGGAATGTCTTTCCATTTCTTTAGGTCTTCTTTGATTGCTTTTAGCATTGTTTTGTTGTTTTCTAAATACAGATCCTGTACATCTTTGGTGAAACTGACTTCTAGGTATTTGAGTCTTTTTGTTGCTATTGTTTTTTTGTGTTTTTTTTTAAGATTTATTTTTATTTCTCCCCCGCCCTCCCCCCCCCCCCAGTTGTCTGTTCTCTGTGTCTTTTTGTTGTGTGTTCTTCTGTGTCTGCTTCTATTCTTGTCAGCGGCACCCGGAATCTGTGTCTCTTTTTGTTGTCATCTTGCTGCATAGTTCTCTGTGTGTGTGGCGCCATTCCTGGGCAGGCTGAACTTTCTTTTGCACTGGGTGGCTCTCCTTATGGGGTGCACTCCTTGCATGTGGGGCTCCCCTACATGGAGGACACCCCTGCATAGTACGGTACTCCTTGCCCACCATCAGCACTGCGCATGGGCCAGCTCCACATGGGTCAAGGAGGGCCTGGGATTGAACTGTGGACCTCCCATGTGGTAGACAGATGCTCTATCCGTTGAACCAAGTCTGCTTCCCTGTTGCTATTGTTAATGGATTTTTTTTTTTACTGAATTCCTCCTCTGATTTTTCAACACTAGTGTATAAAAACATTATTGATTTTTGTGTGGTGATATCATATCCTGCCACTTGACTGAACTCATCTATTAGAGAGAAAGCTTTCAACCTTTCCCCAGTGAGTACCATGTTGGCTGAGGGTTTTTCAAACATGCCTTTTATCATATTGAGGAATTTTTTTCTATTCCTACTTTTCAAAGTGTTTTCATCAAGAAAGGATGCTGGATTTTGTAGAATGCCTTTTCTGCATCAATTGCAATCTTGTGGTTTTTCCCTTCTGTTTGTTAGTATTCTTGCATTGATTTTTTTTCTTTTTTTTCAAAGATTTATTTATTTTTATTTCTCCCCCCCCCACCCCACCCTGGTTGTCTGTTCTCTGTGTCTATTTGCTGTGTCTTCTTTATCTGCCTCTGTTGTTGTCAGTGGCACAGGAATCTGTGTTTCTTTTTGTTGTGTCATCTTGTGTGTCAGCTCTCCGTGTGTGGGGCACCATTCCTGGGCAGGCTGCACTTTCTTTCATTCAGGCTGACTCTCCTTCTGGGGCTCACTCCTTGCATGTGGGGCTCCCCTATGCAGGGGACACCCCTGCATGGCAGGGCACACCTTGCGCGCATCAGCACTGCGCATGGGCCAGCTCCACACGGGTCAAGGAGGCCCAGGGTTTGAACCATAGATCTCCCATGTGGTGGACGGATGCCCTAACCACTAGGCCAAGTCTGCCACTTCATTGATTTTTTAAAATGTTGAACCAGCCTTGCATACCAGGAATAAAACACAGTTGGTCATGATGTGAAGTCTTTTGGTGTGCTGTTGGATTCAATTTGCAAGTATTTTTTTGAGAATGTTTTCATCCATGTTCATTAGAGTGATTGGTGTGTAATTTTCTGATAGGGTCTTTATCTGGCTTTGATATCAGGATGAACATGGCTTCATAAAATGATTTGGGTAATTTTCCCTCAGTTTCAATTTTTTGGAAGAGTCTAAACATGATGGATGTTAATTCTTCTTAGAACACTTAGTAGAATTCACCTGTGAAGTCATCTGGTCCTAAACTTATCTTTATTGAGAGATTTTTGATGACAGATTAAATCTCTTTCAATGGAATTGATTTGTTAATTCTTGTATTTCTTGTAACATCAGTGTTGTCACAAGGTGTGCATTTCTAGGAATTTTTCCATTTCACCTAGGATGTCTAGTTTGTTGGCATCCAGTTTCTCATAATATCCTCATATCCTTTTTATTTCTGTGGGGCCATAACTTCACCCCACCCCCCTTTCCTTTCTGATTGTATTTATTTGCATTTTCTCTCTTTTTCTCTTGGTTAGTCTAGCTAGGGGGTTGTCAACTTTATTGATCTTCTCAAAGAATCAGCTTTTGGTTTTTTGATTTTCTCTATTTTTTTGTTTGTTGTTCTCAATTTCATTTGTTTCTGCTCTAATCTTTATTGTGTCATTCCTTCTGCTTTCTTTGGGATTGTTTTGCTTTTCCTTTTCTAGTTTCTCAGTTGTTCTATTAAATCTTTTGAGTTTAGCTCTTTCTTCCTCTTTAAATGAGGTTTTGGGGCTAAAATTTCCCTCTCTAGCCTGCCTCCTCTGTATCCCTTAAGTTTTGATAAGTTGTGTTCTCATTTTCATTTGTTTCAATATATTTACTGATTTCAATTGCAATTCTTCTTTGACCCACTGATTATTTAGAAGTGAGTTGTTCAGGCTCCACACATTTGCTACTTTACTTTTTTCCTATTACTGATTTCCAGTTTTATTCCATTATGATGTGACCCACATGTGGTCTATCCTGGAGAAAGATGGGCACTTGAGAAGGATGTATAACCTGCTGAGTTTGTGTGCAACATTCTGTATATGTCTGTTAAGTCTAACTCATTTATCATATTATTCAAGCTCTCTGTTTCCTTGCTGATTTTCTGTCTAGTTATTCTAATCTATCTAATCATTTCAGTATCTCCAACCATTATTGTAGAGATATCTATTTCTCCCTTCAGTTTTGTCAGAGCTTGTCTCATGTATTTTGGGGCATTGTGGTTAGGTTCATAGATATGTATGACTGTTATATCTTCGTGGTGGATTGTCCCTTTTATTAATATATAATGACCTTCTGTATCTCATACCTTTTTTGCATTTAAAGTCTGTTTTTCCTGACCTTATACGGAAGGTTCAATGCGGATCAGCAGAATATCCCTGTCTACATAAAATAACATGACTTTAAAATGCTGTTTGACCTAATGTAAGGGGGAAATGGAAAGGAGAAATGAGTTTATATGGCTACGAGTCTCTAAAAAAGAGTCTGGAGGCTGTCAGAAGGATTGCCCTTATGCACAACTGAGCAGAGTCTGAGAGACAGATAAAGCAGATACAACCCCCAGGTATTGGTTCCTTTAAGGGCTAAAGAGACCCATGGGAGTTATGGTCATGGCCGATGGGATTAACTACCAGGTCAGATGGCCCCTCTTTGGAACTGGTGTTTATGTGTGATGAATCTGGACTCAGATGGGATCTCTCTTCATAAGACTTTCATGCTAATGTGCTGGAGTTGCAGTTAGTGTTGGGGTTTAAGATATATTTAGGGGATTTGAATCTCTGGACTGACAATGTGATAGCCAGGTCCTGAGCCTCAACAGACTCCAGCACCTACAATCTGATTTATTGGACTCACCACACTCAGCTAAGATGGAGTTGAAGAAGGACAACCACCACACCATGGAGCCTAGAGTGATTACAACTGAAAGTGGGAGGATTGCATCCAGCATCCATGTGGAATCTGAGCCTCCTCTTGACATAGAGGTGCAATGGACACAACCAATCCAATGTCCACATAGAAAAGGTGGCATTGGATTGGGAAAAGTGGACATGGTGGACGATGGGTATGGGGAGAGGCAGGAAGAGATGAGAGGTGGAGACGTCTTTGGGACATGGAGCTGCCCTGGATGGTGCTTCGGGGCAATCACCGGACATTGTAAATCCTCACAGGGCCCACTGGATGGAATGGGGGAGAGTATGGGCCATGATGTGGACCATTGACCATGAGGTGCAGAGGTGCCCAAAGATGTACTTACCAAATGCAATGGATGTGTCATGATGATGGGAATGAGTGTTGCTGGTGGGGGGAGAGGTGGGGTGGGGGTGGTGGGGTTGAATGGGACCTCATATATATATATTTTTTAATGTAATATTATTACAAAGTCAATAAAAAAATTTTTTAAAAAAATAAAGTCTGTTTTTCCAATATTAGTATAGTTACTCTTGCTCATTTTTGGTTACTATTTTCATGAAGAATCTTTTTCCGACCTTTCACTTTCAGCTGGTTTTTTATCCCTGGGTCGAAGGTGAGTCTCCTTTAGGCAGCATATGGATAGCTTGGTTTTTTTTTTTATCCATTCTGTCAGCCTATATCCTTTGATTGGGGAGTTAATCCACTCACATTCAATGGTATTGCTGTAAATGCAGTCTTTACTTCCTCCATTTTCTTCTTTGGCTTCCATGTCATATCTTAGTTTTGTCTGTCTTTTTATGCCTTTCATTATTTTTTCTGCTACCATTTCATCTATACTCTTCTCTAGGCCTCTCTCTCCTTTGTTTTTCTTTCAGGTTCTAAGGCTTCCTTTAGTATTTCCAGCAAAGGTGGGTTGTTTTTTATAAACTCTCTTAGTTTAGGCTAGTTTGTGACTATTTTATTATATTTTTTAACTTTTTTTTAAGATTTCTTTTTATTTATTTCTCTCCCCTTCCCTTCCCTCCCCCCCCCCCCCCGGTTGTCTGTTCTCTGTGTCCATTTGCTGCATGTTCTTCTTTGTCTGCTTCTGTTACTGTCAGTGGCATAGGAATCTGTGTTTCTTTGTTGTTGTTGTTGTGTCATCTTGCTGTGTCAGCTCTCCATGTGTGTGGTGCCATTCTTGGGCAGGCTGAACTTTTGTTTTTCATGCTGGGTGGCTCTCCTTACAGGGCATGCTCCTTGCATGTGGGGCTCCCCTATGCAGGGGGCACCCCTGCATGGTAGGGCACTCCTTGCGTGCATCAGCACTGCATGTGGGCCAGCTCCACACGGGTGCAGGAGGCCCCGGGTTTGAACCACGGACCTCCCATGTGGTAGATGAACACCCTATCCACTGGGCCAAGTCAGCTTCCCTGTTGGTGACTATTTTATACTCACCTTCATATTTTTTTAATTGTTTTAATTTTTAAATTTTTAAATTTTTTATTTCTCTCCCTTTCCCTGCCCCCCTCCTGCCCCCACATTTTCCTGCTTTCTGTGTCCATTTGCTGTTTGTTCTTCTGTGTCTGCTTCTATTCCTGTCAGCAGCACTGGGAATCTGTGTCTCTTTTTGTTGTGTCATCTTGCTGCGTCAGCTCTCCACATGTGTGGCGCCATTCCTGGGCAGGCTGAACTTTCTTTCACGCTGGGCGGCTCCTCCTTATGGAGTGCACTCCTTTATGCAGGGCTTCTATAAGTGGGGGACACCCCTGCATGGCACAGCACTCCTTGCATGCATCAACACTGCACATGAGCCAGCTCATCACATGAGACAGGAGGCCCTGGGTTTGAACCTTGGATCTCCCATGTGGTAGGTGGACACCTGATCTATTGGGCCAAATCCTCTTCCCTTCACCTTCATATTTGATGGACAATTTTGCTGGATAGAGAATTCTTGGCTGGCAGTTTTTCTCTTCCAGTATCCTAATTATAACATACCACTGTCTTCTCATCTCCTATTTCTGATGAGAAATCCATGCTAAGTCACACTGAACATCATTTTTATGTGACGGTTTGCTTCTCCCTTGCTGCTCTTCAGAATTTTCTCTTTATCTTTGACATTGGGCATCCTGGTTAGTGTGTGTCTTGGAGTAAGTCTATTCAGATTTACTCTGATTGGGGTACACAGTGTGCTTCTTGGACATATAAGTTCATTTCTTTCATGAGAGTGGGGAAATTTTCAGCCATTATTTCCTCAAATACTCTTTCTTCCCTTTTCTCTTCTCCTCCTCTTCTGGAACTCACATGACATGTATGTTATTGCATTTCATGTTGTCATTCAACTCCCTGAGCCCCTGCTCAATTTTTCCATTCTTTGCTCTCTTCAGTTTCAAATATTCTGTCTTCAGTATCATTTATTCTTTTTTCTATCACACTTCAAGTCTGCTGTTGTATGCCTCTAATTTTTTTTTTTTAATCTCACCATTGTGTCTTTCATTCCCATAAGCTCCATGTCTTCTCTACTCAGGATTTCAAATTTTTCCTTGCGCTCACTCAGTGTCTTCTTGATGTCATTTATCTCTTTAGCCATGTTGTCTTTCAATTCATTAATTTGATTTTTGCAAATTTCTGTGCTGTTGTTAATTAGTTCACTGAAATCATGCATCTTTTTTGGTGCTTTGAATGTATTCCTTTTCTTAGGCCATGTCTTCCATTTTCTTAGTATGGCTCATCATTTTTTTACTGATGTCTAGGCTTCTGATTAGGATGGTAGTTTAGTCAGATGCTCAATTTCTTTCTCTTTTGAGGGGTTTAGTGGTGGGAGGCTGTGTGTTACTGCTGCTCTTTGATTCTTGGTTCAATCTGGATTGTTAGGATTGTCCCTGTTAGCTGCTCAAAACTGGGCTCTTGACCCAGGAATGGGCTGCAGACCTGCTTCCTAGACCTTTTATGTCCACTTCCTTGCTCTTCTAGGAGATGGCATACTTTAGCAGTCCTCTCAGATCAGGGCCTGCTGGGACTGTGTCAGCTGCAACACTGACAGGATTGTCCTGTTAGAGGTTCCTGGCTGGAGGCCAAGAGACTTGAAATTCACACCTTCTCAGAGACAGTCCTTCAGGCTTCACTGGTAGCCCCCTCCCTTTTCCCAGGTAGGAAATAATCCCACTCCCATATGCATCCTCAATCAGTTCTGGTTGGTAGAGAAGGAGATTGGGAGGGTCATATCTCTTTAGCCCATTCCAGCTCCCAAGGAAACAATGGCTTGGCCCACCCAACCTGGAAGGGCTCCTGGGACAAAGCAGACCAAGTGTGTGGTCAGAAGCTGAGTCAGCCTTAGGCCTATCTCTCTCCCCTTTCCTGGGATGGTGTGTCCTCAACAATCATGCCTGGCTAGAAGAGAGGAGATTGCCAGGGTAGGATCTCTGCAGTCCTGTGCTATCTCCCAGGGCAAACAACGGCATGGTCCCATCTAGCCTGGAAGGGCTGGTGGGACACAACAGACCCAGTTTGTAGGTCAGAATCTGAGTCAGCCTTAGGGTGTGTCCCTCTGTCTTCCATTTTCTGGAGCAATGGTTCCCTGGAGCCCTCTCTGTAGCCAGCTGAGAGGCTTGGGTATTCTAAAGACTGTCTTTAGTGTGGGGAAGAGTGCCAGCAGTAGCAGCTGCTGGTTTCAACTCAGTTTTGCCAACATCGCAATTGCCCTCCTTTGTTCCTCTCTCTTTTGGGCAGTGTCCAACCCTTGCCTGGTATCCTAACCTCTAGATCTTTTTCCAGGCTCTTTTAGCCTGTCTTCTAGCTATTTTAATGGCAGAGTAGAGAGTTCTGTGTTTCTAATCTACAGTCTTATTGGAAGTCCCACTATTTCTTCAAATATTGTCTCTACCCCTTTCTCTTTCTTCTAGAAGGGTCCCCACAATGAGTATATTGAGTCTCTTGATGGTGTTCAAGAAGACTCTTGGACTCTGTTCACTTTTCTTCATTCTTTTATCTTTCTGCTTCTCAAACTTAATCATTTACATTTATCTTCAAGGTCACTGACTTTCTTCTGAGAGCTCCAATCTGCTATTAAAGCCCTGTAGGAAATTCTTTTTCATTGTGAGCTTCAGCTCTGTTTAGCTCCTCTTCATGATTTCTCTTTATTGCAATTCTCTGTGTTCATCTAGTTTTTCTGATTTCCTTTAACTCTTGGAGCATATTTAGGACTATTTTCAAAAGGCTTTGACTGGTATTTCCAAGAGTTGGTTTCCTCATCGGTGATTTCTAGTTTTTTTAATCCTGGTCCTTTGCACAAGCTATCACTTCCTGTTTATGTTTTGCAATCTTTTTGTTGCAATCTGGGCAATTTTATATTTTAAGGTGCTAACTCTGGAATGTAGAGACTGAAGCATCTATTCCTTATATTTGTGTTCAGGTAGTGTGATGACAGAGATTTCCTTGATCACCAGGAGTTAACAACAACAACAACCAAAAAAAACCCTTTCCAGTCTTTCCAGATTGGCATGTATGAGTGCTGTTCTTCAGAGCCTGGCTGTTCTGGGTATAAAGAATAGCCCAAAGCCCGGTGCAGGCCCCGGCTGCGGGCCGCGGAAGCGCTTGGAGCCGGGCGGGGCCGGTGCAGGCCCCGGCTGCGGGCCGCGGTAGCGCTTGGAGCCGGGCGGGGCCGGTGCAGGCCCCGGCTGCGGGCCGCGGTAGCGCTTGGAGCCGGGCGGGGCCGGTGCAGGCCCCGCCTGCGGGCCACGGAAGCGCTTGGAGCCGGGCGGGGCCGGTGCAGGCCCCGGCTGCGGGCCGCGGTAGCGCTTGGAGCCGGGCGGGGCCGGTTCAGGCCCCGGCTGCGGGCCGCGGTAGCGTTTGGAGCCGGGCGGGCCCGGGTCAGGCCGCGGCGGGTACGGAGCCGGGCAGGGCCGGTCCAGGCCGCGGTGGCGGGAGGTGGATGCCGGAGCCGGCTGGGCCGCTGTAGCGAGCGGAGCTGGGCGGAGCCAGGCCAGGCCAAGGCGGCGTGAGGAGCCGGGCAGAGCCGGTCCAAGCCTCCGCGGGGGGCGGAGCCGGGCCTGCGGAGGGGTTTCTGTTTTTTTTTGTTTTTTTTTGTTTGTTTGTTTGTTTGTTTGTTTTTTTTAATCTTACTTAAATTTTTTTTTTTTTTTTTTTTGAGCATCTGCAGTACTGGGGAGTTCGTGGGCCCTGGGCGGCCTATTGGGGGTTTGTGGGAAGGGAGGTGCTTGCAGACCCATTTGGGCAGACAGACGGGGGGGTTTTAGGGCAAAGCGGGGGGAAGTTGTTGTTTTAGATAGTGTTGCAATTGTGACACGTGTGTACCTGTATCTCTCTTCTCCCTATCCGTTCCCCACCGTTTGCCCATCCTCTTTTTCTTTCTTCCTTTCTTCTTGCCTTTCTTTTTTCTCTATTATAATTAGTTTGGTTTTTTTTTTTGTTTGTTTTTTTTTCGGTTTTCTCTTTCCCTCTTGTCCCTCATCTTCCACTTATTTTTACTTTAATTCAAGTATACAATAGGTGCTACAGGGAACACCTCACATTTGCTGGGTTTTCCCATCCTCCACTGCCTCATTTCTGTGTGAACTGATTTAGGCTACCTACACTATCCCCCTTCCCCTGCATCTTGATATCCACTATCATCTACTGTCTCTCCTATATTCCACCCCCCACCTCCCGTTCTTTGATCCACAAAGAGTCTAACTCTTAATTTCTAATACCTTTGTTCTGTTTTCTGTCTATTATCCACTCTTGAAACTATTACCTTTCTTTTCTTTTTCCCTCTCTCATGAAAACAATAGCTGTGTAGTTCATACCATATTCCTCCCAAATTCAGTCATCAACTTCATAAAAGGTACTCTACCTACAGCTATAACTCTATACAATCTACATGAATCTAACCTCCATCCTTCCAGATCTCATATTCCTGCTTTATTAACATACATCACCAATACAACTTTACACTTTTCCCTTGCTTACACAATTGCCTTTCCCCAACACTAATACTTTCCTCTAAAGTGAACTTAACCAACAACAAGTAACTAGAATAAGAAGAAAAAAGTGACAAAGAGAAGATATAACACCTGTGCAAAAATAACAACTAATTAACCTCCAAGAGCAGACAAAGAAGCTAAGGAACTGATTAAATTCGTCAAAATAAAGAGATGACCAGAAAGCAACAAAAATCTACGAACCAAACCAATAATCAGGAAAACATGGCTGAATCCAATCAACAAACCAATAATCACGAAGGGGAGCAAAACTTGGCACAAGCAATGAAAGATCTCAGAACATTTATCACCGACAAATTTGATGCAGTAATGAAAGAGGTTAACAACATGAAGACATCACTTGGAGGGGAAATTGCAGACATACGCAAAAACATAACAGATATGATGGGAATGAACACCACAGTTCAAGAAATCAAAAATACACTTGCAGCAAATATCAGCAGACTAGAAGAGACAGAGCAGAGAATTAGTGATGTGGAAGACAGTACATCAGAAATCAAACAGATAGTAGAAGGGGTCAATAAGAAGATAGAAAAAATCCAATTAGGATTTAGGGACCTGAATGACAATGCAAAACGCTCAAACATACGTATTATAGGCATTCCAGAAGGTGAAGAGAAGGGAAAGGGGTCAGAAAGAGTGTTGCAGGAAATAATGACTGAAAACTTCCCAAATCTACTGAAAGAGACAGATGTACATATCCAAGAAGCACAGCGCACTCCACAAGTCATAAACCCCAACAGGCCCACCCCAAGACATATACTTGTCAAATTATCCAATGCTCAAGACAAAGAGAAGATCCTAAAAGCAGCAAGAGAAAAGAAAACCATCACATACAAGGGAAGCTCAATTAGATTAAGTGCTGATTTCTCTTCTGAAACCATGGAGGCAAGAAGACAGTGGTATGATATAGTCAAGGTACTAAAGGAAAAAAATTTCCAACCAAGAATACTCTATCCAGCTAAACTAGCATTCAAACATGATGGAGAGTTCAAAATATTCACAGACAAACAGAAACTGAAAGAGTATACCAACAAGAAACCTCCCCTTCAAGAAATTCTAAAGGGAGTTCTGCAGGAAGAAAGGAAAAAACAGGAAAGGCAAAGTTGGAGGAGAGTATAAGACCAACAACAACAACAAAAAAGACAAAAAAAAATATACAAACAAAATATGACAAACACAAATCCAATCAAAATATGGCTAACACAAATAATTCCTTGATAGTAATAACACTGAATGTCAATGGATTAAACTCACCTATCAAAAGATTCAGACTGGGACACTGGATAAGGAAATATGACCCATCCATATGCTGTCTACAAGAGACACATCTTAGACCCAGAGACGCATGGAGATTGAAAGTGAAAGGCTGGAAAACAATCATACAAGCTAACAATAACCAAAAAAAGGCAGGAGTAGCTATATTAATATCAGACAAAATAGACTTTAAATGTGAAACAATTGTGAGAGACAAAGAAGGATACTACATTTTAGTCAAAGGGAAAATCTGTCAAGAAGATCGAACAATCATAAATATCTATGCCCCTAACAAGGGTGCCTCTAAATACGTCAGGCAAACGCTGGAAAAACTAAGTGAAAGAATAGATACATCTACAATTATAGTGGGGGATTTTAATACACCACTATCAATTCTGGACAGAACATCTCAAAAGAGAATCACCAAAGACACAAAACATCTGAATAGTATATTAGAGGAGCTCGATCTAATAGACATATATAGATCGCTACACCCAAACACAGCAGGATATACATTTTTCTCAAGCGCACATGGATCATTCTCCAAGATAGATCATATGCTAGGCCACAAAGAAAGGCTGAACGAATTCAGAAAGATTGAAATCATACAAAACATTATCTCTGACCACAGTGGAGTCAAGCTGGAGATTTGCAAGGGAAAGAAGCCCAGATGTCACACCACGATTTGGAAATTAAACAACACACTCTTAGAAAAACAGTGGGTCAAAGAGGAAATCTCAAAAGAAATCAATGACTACCTTGAAACAAATGATAATGATAACACAACATACCAAAATTTATGGGATGCAGCAAAAGCAGTACTGAGAGGGAAGTTTATAGCCATAAATTCATATATCAAAAAAGAAGAAAGAGCAAAAATTGAAGAACTAACTGCACATTTGAAGGAATTAGAAAAACAACAACAAAGTAACCCAACAGGAAGAAGAAGGAAGGAAATAACAAAGATAAGAGCAGAACTAAATGAAATAGAAAATAAGAAAGCACTTGAACAGATAAACAAGACCAAGAGCTGGTTTTTTGAGAAGATTAACAAAATTGACAAACCTTTAGCAACACTAACAAAGAAAAAAAGAGAGAAGATGCAAATACACAAAATAAGAAATGAGAAAGGCGATATCACCACTGACCCCACAGAAATAAAGACTATCATAAGAGGATATTTTGAAAAACTATATTCCAACAAAAATGACAATCTAGAGGAAATGGACAAATTCCTAGAAACACATAAACAGCCCATATTGACAAAAGAAGAAATTGATGATCTTAACAAACCAATCACAAGCAGAGAGATAGAATCAGTTATTAAAAATCTCCCAACTAAGAAGAGCCCAGGGCCAGATGGCTTCACAGGTGAATTCTATAAAACATTCCGGAAAGAACTGACACCAATCCTGCTGAAACTATTCCAAACCATCGAAACAGAAAGAACATTACCCAACTCCTTCTATGATGCCAACATTACCCTAGTACCAAAGCCAAACAAAGACATCACAAGAAAGGAAAATTACAGACCAATTTCTCTAATGAACCTAGACGCAAAAATACTTAACAAAATACTTGCTAATCGTATTCAACAACACATTAAACGAATTATACACCACGACCAAGTGGGATTCATCCCAGGTATGCAAGGATGGTTCAACATAAGAAAATCAATCAACGTAATACACCATATAAACAGATTGAAGGAAAAAAATCACATGATTATATCTATTGATGCAGAAAAAGCATTTGACAAAATACAGCACCCTTTCTTGATAAAAACACTCCAAATGATTGGAATACAAGGAAATTTTTTGAACATGATAAAGAGTATATATGAAAAACCTAAAGCCAATATTGTTTACAATGGAGAAATCCTAGACTCCTTCCCTCTAAACTCAGGAACAAGACAAGGATGCCCACTGTCGCCGCTCCTATTTAACATTGTCTTAGAAGTACTTGCTCGAGCACTGAGGCAAGAACCAGAAATAAAAGGCATTCAAATTGGAAAGGAAGAAGTCAAAATTTCATTATTTGCAGATGACATGATCCTATACATAGAAAACCCTGAGAGATCTACAACGAAGATTCTAGAACTCATAAATGAGTTTAGTAAAGTCGCAGGTTATAAGATCAATGCGCAAAAATCAGTAGCATTTCTGTACACCAATAATGAGCAAGATCAGGAGGAAATCAAGAAACAAATACCATTCACAATAGTAAATAAAAAAATCAAATACTTAGGAATAAATTTAACTAAAGAGGTAAAGAACTTATACACTGAGAACTATACAAGATTGTTCAAGGAAATCAAAGAAGACCTAAATAAATGGAAGACTATTCCTTGTTCATGGATAGGAAGACTGAACATTATTAAGATGTCTATCCTACCAAAATTGATATACACATTCAATGCAATCCCAATAAAAATCAATGCAGCCTTCTTTAAGGAACTAGAAAAACTAACTATGAAATTTATTTGGAAAGGAAAGAGACCCCGAATAGCCAAAGACATACTGAAAAAGAAAAACGAAATTGGAGGAATCACACTACCTGACTTCAAAACATACTATAAAGCTACGGTGGTGAAAACAGCATGGTATTGGCATAAGGAGAGACATATAGACCAATGGAATCGAATTGAAAGCTCTGATATAGAACCTCACATATACAACCACATAATATTCGATAAAGCCACCAAACCCTCTCAACTGGGAGAGAGTGGCCTATTCAACAAATGGTGTCTGGAGAACTGGATAGCCATATGTAGAAGAATGAAAGAGGATTACCATCTCACACCTTATACAAAGATCAACTCAAGATGGATCAAAGACCTAAATATAAAAGCCAAGACCATAAAAACCTTAGAAAGCAGTGTAGGGAAACATCTACAGGACCTTGTAATAGGTAATGGATTTATGAATATCTCACCAAAAGCACGAGCAGCAAAAGAACTAATAGATAAATGGGACTTCCTCAAAATTAAAGCCTTCTGCACCTCAAAGGAGTTTGTCAAGAAAGTAAAAAGGGAGCCCACACAGTGGGAGAAAATATTTGGCAATCAGATATCTGATAAGAAACTTATAACTTGCATATATAAAGAACTCCTACATCTTGAAAATAAAAAGATAAACAATCCATTTAAAAAATGGGAAAAAGACTTAAACAGACACCTCTCCGAAGAAGAAATACAAATGGCAAGAAAGCACATGAAAAAATGTTCCAAATCTCTAGCTATCAGGGAAATGCAAATCAAAACCACAATGAGATACCATCTTACACCCATAAGATTGGCAGCTATGAAAAAAACAGAAGAATACAAGTGCTGGAGAGGATGTGAAGGAAGGGGAACACTCATCCACTGCTGGTGGGAATGCAGAAGGATCCAACCGTTCTGGAGGACAGTATGGCGGTTTCTCAAAAAACTAGCCATAGATTTGCCATATGACCCAGCAATACCACTGCTGGGAATATACCCAGCAGAACTGAAAACAAGAACACAAACCAATATATGTACACCAATGTTCATAGCAGCATTGTTCACTATTGCCAAAAGTTGGAATCAACCCAAATGCCCATCAACAGACGAGTGGATCAATAAAATGTGGTATATACACACAATGGAATACTACTCGGCTGTAAGAACAAACACACTACAAACACATGTGATAACATGGATGAATCTTGAGAACCTTATGTTGAGTGAAGCAACCCAGACATTGAAGGACAAATACTACATGACCTCAATGATATGAAATAAACAAGCTGCCCTAGACAGCAAGAGACTGAACGATAGGCTTGCAGGAAATCGGAGGGTGGAGGAAGGATATGAGCCGATGTCTGCAGGGGTGGAATTTAAGACGAGATGGTGGTAAGTATGAACACAAAGAAGAGATAAAAGGGGGGCAAGGGGTTGCCTTTGCTTGGGGCTTTGCGGGTTTGAGGGTGGCTGGGGAGGGACGGGTGGGTAACGTTGCCCAAAAGTGGGGGGAGGGAGGGGTAGCATACGAACCAGGAGAGGGTCAGGTGTTGGTGGAGAGTAAAATGCCGAGAAAATCATATCAAAATATAATAAAGAGGGTTACCTGTTTAGAATGCTCGGAGGGGAGGGTCTGATGCAGGACGGGCTCCTGGGGAATGTCTAAAGCTCATTCTGCCAGAGTGGGTGACACCATGGGGTAGAAACCCAAGTAGTGAGAGTGGGGGTGGACCCACATCCTGGGGAGGACTAATGCCATCCAATAGAGGGAACTGTATCCCTCGAGAGAAAGGGTGGCTCCCAGGGCATTGGGGCAGTTGAGCAAGTTAGGCCCTGAACAATATTCCATCTATCTCTGGAAGTGGCTCCTCAGGAAACGGAGGTTGGCTATCACTGAGGGCACCAAGGTGGAAGGGAAAATGGACGTTAAATGTGTGGAACCAAAGTAAATGGGGGGTAAGAGAGGAGTTTCTTGAGAGTACACAAGGATGGATATAAAACATGTAATATTACACCATAACATATAGGAGATGACAGACTGATAATGTAAACCATAATGTAAAACATAGGATAACTAAAAATGTAAAGAACAGTGTATCCTAAAGTATGCACCATAATGTAAACACAGATGTCACCTTGTTAGAAAGCTAATGTCTCAGACTCTGTACATCACTTTAAGTAAATATGATATGAATAGGGCGTAAGAGTATCACTGTGGAAGGGAAAAGGTTTTCTGGTGGATGTGTGGGAGTGCTGTATATTATATATATACATTGCTGTGGTCTAGGACTCCTGTGAAGAAAAGCTGAATAATTAGGGGGGGGGGGGGAAAGAAAAAAATAGGATGTGGAATTTTTTCAAGTCAACATTCTTTACCTAAGTTCTTTATCTAACTTTATCCAAGTTCTTTATCTATCCTTTAAACTCATCGCTATATGCCATTCCCTAGTAAGGGACCATGACATTATATTGGGCTTCAAATTTTGGGGAGTTCTGGATCACAGAGTGTTTCAACAATGGCAATGGAGGGATACTGGTATGGGATACCAATGACAGATGATATATGACTGACAGGGAGCTGTACAGAACATATGTCCAGGGTGCATGGTAATGTTTGGATATACTCATAGTGGCAACAATTAAAAACCACAGTAGGGGGGGTACTGGGTTCCCGGCCAGTGGTGCTCTGTCGTGGTCCCTAGGGGAGCAGCGACAGTCTCCCAGGTACAGTGGTGGGGACCGGGAGGGAGTGAGGGTTCAACAGTGAGCCCCTGATACTAATGACTATGCTTGTGAGCTGATAAACCCAAAATAATAACAAGGCCTAGAGCAACTTTGTGCCTGGGAATTTCCTTCTGTCAGCCTTCATGTTACTCAAATGTGGCCAGTCTCGAAGCCAAACTCAGCATGTAAATGCAATGCCTTCCCCCCAGCGTGGGACATGACACCCGGGGATGAGCCTCCCTGGCAACGAGGGACCACTATCAACTACCAACTGATGATGCAACTGGAAAATGACCTTATATGGAAGGTTCAATGCGGATCAGCAGAATATCCATGTCTACATAAAATACCATGACTTTAAAATGCTGTTTGACCTAAAGTAAGGGGGAAATGGAAAGGAGAAATGAGTTTATATGGCTATGAGTTTCTAAAAAAGAGTCTGGAGGCTGGCAGAAGGTTTGCCCTCATGCACAACTGAGCAGAGTCAGAGAGACAGATAAAGCAGATACAACCCCAGATATTGGTTCCTTTGAGGGCTAAAGAGACCCATGGGAGTTATGGTCATGGCCGATGGGGTTAACTACCAGGGCAGATGGCCCCTCTTTGGAAATGGTGTTTATGTGTGATGAATCTGGACTCAGATGGGATCTCCCTTCATAAGACTTTCATGCTAATGTGCTGGAGGTGCAGTTAATGTTGGGGTTTAAGATATATTTAGGGGATTTGAATCTCTGGACTGACAATGTGATAGCCAGGTCCTGAGCCTCAACAGACTCCAGCACCTACAATCTGATTTATTGGACTTACCACACTCAGCTAAGATGGAGGTGAAGAAGGACAACCACCACACCATGGAGCCTAGAGTGATTACAACTGAAAATGGGAGGATTGCATCCAGCATCCAGGTGGAATCTGAGCCTCCTCTTGACATAAAGGTGCAATGGACACAACCAATCCAGTGTCCACATAGAAGAGGTGGCATTGGATTGGGAAAAGTGGACATAATGGACAAAGGGTATGGGGAAAGGCAGGAAGAGATGAGAGGTGGAGGCATCTTCGGGACATGGAGCTGCCCTGGATGGTGCTTCAGAGGTAATCACCGGACATTGTAAATCCTCACAGGGCCTACATGATGGAATAGAGGAGAGTATGGGCCATGATGTGAACCAATGTATATGAGGTGCAGAGGTGCCCAAAGATGTACTTACCAAATCCAATGGATGTGTCATGATGATGGGAACGAGTGTTGTTGGGGGGGGGGAGAGGGGGGGTGGGGGGGTGGGGTTGAATGGGACCTCACATATATATTTTTAATGTAATATTATTACAAAGTCAATAAAAAATAAAAAAATTAAAAAAAAAAGAATAGCCCAAAGCAAAAGTATTAGGTCCTCTCCAGCCTTTTCTGCAGCTGTCTCTTGTCCTGGGCATACACGTGTAACCCTAGGACTTTTCCTACTTACATGGAGCCAAATATCCTCATTCAGCTAGGAAACAAGTGTGTCCTCATGGTCCCAGGTGCTACACAGTATGTTCCATGACCTGTAGTCCTTTGCACCAGGCAACTGCAAACTGACTCTTCTCCTATTGTGTTCTATAGGAGACCTGTGTGAGTCACCTCTACGTGCATGGCAATATCTGGGATGGTAAGCCTACAGTGAGTGTCCAGGTTTACCCTTCAGGCTGTCTCCAGGCACAATGGAATGGACACACATGCACCCTAGTATATGCACAAAGATCATGCTCTTGCTTCCAGAACTGGAACCAGAGACCTGATTGGAAACATGGGCTGGCTTCTTGCTGAACCGATAGGGGATGAGGGAAGGGCCAGCAAGGATGTCATGAAACCCTACCATTTTTACCTTTTTCTCAGTTCAGTGCTCATTGTAACCCTTCAAAATTTTCTAGGGCTTTGAAAAAGATGTTTCTTCCAGTTCTTGTTTGTTGATTAAAGCTTCTGTAGAGGTACAGAGCCCTGCCTAGAGTGTCTTGTTCCACCATCCACCTTGTGGGGACAAGTCAAAGGGGAGGCAGAAGATGGGGTTCAGACATGGGGATTAGTGTACGCAGAGAGACAACCAGCACCTAGCACTTGTGGGGAAGGGGCTCTGCAAAAGGAACCACAGGTGCCTAAGAGGAGAGAGCTCTTAGAGAAGGCCAAATGTACACCAAAGGGCCCAGTAAAGGGTAGTCTCAGCTGAGCCAGTGTGACAGAGAGGCAAAGGTGAGATCCCCTATGTATGAGTCACAGTCCTTTTGGCAGTGAGGGGGAACAGGGATGCAATATACTGTCACTCTGGCTACCCAGGCCACTCCCATATGGCCTCATGGGCTGTATGCTGCCCATGCCGGTATCACATGTATGTAGACCTGGAACTGAAAGGCTCTCTAGAGATGGCCTGCAGGGAGGGAGTGCTGGATTCCCAACCTGGAGAGCTCTGCCACATTCCCCAATGGAAAAGCAACAATGCCCAAAGTGCAAGGGCAGTGACCAGTGAAGAAGGATGTCCCAGTGATGGAACTTTGATACTGATGACAATGCTTATGAGCCTGTTGCGCTTGAAATTTCAACTTCACCTAGTGTTTCAGGGTGCCTAAGAGTTACCTCCTGAAAGCCTACATGTTGCTCAAATGTGACCACTCTCTGAGCCAAACTCAGCATATATATGCATTACTTTCCCCCCAGCATGGGACATGATACCCAAGGATGAGCCTCCCTGGCACTGAGGGATTACTACTGTAGTAGTTTGATATGGTTATGAATTCCAAAAATAGATATTGGATTATGTTTGTAATCTGATCTGTACCTGGGCATGACTGAGTTATGATTAGAGCATTGAGTCCCCACCCCTTGGTGGCATGGCAAAGAGCAGAATTGAGGGATTCTGATGTTCAGGTTTTGATGTTGGTGTTTGATACTGAAAACTTAAGCTGGAGCCCGGGAAGTAAGCTCACAGAGGAAAGACAAGCCAGTCCCATGAAGAAAGGAATCTTGAACACAGAGAGAAGCAAGACCCTGGAAGGGAGGAATCCAAAAAGCCTGAACCCTCACAGCCATTGGCAGCCATCCTGCTCCAATAGGTGAAAATAGACTTTGGTAAGGGAAGTAACTTATACTTTATGGTTTGGTATCTGTAGGCGCCTGCCTCAAATAAATACCCTTTATTAAAACCACCAATTTCTGGTATTTGGCATCAGCACCCCTTTGGCTGACTAATACAACCACCAAGCACCAGCCGGTGATGCAACTGGAAAAAGACCTTGTCTTGCAGGAGAATCCCATCCACCAGTCATGTGGGTTCAAAGCCCCCTCTCAATTGAGAGGTGGAGTGGGCATTACCATCCCAGGGTCCTCAGGATGGGGGAATAAAATATGGACTACAGTGCACTTACTGGTATTCCACTATAGAATTATTGTGACTCTACCAGTGGAAGAAATTATTGATTCCATTGATGTGGAGAAGTGCCCATGAAGTTGCTGAAGGCAAGGAGAGGGAAAAGGAGGTTTGATATGGGGACATTTTGGGGATGTGGAGTTGTCCTGAATGATATTGCAGGGACAGATGCAGGACATATAATAACCCACTGAATATACTGAGAGAGAGTGTAAACTACAATGTAAACTATAATCCATACTGTGTAGCAGTGCTCCAAATTGTATTCTTCAAATGCAATTAATGTACCACACTAATGAAAGAAGTTGTTGATGTGGGAAAAGTGGGGGATGTGAGGAGTGAGGCATATGGGAAACTTCTATATTTTTTAATGTAGCAATTTGTTATCTATGTATCTTTTAAAAATAAATTAAAAATATATTAAAATAAAACCTGCTCCTGAGGGCCCTAGGAACATCTGGACAGCATAGGCAGATCACAGGGCCTCATGAAACCAGCACACCCTCAGCACACTCTACATGGGGATATATGAAAAGGTATTTCCCCGATATAACATAGTAATTCTCATTTATAAATACCCTAACTATGATTCTTCTCCTTTTATGAACCTATCATTTTCATTTAAATTGTTTAGAATATTTCTCAGAGACTTAAAGCCTTTTGTACTGTTCCTCTGCTGGCGGAGTCTGAAAGCCAGCAGATACATGGCCAACTCTTACTCTCCAGTTCTTCAGGCCTGCAATGGACAATGAACACAATGATGATGGACCAGCCCCAACCCAAAAGAAAGGAGTATCTTCAACTGCAAACAGCTCCTCTGCCCCATAACACCTACATCTCTTCTCAGACTGAAGTAGTCAGAATGGACATCAAAAGATTGAGGAATGAAAAAAAATAAAAGAAGAGTGTAACTGCTGACTAAAGCAGATTTATTGTAATTGTAATTAGTATTTTATTAACTGAGTAACATGTAAATCTGATATAAAAAATAAATTCCTATGATAGCAGATATAGCTCAGGTTGAGCACCTGCTTCCCACTGACAAGGTCCCAGGTTCAACCCCCAGTCCCTCAAAAAATACAAAAATAAATAAAAATAAAATAAACTTTTAAAATTAAAAAATAATAAACTACCCCATAAGATTGAGAATAAAAGTAAAATAAAAATACAGGGTAAGTGAATTGCAAACCATTTTGTTTCGATCATTTCTTAAGTTTAAGAAATAGAGTAATTTAAAAATAGAAGGACAAATGACAACCATTCAGAACCATCTGAAATGGTGGTCTCTGCCTTGTTGATGTCTCCAGCTTCTCCCCTAATGGGCACAGGGATTTAACAACAGAAAATATAACTGAGGCTTCCCTTGTAGTCTTCTATAGAATTAGAGTCATTTGCACTCTGCTCTCATGTCAAGAATAGTGGCAGATTCTACTGGCACATGTAAGCTTCTTAAAAGATGAGATTCTTTGGACAATGAAAATTTAAGTTAGTAGCAACTTAATTCTTTGTAAGTAATTCATCCGATATTACTGCTAAGGAAGAGGAAGAAAAGGCCTTCTAGAAATCTTGCTTATTTCTGGTAAGATTTCTGGCACCGTCAGTTAGATAAAAGAAGTGGAATATGAGTTTGGGGAAGTTAAATGGAACAGCCTTCTGTGTTTATCTGTCTACTTAACTTCATAAAAAATAGTCTAGGGAATCTGATGTGGCTCAAGTGATTGAGTCTCTGTCTACCATACAGGAGGCCTCAGATTCGATTCCAGCGCCGTCCTGGTGAAGGCAAGCTGGCCCGCGCCACAGAAAGTGGTCACAGCAAGATGATGCAATAAAGGGAAACAAGCAGACACAGGAGAACGTGCAGCGAATGGACACAGAAAGCAGATGGCAAGCGCAAATGGCAAGGGGAGGATAAATTGTAAAAAAGAATAAAAAGTGTACAATTTGCACGGGAAATAAAACAAAGGGTGTCACTATGAGGAAATTATCAGATACCTCTCAGGTGACAAACCTACCTATCCAGGGTCTAGAAATACCATGGTAATGCTGAATTCTACAGGGTTCTCACGTCCCTGTAGGCAGCGAAGATTCCAGCCAATAAGGACACCATCCAGGCTGCCAAAAATGCTCTCCACCAGCCATGGAAAATGGTGTGCAGCTCCTGAAACAGAATACTGGTTAGGGTGTGGGCAGACTTGGCAAGGATCAGGCCTATTCCCAAGGCCATGTGCTACCCTGGGCCACCCACCACAAAGGGATGAGTGTGTGGACCAGACCCACCCTCAGGGAACCCCTCATGTAATGGGAGGAGCAGCTTTTGATTCTTTCACTGTGGCTATACAGCATGCAGAACAGGAGTGCTTCCAGTCCTCCTCTATGTTATGGGGCAAAAGCTTTTATCTTTCTGTTTCTACAGGAATACCAAAATAAAACTTACGCAAGTATCAACTGTCAAATGAATACCCTAAGTAAAGCCTACTATGTGGCTCAACTGATAGAGCATCCACCTACCATATGGGAGGGTCCAGGATTCAATACCCAGGGCCTCTTGGCCCATGCAATGAGCTGGCCCATGAGCAGAGTTGCTGCACAAGGAGTGCCATGCCAGGCAGCGGCACCCCCATGTGGGGGTGACCCAAGCACAAGGAGTGCACTGTGCAAGGAGAGCTGCCCTGCGTGAAAAAAGCACAGGCCATCCAGGAGTGGCACCGCAAACATGTAGAGGTAACGCAGCAAGATGATGCAATGAAAAAGAGATGCAGTTTCCTGGTGCCACTGAGGGTGCAAGCAGACACAGAACACACAACGAGTAGACACAGCAGACAATGGGGGACTGGGGGGAAGGGGAGAGAAATATTTTTTTAAAAAAGATTATATTAACACAAAACAAAGGAAGCAAAAGAAAACAACACACTAGTGCTTCATGTTTGGACCAAATGGCCTATGATTAGAACACTTTTGTTTTTTGGTTTCTTTTTTAAGATTTATTTTTTATTTATTTCTCTCCTCCCCGCCCCTGCCCCCAGTTGTCTGCTCTCTGTGGTCATTTGCTGTGTGCTCTTCTCTGTCTCCTTGCATTCTTGTCAGCAGCACTGGGAATCTGTGTCTCTTTTTGTTGCATCATCTTGCTGCATCAGCTCTCCATGTGTGAGGTGCCATTCCTGGGCAGGCTGCACTTTTTTCATGCAGGGCGGCTCTCCTTACCGGCACACTACTTGCATGTGGGGCTCCCCTACGCTGGGGACACCCCTGCGTGGCACAGCACTCTTTGTGCAGATCAGCAGTGCGTGTGGGCCAGCTCACCACACAGGTCAGGAGGCCCGGGGTTTGAACCCGACCTCTCATGTGGTAGGTGGAAGCTCTATCATTTGAGCCAAATCCACTTCCTGTTTTGTTTTTTCAATATTAAAGCTTTTTGCTCAGAATAGAGCTCTATTAAAAGAGTGGCAAGGTTCTTTCTCAGACTAAGTTCCTGAAATGTAACTAAAACTTAATGTCATTCAGTATTTGCTATTTGTCCAAGTTGGCATCCTGGCATCCTGACAATTCTAGGTGTGATTTAAATACATATTTTAAGTATACACATCAGGGTTTCTCAACCTTGACACAATTGACACTTTGGGTCGGATACTTCTTTAGAGCCAAATGACATTGGGGACTATCGCATGCACTGTAGGGTGTTTGGCAGCACCCAAGGCCTGTACTCACCAGATGTTAGTAGCAACAGCCCCACCCCATCCACACAACTTGTGACAACAAAAAATGTCTCAGGACACGGCCAAGAGTCCCCAGCAGGATACTAGAACCCACAATCAAGAATGCCTTGTCCACATGCTCACATGTGCCCATAAATGTGAGTCACAACACTATGACAGGCCTCTGTGCCAGGCAGTGCTCAGAGTTGGGAATCAGGGACTACAATTATGCTTTCCAAGGAGTGCATAAAACATGCCCCAAGAGATGCTAGCAGAGCTGTACCTTTGCTGGAAAAGCCTCTATGACTTTAACCAAGTCTTAGCATGACTGTGCATGAAGTTTATTTATAGAGTAGGCTTTTGCGCTAGCCCAGAAGACAGGGAAAAAAATAAATAAATCAGAAGCAAATCATTTTACAGCTTTTGTGGATATTCTGGCTCAAATCAAAACAAATTCAAGTGACAGAAACCACTGTACTGGTTCTAGCTGGCCAAAGGACATCACTAGACTAGCAATTCTCAGACTTGCTTTCAGTACCCTCCCTCCTCAGGCATCACCAGTCACCTCAGAAGACTGCATCAGATCCAAATAAAGCTGACTTCTGCAGGATCCATGAGAGGAGAGGAAGGGTCGGCTCCAAGGTCTGGAAAGGACCCCCATTGTGTAGGAGACCCTCAGAGACTATAGAGTAGTCTATGAGGTGTAAGCATGCACTGGAAATTTCCCCTGTGATGAATCACCTATGAATTTGCACAACTACAACTATTAGTGAGAATGTACAACAAACGAACAGTCCTTTTACAGAAGATAGCAAACCCACTGGACATGGAATCGCTGGCAGCTGGTCTCCAGGAAGGAAGATTTGTCTGCCTTGAGTTGGACAGTTTCATGGACTCAGAACTGTAAGTTTGTAAGTTGATAAACCCCCATTGTAAAAGCCAACCCATTTCTGGTTTATTGCATTTTGGCAGCCTAGCAAACAAGAATGCATGCCCTGTAGAAAACAACCAGGTCAATTGAAAAAACTCACAGAAACTACAGAAATATCATCATCCTGAAATCATGCAGACAGCTGATACTTACCAGAAGGAAGCTGGGCTGCTGTTAAGTGAAGGAACACCATAGCAGCCTCCCATGGAAGGTCTAAACAGGCCATTTTAGGAAACCAAAACTGGAAAAAAAGATGAAATCTCAACATATGCCACCCAAAAGAATTATATGTAGTTTCACGTTGCCCAGGAGAACCATCAAATCCTGTCTTTTAGTGAAATGCCATTCTTGGGGAATCCAGACCTGTGTGGCCAGCTGTAGCCTAGTTTTTGATAGAGAATCTTTGGTAACACTCAGGTAGCATTCACTCTGTGCCAGAGTATCCCATGAAGTCCTTCACTAGGCCCCTCCTCTAACTGTGGGTACAGTAGTCACAGGCAGGCTGAATGCCCTCTAGGACAAGAGCAAACCAGTTCAACTCACAGTTGACCAAGTCAGCCCATGGCTTTTGCTGTTTCAAAACTTTCCTGATGGCTGCTGGCACTGCTTCTGGCCCTTCCAAGGACTTCCCTGGGATGTGCTGATTATGGGCAGCCCTGGGCTGCAAGGCTCTCAGGACTGACGTGGGCTCCCTGGCTGCAAATGCTACCAGACAGGAATGGACCGTCTACATATGTTGCTCGGGGAACACAAGTGGAGTGGGCAAGCAATTCTGGGGGCTCCTAACCATGTGCTCTGTGTCTACTCAAGGAGAAATAAAGGGAGCACTGTTGTCGGTGGAGCCCCAGCCATGGTGGAATGCAGCGGCAGGGAAGGATCCAGCCAGAGGAGGCCATGCCAGCCCAGTGCCACCAGGCTGCCCAAGGGGGTGGTCTTGGGAAAAGCCCCACTCAGGGCAGCACCTAGAATGGCAGCATGTCCTGGGACACTGTGGACAGGGGCAGAGACTGCTATCACCCTGACTGCTGGCTCCACCATCTGCAGACAAGAGGCCTCCTGCTGTTTCCTTCCAAGAAGAATAAACTTGAACTTGAGGGTTCAAGATGTTTTCTATCAATATTTGATCGTATTCAAAGATCCCCAAATTAGGGATCTGTAATAAGGCTGAAGGTGTAGAATTAGGTGCTCTGGGGGCTGGTCCTACTTGTGGCTTCACCTTTTGCTGAAGGTGAAAGTGATTTCCGCTGAGGCCATGGACAGTGCAAGGTGGGTTGGCTTCAGCGTGGCGGGAAGAAAGCTGTCTTTCAAACGATCATGGGACAATTGAGTCAGAAGAGGAATTCATGGTTTTTTTTGTAACCTAGAGGTCCTAATCTGTGGGTTGTGCATGCCCTGGAAAATTCACTAAAAGCAATCATCCTTTTCCCCAGGAGAAATACGACATAACATTCTGGGAATTTTGTGGTGACCCCCACCTAAACCGTGTAGTGGCTCCAGACAACAACTACAATACAATTCTGACTACGACTACCTGGAGTGAGGGCAGCTCTGCAAGTTAAGGACTGCCCTCCATAGGACACCCCTCACTTGGATGCTGGCCGCAAGTTCAGGGGTCCCAGGGCCACTCCCACCTCTAACCACCTGGCTAGACATATGGGAGTTCCACCACCCCATCAGGTTCACTAATATGCTAGAACAACTCAGAGCTTGGGAAAGCCTGCTAACCATCACAGATTTTTCAGTAGCAAAGGTTCACAGCAGAAGCAGTCAAAAGCAGAGACTCCTGGGGTGAGGTCTGGGAGAGTCTCCAAGGTCAAGTTTCTGTGTCCTCTCCATGTGGACCACAACACATCCCCTTCCAGCACTTCAATGTGTAGCAACAATCACAGAACCTCTCTGGGCTTTGGGTGTAGAGGTTTTATTAAGGTCTCATTATGTGATCAATGGAATCAATGCCCATGTGCCCCCCAAATCTTCTCAGAGGTCAGAGAGGTCCAGCTGACGTGACTTGGCTCTGAAACCTCTGTACCATCTAGCGTCGACTATTTACATGTGATCTACTGCCCACCATGAGAAAGGACACTGCCATCATGGGAAATTCCAAACATTGAGAGGCCATCTACCAAGAGCTTTTCTACTACACCCCCATGCTCGCATCTAAGCCCTTACATGGACCTGTGGGTTGGACACTCCCATTCTATGCTTTTACTGTACCTTCCTCAGCATGTCCCATCAAAGAAGCAGCCAAAATATGGCACATTTGATTAAGAAACCAAACTCTATTTCTCTAGAATCTCATACATCTTTCCACTTTAAAGCCTTAGATGGGAAATGCTGAATTCTTCCTCCCGAGTCTTGTCACTTGAGCAGTGGCATCTTCAAACGGGGGGGGGGGGGGGGGGGGGGGGGAGGGTGCTGGCAGTGTCCCGCAACCACCCTGACAGGGAGGAACTGTGGACTGGGGCAGGCTGCCCTCCATGTGGCAGGAGGTGTGGGGATCCTGGCCATGCTCCTATGTGGCCCAGTGGAGCATCAGCACAGACAAGAGGTGGGACACAGGAACTTTAATCATAAACAACTTCTGCAAAGAGCCAAGGCAAAGGGGGAGGGGGTGGCAGAAAGGGAGAAAGGGAGGCCTCCTGGCTGTACTCTCCCCCTTAGGATTCCTCCCTTTCCTCAGTCTTGGCCTCCACGGAATCCACGCCCACCTCTTCATAACCCTTCTCCAGGGTGGCCAGGTCCTCACAGGCCTCCGAGAACTCTCCTTCCTCCATGCCTTCCCCCACGTACCAGTGCACGAAGGCAGCTTGGGGTACATGAGGTCAAACTTGCAGTCGAGGCGCGCCCAGGCCTTGGCGTTGGCAGTTGTGTTGCTCTGCCTCAGCATGCACGTGGCCCGGGGCACCTTGGCCAAGTGCCCCCGGGGATGACAGTGGGTGGCTGGTAGTTAATGCCACCCTGTCAGAGAAGGGGAGACGAGAGGAGCTTTAGACTGGGGTCAAATGGCAGCTATTTTGCTAGAGCAGAAGAGAAGACACGCCATCGTTGCCATGTGGCCTCCAGGGTGAAGCTCGGCTCCCCTGCAAACCTTCACTGAGCCCTTTGTGCCAGCCAGGGTGTCAGGACAATAGGATGATGGTTTCCAAGACAAGGAACCAGAGGAAGCCTCCCTGGCTAGCTCCCCAGCTGCCCGAGGGCACTGCATCCCAGGTAAACCAGGTGAAGAGAATGTCTTCCCTCTGAAAATGGACACTGCTTTGTGTTCCTTCGAGATGATGTGCTCCACCTGCTTTCACAAGATGGTGGTGAATTTTGTACCTGGAACATTTTCCATGCAGAGGTGTTCAGAGGATGCACCTGTGATAAGGGCAGCTCACAACCCCTTTGCCCACCAGCTCATGCACGTGCAAAGGTGGCAGACTATTAAGGGTATGGGTTGCTGTTGTCACAGCAACAGGAAATGTCCTGTCATGTGCTTAATTAAGCAGGATGGAGGGGAGTGTGGGACTCTCCAAGATTGGACCAAAAGGGAGTTTCAGAACTAGGAGGTAAGATGACCAGAGGTTTTACAGACATCTAACTGGGAGCAGCATAAAAGGTCAACTAGAACAGGGGTCAGCGAACTTTGTCAGGAAGGGGCCAACAGCACATATTTTAGGCCTTAGGCACCACAGAGCACTGCCCCACCCACATCACTCTGCTGCCTGGCTCAGAAGTAGCCACAGGCAATCTGGTGATGAGGTGTAACTGAGTGCAGAGGAAGCTTTATGCACAGAATCAGGCAGCTGGGCCACCAGCCAGCTGACTCAGAATTACAGGACATAAATACAAGTGAAGAACACTGCAGTGGCCCTGCAGAGACAACACAGGGCTGAGCCAGAGGAGGAGGCGTGACCAGCCAGGCAGGAGGAGGCAGAGGTCTGAGATAGGAAGAACTGACAGGATTCAGGAATCCAGAGCTCCAGAGCTGGAAACCACAGGAAGGGCTCCATGAGGAGTCATGTGACGATTCACACAAATCCGTGCAGTCAGGCCAAGGGTTAGGATGCTAACCAAGAGAGAAATAAAGATTTGCCATTTTCTTCACAAGAAGATTGTGATGGTTTTTCTTTGAATCAAAAACTGTACAGGATGTTGTAGCAGTTTGATATTATTTATGTACTACAGAAATAGATATGGATTGTGTTTATAAACTGGTCTGCTCCTCTGGGCATATTAGATTGTATTAGATTCAGAGGTTTCATTTTTTACTTTATTAAATCAAGATTAGGGCTTTTTTTTGACCATGTCATTAGGGCAACTTGGTTTGATTTCCCACCCCCACCCTCTTTGTGGGCTATACAAATGGATGCTCAATCAAAGACAGGGAAGTAGATACACAGAGAAGGAGAACATAGAGTGTTTCGTTTTGGATGCTGGAGCCCTGGGGAAAGAGCCGAATTGTTCATCTGGTAGTTTGCAGCTGAAGAGACCAGAGCTCTGAACAGCTATGAAAGCCCAGAAAGAAACAAGACCTGGGGAGTGTGACGAGCCTTATGCTGGCCTGTCTGAGATCAGAAGAAGCTGGTACCATGGAGCCTAAGGAGGAAGAGGAAGGCTGAACCCTAGCAGAGACCAGAGCCATCTTGCTCCAAGATGAGGCAACAGTCTTTGGCAAGGGAAGTAACTTACTCTTTATGGCCCATGACTGTAAGATTCCACCCCAAATAAATACCCTTTATAAAAGGCAACATGGGAAGTAGATGTGGCTCAGGCAACTTGCTCCCACCTACCACGTGGGAGGTCACTCATTCGGATCCTGGTGCCTCATAAGAAGACAACGAGTTGGCTCAAAGGGCAGGTGTGGGAAGCTGACACAAGAGATACGAAAAGAAAAAACATAATGAGAGACCCAACAAAGTAGGGAGCAGAGCTTTCTGGTGTCTCCTAAAAGATGACAGCGAGCTGATGTGACAGACAAGTGTGGAGAGCTGACACAACAAGATGACTTGACAAGACACACGGGGAGGAAAAACATGAGAGACACAACAAAAGCAGGAAGTGGAGGTGACTGAAGTGGATAGGCACCTCCCTCCCACATCAGAGGTCCCAGGTTTGGCACCTGGTACCACCTAAAGAAATAAGGAAGGAAACAAACACAGCAAGTAAAAAGCAACAAGGGGGTGGAGAGAAATAAATGTTTTTAAAAAACAAGCTAAATAAAAGAAATTATGCAATAAGTAATACAGTGCTCACTTCAGAAGCACAAACACTAAAACTGGAGCAATACAGAGAAGATTAACATGGTCCCTACTATGCAAGGATGACACAAATTCGTGAAGTGTTCATATTTTTTATTTACCACTGAGATTTTTATCAACTTTACTTGTTCTTAAAGCAGCCACTCAAAGCTGAAATAGCATAGCAAAGAAGCAATGCATCATAGGAAGCTGGGAGAGAGTAAATTTTTAATAAGCTGATTATCTGGCTCAGACATCTGATTCTCTTTGTTTGGACTTGAAGACAGATGAAGGAAAAACCTTGTTTTGGGAAAATCAAGCTGAACCAGTAATAGTCATCTGAGAATATCCAGTAAAGGACTCTTGTCCAATGTCACTGATAGTCTGCTTCAGATAACAGTGGACTCTAATTCTTGCAGCCTTTTCTGGGAGTCTGTAGCAATATTTTATTTTTTCATACTTGATCTGTGTTGCTTCAAACTCCAAAGCTTGATCTTCAAACACTAGAAAAGCCTAGTGTTGTTCTAAAGGAACTTTATAAAATCAATAGTAATAAGCACTTTCAACTCTTTATGATTCATCTGGCGCTTCAAGAAATAGCAAGAACAACATGTCCAGAGCATGTCTTTCTCTGTCAGAACCTAAATTCAATTTGGGTTTAGCAAAATGCAACTCCCGGGTCTCCAATGCAAGCCAATAGACTGGCTTGTTATATATATTTTTTATATGTGTTCTGTATATGTAAAACTGTAAAAATCATGAAAGTAACTAAAATTTTACCAAGTAAAGTTATTAGTAGCATCATTTATCATGAAAGCTAAATAGAAAGGTTTTTATTTTTAAACTGTTTAAATGAAATCTATAGAAACTATGGAATTTTTGGACTGTTTCAGTTCAACTAAGATAGTATTTAGGTACAAACAAGAATTTCCAGATATAATGACACTTGGATTACTTTTTATAAAAAGTTTAAGAAATTACTTTTTTTTAAAAATTGTGGGATTATTAGGAATAAAATTGGTGCTTATATTGAGGGAAAAGTAATATACATTGTTTAATTCCATCTATGCAAAATATAAATGCAAATAAATTACAAAAAAAGAAATAGATTAGCAATTTTTATATGGCAGGGGAAGGATAGAAAGACTGAGAGGTGGCTACAAAGAGGTAGGTTGTTTGTGCATCTGTTTTTGTTTTATGTTGTTTCCTTTTTTGGGGAGTAAATGAAAATGCTCTAATATTGACTGAAGTGATTAATGCACAACTCTGTGAATATTCCAAATGCCACTGATTATATACTTTAGATGAACTGTATGGTTTATGAATATGTTTTAATAAAAATGTTTAAGGAAAAAAAAATCTTCCAACAAAGAAAAGCCCAGGACTAGAAGGCTTCACAAATGAATTCTACTTGTCATCCAAAAGGAATTAAAACCAGTTCTGCTCACACTATTCCAAATAATTGAAGAGAACACTACCTAACTCATTCTATGAAGCCAACATTACCCTAACTCTATAGCAGATAAAGATACTAGACTAAAATAAGACCAATAGACCAATCTCTCTAATGAATACAAATGCAAAAATCCAAAATAAAATACTTTCAAATAGATTCCAATAGCACATCAAAGGAATTATACACCATATTTCAGTGAGTTTATCCCAGGTATTCATGGTATCCCAGGTATTCATGACTCATAAGCAAATCAACTAATGTAATATACCACAATAACAAATCAAAGGAGAAAAACCATATGATCATTTTGATTGACCCAGAAAAGGCATATGACAAGGGAAGGGCAAGATGGCAGCAAGTAAGGGGCTCTAAGAGTCAGCTCGCCCTACAGTGCAGTTAGTAATCAGTCAGAGCTATCTTTATTTTTGGTAATTTTTTATTTTTTTAAAGATACTTAGAGTATATATATGTTACAACAAAAAAACATAGCAGACTCCCTTGTGCCCTGTGCCCCACATCACCTACATTTACCCTCTTTAACAATATCCTTCATTAGTGTGGTACATTCATTGCAATTGATGAACACATTTTGAAGTACTGTCACTAAGCGTGGATTTTAGTTCACATTATAGTTTGCACTCCCATACAATTCTATTGGTTATGGCAAGATGTAAAATGGCCTGTATCTGTCATTGCAATGTCATTCAGGACAATTCCCAAGTTCTGAAAATGCGCCCTTATTACATCTGCTATCCCTCTCCCTGATCACATAACTTCCAGTGGCCACTGCCTCTACATCAGTGATATAAGTTCTTCCATCACTAGAATCACAAGAAGTCTATAGTAGAATACCAGTAAGTCCACTCTAGGCCATAGTTCATTCCCAAACCTGAAGATTCTGGGATGGTGATGCTCACTCCATCTCTAATTGAGAGGGGGCTTCAGTCCCATACAGCTGATGGATGGGGCTCTCTTGCTTGCAGTTGTGGACACTCTTGGTTCCTTGATACAGTGGTTGTCCATCATCACCTCCTTGTTAGTTGTCCTGGTGAGTCCAATGAACTGAAGAATAGGTGTTGCAACTCTGCTGAGGCTCAGGGCCCAGCTGGCACATGAACAACCCAAAGATTCAAAGCTCTTGGGCATACACCTCCAACTCCAGCACCACTATAGGTTCAAACAGAAGGGACCCAAGAGCCATGTGTAGGGAAACCATAACTGAGTCCAGCTCTGTCACACTGGAGACCACAAATCCCAAAGTATGGCCCACTGGCAAGGCACCAAACTCATGAGCTAGCTGCCCTGACCATAGTGCCTGGGTGTCTCCAGAGCCCTCAGAACTATCTTAATCACATATTGGGGGGACCAGAAGACCAGAAGAGCATCCTGCCACATCCTTGGAAGAACCGATGGAGGATACTGTGAATCTGCAGTGAAGATGCTTGAGTACAGCCCATCCTCCATTGGCAGCTCAAGAGCTATTGCCCAGCAGGGGTGGGAAGCTCCATATCCTAAAAACGGGGGAGGAAGAGATGGCCACACACTGAGTTTAGCCACTGATTAGTAAAATCAGCTGGCTGAAGTCCAGTAAGAAGGACTAAAGTTTGAACCTAAGATGGAAAGAGATTGATAGCCTGCATTTATCACCACATTTCAGCATGATGGGAAGCAGGGCTGATTGAAAATCACAGTGGGGAAGTGGATTTGGCCCAGTGGTTAGGGCATCCATGTACCACATGGGAGGGCCACAGTTCAAACCCAGGCCTCCTTGACCCATGTGGAGCTGGCCCATACGCAGTGCTGATGCATGCAAGGAGTGCCCTGCCACACAGAGGTGTCCCCTCATAGAGGATCCCCACGGGCAAGGAGTGCACCCCGTAAGGAGAGCTGCCCAGTGTGAAAGAAAATGTAGCCTGCCCAGGAATGGCACCACACACACGGAGAGCTGACACAGCAAGATGATGCAACAAATAGAAACACAGATTCAGGTGCCGCTGATAAGGATAGAAGCGTCACAGAAGAACACACAGCAAATCGACACAGAGAGCAGACAACTGGGGGGGAGGGGAAAGAAATAAATAAAAAATAAATCTAAAAAGAAAAAAAGAAAATCACTGTGATGGTAGGAACCAACTAGGTAGCACCACCCCCACCCCTCTGATAGGATGGTGTGGGGCGGCAGTGTTTTCCCAGAGCCTCTGGGTACTGCACCTGCATTTGACCCCCATGAACTAGACTGTTGGATACTTCTGTGGCTCCATCCCTGCCTCTCACAGGGAGAAGGAGGGCTAGACTCCCGCAGGCACAGCGGCCAACTTCAGTTGCTTATGGCTCACACAGACTAGGCTGTGGGTACACTTGTGGCTCCATCCCCACCCATGGCAAGGAGGAAGATGGGCAGTGCTTCCTCAGCTTCTCTGGGCACTGCAGTTACCTTTAGCCTGCACAGACAAGATTGTTGTGCACACCTGTGGCTCTATCCTCACCCCTGGCAGTGGAGGAGTGTCAGGTGCTTCATCAGTTTATCTGAGCATCTGCAAGCAGTTTTGACCTTCATGGTTTAGTTTAATGCCCACTCCTGCAGCTCCATCCTGACCCCAGGAAGTTGAGGAAGGTATAAGGCATTTCATCAGTCTCTCCAGGCAACTATATTAATATCAGGTCTTGGATTGCACAGACTGGATTACTGCACACAGCTGTTGCTCAGTCCCTTCTCCTTGCAGGGGAGAAAGCTGGAAGAAGCTTCGTCAGTTCCTGGGGCAACATGGGCAGCTTTAGCCTCCACAGCTTACACTACCAACTGCCTCCATGGCTCTACTCCACAACTAGCAAGGGAGGAGGTGTAAGAAACAGATGAAGAACTGAAAAAAAATTTAGATTGGCTAAACACAAGCCACTATGAAGTTCCAAATTAAGTTGAACCAAGTATCAAACAATGGCTGTAGCACAAAGCCAATCAAAAAGAAAGCCCTAGAGTAAAGAGAGAAAAGGAGCCCAGAATAAATATATCAAGTAAATCAGATACTAAAATACCAACAAATATTTACCACCCAAACCAAGAAACAAGATAGGGACCAAAGGAAGAAACTAAGCCTCCAGATGACATAAAGGAGTTGAGAAAACTAATCATAGATGTTCAAGTAAATCTCCTTAATAAATCCAATGAGATGGCTAAAGAGATTAAGGATACTAAGATGACACTGGATGAGCACAAAGAAGACTTCAAAGCAAACATAGAAAAGCAGCAGATCTTATAGGAATGAAAGACACAATGAATGAAATTGCAAATACACTGGAGGCATATAACCAGATTTGGAGGGGCAGGAGAAAGGATCACTAAGCTTGAAAACAGGGCCTCCAAAAGCAAACATACCAAAGAACAGATAAAGAAAAGAATGGAAAAAAACTGAACAGTTTCCAAGAGAACTAAATTACAGCAAGAGGGAAACGGACTTTGGCCCAGTGGTTAGGGCGTCCGTCTACCACATGGGAGGCCCGCGGTTCAAACCCCGGGCCTCCTTGACCCGTGTGGAGCTGGCCATGCGCAGTGCTGATGCGCGCAAGGAGTGCCGTGCCACGCAAGTGTGTCCCCCGCGTGGGGGAGCCCCACGCGCAAGGAGTGTGCCCGTGAGGAAAGCCGCCCAGCGTGAAAGAAAGTGCAGCCTGCCCAGGAATGGCGCTGCCCACACTTCCCGTGCCGCTGACGACAACAGAAGCGGACAAAGAAACAAGACGCAGCAAATAGACACCAAGAACAGACAACCAGGGGAGGGGGGGAAATTAAATAAATAAATAAATCTTTAAAAAAAAAAAAATTACAGCAAGAGACATGGAAACATGCTTGTCATGGGTGTCCCATAAGGAGAAGAAAAGGGAAAAGAGGCAGAAGGAATATTGAGGAAGTAATGGTAGTGAATTTCCAAACTCAATTGAAAGACACAGCTATGCCTTCCCAGGCCAAGAAGCACAACATACTCCCATCTGAATAGACATACTCCAGGACACATACTAACCAAAATGTCAAATGACAAAAATAAAGAGAAAATCCTCAGAGCAGCAAAAGAAAAGAAATTCATCACATACAAGGGATGCCCAATAAGATAAAATGCTGATTTCTCCTCAGAATCCATGATACATTTAAGATACTGAAAGAAAAAAACTGCCAGCCAAGAATCTTATATCCAGCAAGACTGTCTTTCAAGGGAAGTGGGCTTGGCCCAGGGGATAGGGAATCTTCTACCACAAGGGAGGTCCGTGGTTCAAAGCCTGGGCCTCCTTGACCCATGTGGAGCTGGCCGACATGCAGTGCTGATGCACACAAGGAGTGCTGTGCCCCGCAGGAGTGTCCCCCACATACGGGATCCCCTTGTGCAAGGAGTGCACCCTGTAAGGAGAGCTGCCCAGTGCGAAAGAAAGTGCAGCCTTCCCAGGAGTGGTGGCACACACACAGAGAGTTGATGCAGCAAGATGACAAAATGAAAAGAAACACAGATTCCTGGTGCCACCGATAAGAATAGAAGCGGCCACAGAAGAATGCAAAGCAAATGTACACAGACAGCAGAAAACTGGGGTAGGAGGGGAGAAAAATTAAATTTTTTAAAGAAAGACTGTCTTTCAAAAATGAGGAAGTTTAGAATATTCACAGATATATAGAAATTGAAGGAGTGTGTAACCAGGAGACAGGCTTTGTAGGAAACACTAAAGGGAGTGCTACAGCCTGGAAGGAGAAGACAAGAGAGAGAGGTGTGGAAGAAATTATAGAAAGGAAGATTACATCAGTAAAAGTATGGAAGTGTGTATCAAATGATGAATGGATAAACAAAATGTGCTTTATACATATGATGGATATTATTCCACTGTAAGAAAAAAATGGAGTCTTGATGTATGTGACAACATGGATGAACCCTGAGGACATTATGTTGAGTGAAATAACTCAGACACAGAAGGACAAATATTGGATGATCTCACTAGTATGAACTGAATATAATGATCAATCTCATGGAGTTAACATCTAGAATATGGGTCACCAGAAGATAGAATGCGGGCAGAAAATGGGGAGCTGACACTTAATTTGTGTAGAATTTATAATAACGTTGATTGTAAATGTTTGGAAATGGAGAGAGAGGTGATGATAGCACATTAGAGTGGGTGTAATTAGCAGTGCTGACATGAGGGTGTGATTGTGGTTGAAAGGGCAAGTTTAGGGTCATGTGTGTCACCAAAAGGAAAGCTAGAGGATGAAACATGGGACTGTGTAAGATAGTGAACCCTGTTGTGAATGATGACTATGGTCTGTGGTACAAATATAAGAATGTTCTTCCATGAATTAAAACAAATGTATGTTACAATTACAAGGTTGTGATAGTTTGAAATTCTTTCATGAATCCCCAAAACAGAAAGGTTGTTTCTGAACTAATACATTTGTGTGGATGGGAGAAACTGTCACCAGACTACATCAATGAAGCATGACTCATATTGAGGCTCTGCCCTCTGGCTGGGTCTAGAGACTCTCAGCAAAAGGAAGTTGCCATATTTGATCCTGAAATGTGAGAAAATGGACTGAGTTTTACCCACAGCTGAGATGCAATAGAGAAGCCCCTGAGAGGCTCAAAGAGCTGAATCTCAGGGAGAGATGAGCTATATGCCTGACAGCTTCTAGCTAACTCAGGAAAAAGCAGAGAAGCCTATTCTGATAGAGGAGACCTGGAAAGAGACAAGCCAAATGCCTGGTTGCCCACAGCTGGGCTCCAGAAGACAGTAGATTCCAGAGGGGAATGCAAGAGACCTCTGCAGAGATCAACGGCCATCTTGCTTCTCCACATGACTGGACAACAGGATCAAAGTAGCCAACTCTGGTGGAAAGCAACTCTGATGGTGCCTTGATTTGGATATTTTGCAACCTTGAAACTGTAAGCATTTACTCCTAACAAATCACCTAATAATCCAACACATTTCTGGTACTTTGCATCAGCAGCCTTTGGCTAACTAAAACAAAGGTATTATAATAGGGTGACATGGGAACAAAAATATACCTAAAGCAAACTATGGACTGTAGTGAATAGAATATATTAATATTTACAATGATATTGATAAACTTTTCTTTAAATTGATCAGAAAAGAGAAGACACAAAGTGCCAATATCAGGAATGGGAAGGAACATATTACTGATCTTACAGATGTTAAAACGATGACAAGGGAAATTATGAAAACTCACACAAGAGAGAACCAGAATAAAATAAAATAGACAATTAAAATGGCCATATTGGGAAGTGCATTTAGCCCAATGAATAGGGCTCCACCTACCACACGGGAGGTCCAAGGTTCAAACCCAGGGCCTCCTTGACCCGTGTGGAGCTGGCACATGCACAGTGCTGATGCGTGCAAGGAGTGCCATGCCACACAGGGGCGTCCCCTGCATAGGGGAACCCCACATGCAAGGAGTGTGCCCCATAAGGAGAGCCATCCCATGTGAAACAAGGGCAGCCTGCCCAGGAATGGTGACGCACACATGGAGAGCTGATGCGGTAAGATGATGCAACAAAAAGAGACACAAATTCCGGGTGCCACTAACAAGAACACAAGCAAATACAGAAGAACACACAGGGAATGGACACAGCAGACAACTGGGAGGAAGGGGAGAGAAATAAATAAAAAGTAAATCTTTAAAAAAAAGGCCATATCATGATCCAGTCCACGTAAAGGGTATTATTTTTATACCATATAATTATGATCACATTACAGTTCAGAAATCTTAGGCTATTTTCAGTTGTTTATAATTTTCTAGACTGACTTTAGTACCCCCTCGCTCATAAGACGAATAGTCTAGAAGCCCAGAAATTCTACTTCTTCTGCCTTATCCTTAGAAGGCCTAAGAAAGCTAGCTAAGTTATAGCTAGTAGTCTAAATCTGATTCTAACCAAATTGGAGTACTGAGACAGAAAAAAAAAATTACCTGTAGTTTTCAACATGGACTGCCCTCCAGGACAAATTCTTCAGAAAGTAATCCACTTTGTGATAAGGCTCATAGATACATAAAGTAGGATTAGACACAATTTCTGCTGCTGAGATTACCGTTAAATTCATCTTGAGATGCAAATCCTTCTAACAACACAAAGGAAAAGCACCTGAATGCCCAACATTTGCTCAGAGAAAGATCTGTACAAGTTATTTGAGCTTATATTCACAGCAATATCCCACACCTCCCGCCTATTGGGAAAATTTCCTGTTTAAATCGGTTCAAGTTAAATTAGAACTTTTAAAGTCATTTTTAGGCATTTCAACTTGAAAAGATCATCTCACCCCAAAAAAAACATAGCCCATAGCACTTTTGACAGTATTACTTAATCATGTTCATTTTTTTCCTTTTTTTAAGACAAAGGTTTTGCTAAAAATAACAGCTCTTAAAAATGGTGAACTCCACAAATTTCTTCTAATCCTGAAACATCTGTTTACATGGTGGGTAAAAGAGGATCCCTTTCCTTTACATGTGGAATAATTCCTCTCTAAAGAAACATAAAAATGAAACAAACATTTGAGCAGCTTGTTTTCAACTGTGCAATGACCAATATAAGCAGCCTCTACATCAGCTTTTTAAAAAAATGTTTTTAATTTATTGAAATATATCACTCACACATAAACATACATAATAAATGTATAATAGTTGTGAACTTACAAAACAAACATATAACATCAAACAAACATATATAACATCTCACCCTACCACAAATAACTTGCAATGTTTTTTTTTTAAGATTTATTTTATTTCATTTCTCTCCCCTTCCCCCCACCACCCCAGTTGCCTGTTCTCTGTGTCCATTTGCTGCATGTTCTTGTTTTTGTAGGCTTCTGTTGTTGTCAGTGGCATGGGAATCTGTGTCTCTTTTTGTTGCATCATCTTGTTGCATCAGCTCTCTGCGTGTGTGACAACATTCCCGGGCAGGCTGCACTTTCTTTCGCACTGGGCAGCTCTCCTTCTGGGGTGCACTCCTTGTGTGTGGGGCTCCCCTATGTGGGGGACACCCCTGCATGGCATGGCACTCCTTACCTGCATCAGCACTGCACATGGGCCAGCTCCACATGGGTCAAGGAGGCCCGGGCTTTGAACCACGGACCTCCCATGTGGTAGACAGATGCCCTAACCACTGGGCCAGTTCTGCTTCCCTACTTGCATTGTTTTTAAACCTTTTTAACTAATGATTAAAAGAGCATTTTCAAAACATTACTACTAAAAAAAGTATTTTTCCCCGAACCATTCTGATTATTATTTTCTTTATATCATTTATATGCAAACATACATAAACAATTAAGTGTATAGTAAAAGTTGTGCACTTACAAAGCAAACATGCACAAAATCATACAGAGGTCCCATACAACAAACCTCCACCAATACCTTGCATTGTCATGAGACGTTTGTTACAAACTATGAAAGAACACTGTCAAAACCTTACTACTAATCATAGTTCTTGTCTTACATTTGGTGTGTTTCCCCCCCAACCTACCCTATTATTACTTTTAAATATAATTTTCATGACAAGTTGTAAACTTATAAAACAATCATGCACATGTGCAAACTTCGCAAACAACACCCCTCCATTAAGACACCACAATGTGGTGTGTCATTTTCTACAGATAAAATAATATCATCTGATTATTGCCATGTCCATACTGTCTATTTGGCTCACATTTTCCATATCAACACAGTACATCTTTTGCATAGATGCAAGAATATTATATTATTACTACTAACCACAGTCCAGAGGTCACTCCAGCTGTATTTTTCCCATGCTTCTCCACATTCCCAACACCCTGCAGTACTGATATACATTTGTTCTAGCTAACAAAGGACACTCTTGGATCTGTACCATCAGCCACAATTCTCACCCACTTCTTGGTTTATTGTGCTATCCAGTTCCTAGATTATTCTCAAGCATCTGTCAAATAGCATTTACATAATTAGACTACCATTTTCAGTCACATCCCCATTTATAAACTAGCTGTTACTCACTGTGTTACCATCCACTCTATACATTTCCACAATTTTACAGTAAAGCTAATTAAAACTTCTACACATATTAACATCAGTTGTCTACTCAGTCCTCTTATCTACTTTTTCCAATATTTTTCCAATATTTCCAAATATTTTCCAATAATTTCTTCTAGAAGTTTCATAACTTGCTTTTATTTTTAGTCTTTTGATCCATTTTGAGTTAATTTTTGGATAAGGTGTGAGATAGAGGTCCTCTTTCCTTTTAGCTGTGGATGTCCAATTCTTTTAGCACCATTTGTTGACAGTTCTGCCTGCAATGTGTGAGTTTGACAGGCTAGTCAAAAATCATTGATCATACCTGTGACGGTCTATTTCTGAACCATAAATTTGGTTCCATTGGTCTGTTGTGTCTGTCTTTAGGACAGTACCATGCTCTTTTTACCACTATAGGTAGGTATTATGATTTAAAGTATGGAGATGAGGGTTCACTTTTCCTTTTTATGATGTTTCTGGCTATTTAAGACTCCTAACACTTCCAAATAAATTTAATGATCATGTTTTCAATTTTTTCTTTAATGCCGGTAGAATTTTTATCGGGTTTGCATTAAATCTGTACATCAATTAATTAGAATTGACATCTTACTGATATTTAGTCTTCCAACCCATGAGCATGGAATGTTCTTCCAGTTATTCAGGGATTCTTACAGATTTGTTTTAACATTGAGTTGCAGTTTTTTGAATACAAGTGCTTTACATCATTGGTTAAGTTTATTCCTGACTATTTTAGTTTTATCTGTCACATTTTATTTTATCACTCTTTTGACATTTTTAGTTACTTTAATAGATATAATCTTCATTTCTAGACTCTCTGCCAAACCCCTCTCTCCTGTCTATTCTTTTCAAGCTCTAGCACACCCTTTAGTATTTCCTGAAATTCTGGTCTCTTGTTTAGAAATTCTCTCTCTTTCTGTTTATCTGTGAACATTCTAATTTTGCCCTCATTTTTTAAAGACAGTCTTGCTGGATATAAGATTCTTGGCCAGAACTTTTTCTCCTGTAGTATCTTAAATATATCAGACCACTGTTTTCTTGCCTTCATGGTTTCTGGTGAGAAATCAGCACTTAATCTTATTGGATATCCCTTATATGTTTTGCATTGCTTTTCTCTTGCTGCTCTCAGAATTTTCTCCTTGTCTTTGGCCTTTGACATTCTGATGAGTATGTGTGTTGGAGTTGATCTATTTGGAATTTTTTGGATGGGAGTATGTTGTGCTTCTTGGGCAGGGATATCTATGTCCTTCAGTAGGGTTGGGAAATTTTCTACCATTATTTCTTTAAATATTCCTTCAGACCCTTTTCCCTTCTCTTCTCCCTCTGGCACACCCGTGACATGTATGCTTGCACACCTTTTGCTGTCATTTAGTTCCCTGAGAGCTTGTTCAATTTTTCCATTATTTTCTTCATCTGTTCTTTTGTATGTTCACTTTTAGAGGCCATTTCTTTAAGCTCATGAATCCTTTCTTCTGCCTCCTCAAACTTGCTGTTATATGATACCAGTGTTTTGTTTTTGTTTTTTTCCATTCATTCAAAATATATTTAGCAAGTTCTCTGTGCAAGGACTACTGCTTAGGGAAAATAAGGAAAGTGATTGGATCCTTCCCTTTGTGGAGTATAGAGGCTGGAAAAGGTTGAAAAATCATTCTTCAAAAGTTATTTACATCTGAATCCCTGGAACATGTGAATGTTATCCTATATGGTCAAAAAGGATCTTGGCAGATGACTGCTGAAGATCTTGATTTTTTCTTTTGGAAAATCAGTCTTCCTATGATGTGTCCACTGAAACTTTTTCATTAAAAAGACTAGCAAAGAGGAGCGGATGTAGCTCAAGTGATTGAGCACCTGCTTCCCACATATGAGGTCCCCGGGTTAAAGCCTCCGTATCTCAAAAATAAAATAAAATAAGAAAATAAAATAAACAAAATGCTTTTTAAAAAAACTTGCAAAGCACTAATAAGATGCAGTCACAAGGTGGCAGAAAGGAAGATTATATTTTCCTACAGGCGACCTAATGAGGAAATGAAAGTCTAGTTTTACTGGCTTAGAAAGTTGTTGCTGTGATGTTGCATGTTGTGAGTTGTAATCACTTGCATAAGAGGGAGGCAAAGGAAGATTTTACATACAGTGAGGGGAGAAAATGCTGTGAAGATGGGACACAGAGAGAATTGAAAATGCTGGCTGAGGAGCGACAGCGCCATAAGCCAAGCATGTCAGCAGGGGCCAGAAGCTGGAAGAGGCGAGGAACACATTCTCCTCTAGAGCCTCCGGAGGGAGCATCTCCCAGCTGGCACCTTGATTTTGGCTCAGTGATCCTGATTTTGGACTTCTGGTTTCCAGATTGTATTCCTCCTTCTTGTGGACCTTGGCTTGGTTGTGTCCATTCTACATCTATGTCAAGAGGGGGTTTAGATTCCACATGGATATTGAATACAATCCTCCTGCTTTCAGTTGTAGGCACTCTAGGCTCCATGGTATACACCAGTGTTTTTTTTAATTTCATTGATTGCACTTTTCTTTCTGATAAGATCTGCTATTTTTCTATGTATGCTTTCAAAATCTTCTTTGTGCTCATCCAATGTATTCTCTTTTTTTAAGATTTATTTATTTATTCATTTCTCTCCCCTTCCACACACCCCCCACCTCAGCTGTCTGTTCTCTGTGTCTTTTCGCTGAGTCCTCTTCTTTGTCCACGTCTGTTGTCAGCGGCACGGGAATCTGTGTTTGCTTTTGTTGCATCATCTTATGGTGTCAGCTGTCCGTGTGTGTGGCACCATTCCTGGGCAGGCTGCACTTTCATTTCACGCTGGGCGGCTTTCCTCATGGGCGCACTCCTTGCACGTGGGGCTCCCCCACGCGGGGGACACCCTTGCGTGGCACGGCACTCCTTGCGCGCATCAGCACTGCGCATGGCCAGCTCCACACGGGTCAAGGAGGCCCGGGGTTTGAACCGCGGACCTCCCATGTGGTAGACGGACGCCCTAACCACTGGGCCAAAGTCCGTTTCCCCCCAATGACTTCTTAATATCCTTAATCTCTTTAGCCATCTCATTGAATTTATTAAGGAGAACATCTATGATTAGTCATCTCAACTCCTTTATGTCATCTGGAGGCTTATCTTGTTCCTATAACTGGGCCATAGCTTCCTGTTTCTTGGTGTGGATTGTAATTTTTGCTTGGTGTCTTGGCATCTGGCTTACTAGAGTATTTTTTCTGGGTGCAGTTTTTCTCTGTAGTTTAGGGCTTCCTATTGTTTCTCCCTTGCTCGTTATGCCATAGGAGCCAAACATGTAGCTGGTGCTGTAAGCTATGGAGGCTCAAACTGCCCTCTTTGCTCCAGGGACCAATGAAGTTTCTTCCAACTTTCTCCTTTGCCAGGGGTAAGGACAGAGTCACAGCTATGTGGAATAATCCACATGGAGGCCTGGACTGTAGTTGCCCAGAGAGACTGATGAAGCTTCACATCCCTTTCTCCCCTGCCTGGGGCAGGGCTGGAGCTGCAGGTATGGGCAGTAATCTATGCCGTGGAAATCTAAGATGACCGCAGTTGCCCTGATAGACTTCTGATTTTCAGTCTATGCCAGCCAAAGTTCCCTGCAGTTACCTATGTAGGCTGGTGCAGGACTCCACACCCTTAGAGGCAGGGCTGAAGCCTACGTTAAGGCTGCAGGCTGATCTGTGTGAAAGAATCTGGTTCCTACTGACACTGAGAGTTTCAGTCATCCCGGCTTCCCCTCAGGCTGGGGGCAGAGTCAGAATGGCGGCTACTGACCTTTCTGGCTTGGGTTGGTTCTCACCCCAGCTGTTCCCAGGGTTATCTCTTAGCCAGCGAAGTCTCCCAATCAGTAGTCATAACCGGCAGCCAACTGTCTCCTCCTCCCCTATTTCTGGGAAATGGAGCTTCCAATTCCCATCACAGAACAGCTCTTGAGGCAGCTCGTGTGCCAGAGTAGGATGATTACCAACCTCCATGGTTTGGCCGGTAATTTTCCGGAGAGGCTGGCACAGGTCCCCGCAGCTTCCTCCCTGCTGGAGGTGGCACTGGAGCCTCAGCTAGACCTGCAATATAATCTGGATGGGAAGAAGCTGGTACCCACCAGCAATGGGATTCTCAGTCAGCCCCACTTCCCCTTCTGCCAGCTAGGGAGTTAAGATGGCAGCTTCTGACCTCTTTCTGACCTAGACAGTCCCAAACCTTAACTGTTCTCAGGATCATATGTAGCCCACTGAATTTACTCATCATAGCTGAAATTGGTGCCCAACCATCTCTTCCTGCCCCATTTTGGGGAAGTGGAGCATTTAGTTCCAGCCACAGAACAGCTCCAGAGGTGGCTTGTGCTTCCGGTAGAGGATGGGAACTGGCCTCTGTGGCATGGAGTGCTCTACTTATGAGTCTTCTCTGCAGATGCAGAGTCTCCTCCTTCCTCTCCAAGGACATTGCAGGATGCTCTTCTGGCCTCCTGGAGCCCCCAAAAAGGTGCTTCAGCTAGGTCCAGAGAGCTCTGGTGTTTTCTAACTGTCCTGTAGCAGGAGCTGACACTAGGAGCTCCTTACTCGGCCACCATCTTGCTGGTTCTCCCTCTATACCAACTTTTCAACAGGTGAGTGCAAAATTTTGCTTTGGTCATTATATAATAATTTGTTTTTAGGAGATCATACAAGCAAAGTAGGCACTCAACCACTGAGCTACACCCGCTCTCCAGTCAGTAAGTTTGTATAAAGTTTGGAGAGGGGAGAGGAAGTTGAGGCTCAGTGGTGACCTGCCATCAGGCACAGTTAATCAGGGACAAATGGTACTTGGCCTGGACCTTGCAAAGTCCTACCAAGGGTACTTCTGGCCTCTGTCCACATAAGCTGTCTCTTGGGCATCCCTTGTTTTGGATGTGCACATAAACAGTGGTGTTGATTAGGCTCCAAGAATGTGTAATGTATTAATTCAATAAGTGCCCAGCAGAAACCTGCACTGCTGTGGGGAAACAAGAATTCTTATTTATGGTGGATGGAAGGGAATCTGACAGCATGTATGGAATCAAAGCCACCCCACTCCTGACATCCATCTCAGGTACACAGACACCTGTAAGATGTGGCACTCACTCAGGTAACTCACTGCAGCTTAATGTGCACTACCCTGGAAACCATCCAAGTGTCCAGTGACCCGGAACAGTTGAAATAACCTAAGGTCAGGACACTCAATGGACTATTAATCAGCTGAAAACAATAATTCACCTATTCATATATGCTGATTCAGGGAACTCCATAATTTTTGTGCAATGAAAAAATAACGTGGAATTGTAGGTACGGTGTGCCACCTTTCATGCAAAAAAAAAGGCAAAAAATACCCCATCTATCCCAATCTGCATTAAAAATAATAAAAGGAAGCAAAAACTAAAATATGATCAAATGGCAAAAGCAAGACTTCTCAGCTCAAACCATTTTCTGCAGTTCTCTTTCTAGACGGTATAAACCTTGCCTATTGCATTCAGTGCCTCAAACAGGAGAGACAACTAGGAGAGAGGAGGTGCAGAGGAGCCCCGTTACTTCCGTTGTTCGGCCTCCCTCGTTGAGGACATCACAAGGGGATACTGATCGCAATTGGCCAGTTTAATTCTTATGGCGACATCCTCCTTCTAATTGGTCGTCGATTTGGGCGGGAAGTGGCGGCCACGCAGGGAGTCTGTGTGGAGGGAGCTTACCCAGAATGAACTCCGTAAAGTCAGCCACCTGCAAAGTGTGACCACGCTCTGAGGTTTTACAGGGGCATGAGAAGTTATGAGAATTAGTAGCTGTGAAAGGGCTTTGAACACTCCTGCGTGTGCAAATACATGCTAGTGCTGAGCTGCTAAGCACTTTAAGATCCAGATTTGCCCTCAAGAGCATACATGTCATCCCCATCTTGCAAGATCACATGATGCATCCCACGTGATGACTTCCAGAAGGGAAGCAGGGAGGGGACTCCAGGAGAAAGAGGGAAGCATTAAGTGTACCCCTCCAAAGATTTAGGGACCTAACAAAATGAGGAGGCCTTGAAGAAATGTGAGAGCTTTCCAGGCAGCAAAGGAGGAGGGCAAGCATGTGACAGGGAGATCTGTGAGCTGGAGGTTCCACCACGCATCTGGGCTGTGGTGAAGTGGGTGATACTTGAGGTATTACGTATGTGGTGCTGACATGACCGCGGCAAGACCAAGGAGTTTGATTTTGTCCAGTGGGCTGGAGCTGGACCGTAATGGATGTGGGTTGGAAACAGGTTGGACTGGCAACTTTGGAGCAGTATATGGCAGCAGGCTGAAGCAGGGGAGAGGATGAGGCAGGAGATCCCATAGGGATCATTTCAGGAAGCCAAAGAATTATACATTCATACAAACACACACACTTTGCTAAAAGGACACACAACATATAAAGATGTAATATGAGACCATAACAATATAAAGAGGAGGGATGGAGATATATAGAAGTAGAGAGTTTGTATAGTACTGAAACTAGGTTGGTACTAGGCAAACTACGTTGTTATTAGTTTGAGATGTTCATTGTAAATAGAAAGAAAACCACTAATAAAACAACTAAAAATACATAGAAAAGGAAATGAGAAGTGGATAGATAATGCAATTAAATACAAAAAAGGGGAGCAAGTGTGGCTCAAGCACTTGGGCATCCAGCTCCCACATGGGAGGTCCCCGGCTCAGTTCCTGATGCCTCCTAAAGAAAAAACAAACAGACAATGAACAGACAACAAGGGAAAAAAAGTAAACAACAATGAGCTAAGAGAAGAAGGAGACATTTCTGGTGTGGAGGTGGGGACAGAATATTTAAAATGCAGTAATGGAATAATTGTGGAACAAAAACATATAAGACACAGAAAACAAATGGCTGAATGGCAGAAGTAAAACCTTCCTGCTCAGTTATTACCTTGAATGTCCATGGATTAAACTACCCTATGAAAAGGCACAGATTGGTAGATTGGGTGAAAGAGCATGATCCATCTATATGCTGTCTGTAAGAGACTCACTTTAGATACAAAACACAAAGACACTGTCAGTAAAGGGTGAAAAAAATACTCCATGCAAAGAGTAATCAAAAGAGAGCAGGAGTCAGTATAACATTCTTAGAAAAAATACACTATAAATAAAAAGGGAGCAGATGTGGATCAAGTGGTTGAGCTCCTGGATAGCGGACTTGGCCCAGGGGTTAGGGCATCTGTCTCCCACATGGGTGGTCTGCGGTTCAAACCCCAGCCCTCTTGACCCGTGTGTAGCTGGCCCATGTGCAGTGCTGATGCATGCAAGGAGTGCCATGCCATGCAGGAGGTGTCCCCCACGTAGGGGAGCCCCACGCACAAGGAGTGCACCCCATAATGAGAGGCACCCAGTGCAAAAGAAAGTGCAGCCTGCCTAAGAATGATGCCGTCCACATGGAGAGCTGACACAACAAGATGAAGCAACAAAAAGAAACAGATTCCTGTGCCACTGACAACAACAGAAGTGGACAAAGAAGACACAGCAAATAGACACAGAGAACACACAATGGGGGGGAAGGGGAGGGAAATAAAATAAAATAAATTTTTTAAAAAACAACAACAATGCAAGGTAAAACCAGGGATTTCTGGCATTTGTGCCCAAAGCTGTCAGAAGACTAAACCCTTCCCCTAGGTCTGAGAGTTGCAGCATCCCCTGAACACTGCCAGTCACATAGTGGCATTCCCGAGACCGTGCTTCCCAAATCTTTGTTCCCTGAGCCAGCATTCCCTGTACACAGATCTTGCCAAACCATGGCATTCCCAAGCCTGCTAGTTTCAGACAAACTGTGAGAGTGGGAGGGTTCTGGGGAGAGGTGCAGAGGGGCCCGAGGAGTGTGGGTCAAATTGTCTGGACCCCCTTTTTTGAGCTTGGGGGAGCATGTTATTTGGCTTCAGGAGAGGCTAGGAAGAGAGGAGAGGTGAATTTTCTGAGGCTCCCTGATTTAACTAAATGCCCTGGTGTTGGGAAAATTGGTCTGGGAGAAGGAGGAGTAAGGCAATTAACTAGTCCTGAGCAACACACCTAAGGAAGGGGGACAGTACAACGTACTTGGTAGGCTTCCAACAGCATATTTAGGGTTCCCAGCAAGGTGTGGGTGCTAGCTCTTAAAGAGACTGCGAGTCATTATTTTCTGTGGTGACTTGGTTTGGCAGGGTCCCATTTGAATCTTCGAGGTGAGCTCTCACATGGGCTTCCTGCTGCCCTGGGAAAGAGAAATGAGGAAGGGAGAAAGGTGGAAGGACAGATTCCAAAGCAGTTTATTCAGATATAAAGAGAACTCCTTGCTTGAGGGCTTATCTGGTTTTTTTTTTTTCTTTTGTAGTTTTTCATTTGTTTTGTGTTTCTTCCTTTTATCCTCCACTGATCTTTTTGTATCTTTTTCTTTTTTTCTATGAAGTGCTGCAGGCAGTGTTTCTTGTTTGTTGTGCTCCCTCATCCTCAATTTCCTCTTTTCTGTGTATACTGATTTTGGTTTCGAATGCTATCACTTTTCCTTTACATCTTTCTGTTTTTCATCTTCTGTTGTTGCTCTTACATTCCACCTCTCTTTGTGTAGCCCCCAATTTTTCCTACTTATTATTTCTAACACCTCTATTCTGTTTTCTATCTTTTATTCACTTTTTTTGTTATTGTCCTTTCTTTTCTCTTTCCCTCTCTTCTGATCACACTGGTTTTTTAATTCATATTATATTTTGCTCCATATTCAGTTTCCCATTTCATTGTAGGCTCTCCACTTTCTTACTGTTATAACTCTACATAGTGTACATGAGTTTAATATTCATTCTGCTATGTCTTACATGGTTCTTCTGCTAATATTTACTATCAGTACTGCTATTATACTTTTTCTTTTCTTTCCTCTTTTACTTTCCTTGGCCCTAGTCATTTTCCCTCAAGGGAACTTAGACAACAAGAGGGAATAGAATAAGAAGAACAAAGTGTCAAAGAGAAGTCAACACACAGACAAACAGCACCTAAATAAACCCCAAGACTAGATGGAGAAGCTAATCAACTGAACAAACCCAAAAGATAAAATGATGAGCAGGCAGCAACAAAAAATTACAAACCATACCAATAACCAAGAAGACATGGCTAAAGCAAAGAACAAACTAAAAACCAGGAAGAGGAGCAGAACATCAAAAATCATATCAAAGTTCTCCAGACAAATGACATGGGCCAAGTTAATGAAGACAAGGAAGAGATTAAGGATATTAAGAAAACACTTGCAGAGCATACAGAAGAAATTGTAAACAAACCCAAAAGATTACAGATATGATGGTGATGAGTGGCACCACCCTAGAAATCAAAACTACACTCTCAGCAAATAACAGCAGATTTGAAGAGACAGAGGAAAGAATTAGTGATATGGAAGACCAATACCGCTGAAATCAAAGAGAGCAGAATTGATAGATAAAATGAGAGAAAAAATCCAGCAGGGTTTTAGGGATCTGAATGACAATGAAAAAAAAAAACCAAACATACACATTATAGGCATCCCAAAAGGTGAAGAGAAGAGAAAGGGGACTAAGCGGTACTGGAGGAAATAATGGCTGAAAACTTCCCAAACCTATTGAGAGAGATAGATGTAAAGGTCCTGAAAGCACAACACACCCAAAACAGCATAAATCCCAACAGGCCTACCCCAAGACATATACTTGCTAAATTATCCAATGCTCAAGACAATGAGAAAATACTGAAGGCAGCAAGAGAAAAGAGAACTATCACATACAAGAGAAGCTCAATAGGATTAAGTGCTGATTTCTCATCTGACACCATGGAGGCGAGAAGGCATTGGTATAACATAGTCAAAGTACTAAAAGAAAAAAAATGTCCAGCCAAGAACACTCTATACAGCAAAGGTGGCATTCAAAAATGATGGAGATAAGACTTTCATGCTAATGTGCTGGAGGTGCAGTTAATGTTGGGGTTTAAGATATATTTAGGGGATTTGAATCTCTGGACTGACAATGTGATAGCCAGGTCCTGAGCCTCAACAGACTCCAGCACCTACAATCTGATTTATTGGACTTACCACACTCAGCTAAGATGGAGTTGAAGAAGGACAACCACCACACCATGGAGCCAAGAGTGATTACAACTGAAAATGGGAGGATTGCATCCAGCATCCATGTGGAATCTGAGCCTCCTCTTGACATAGAGGTGCAATGGACACAACCAATCCAATGTCCACATAGAAGAGGTGGCATTGGATTGGGAAAAGTGGACATGGTGGACGATGGGTATGGGGATAGGCAGGAAGAGATGAGAGGTGGAGGCGTCTTTGGGACATGGAGCTGCCCTGGATGGTGCTTCAGAGGTAATCACCGGACATTGTAAATCCTCACAGGGCCCACTGGATGGAATGGAGGAGAGTATGGGCCATGATGTGGACCATTGTCTTTGAGGTGCAGAGGTGCCCAAAGATGTACTTACCAAATCCAATGGATGTGTCATGATGATGGGAACGAATGTTGTTGGGGGGGGGGGGAGAGGGGGGTGGGGGGGTGGGGTTGAATGGGACCTCACATATATATTTTTAATGTAATATTATTACAAAGTCAATTAAAAAAAAGAGTAAAAAAAAAAATGATGGAGAGTTCAAAATATTCACAGATAAACAGAAACTAAGAGAGTATGCCAACAAGAAACCTGTCCTCCAAGAAATACTAAAGGGAGTTCTGTGGGAGTAAAAAAAAAAAAAGAACAGGAGAGACAGATTTGGAGGAGACAGTAAGAAAAACCAAAAAGACAAAAAAGAGAAATAAAAACAACATATCACATACACAAATCCAAAGAAAATATGGTTAATGTAAGGATTTCCTTGAGAGTAATAAAACCGAATGTCAATGGATTAAACATCTGTCAAGAGACATAGATTGGCAGAATGGATAAGGAAACAGGACCCATGTATATGCTGTCTACAAGAAACCCACCTTAGACCCAGGCATTCAAGGAAGTTGAAAGTGAATAACTGCAAAGCAATCTTATAAGCAAACAATGAAAAAGGAGAGGAGTAGCTATATTAATATCAGACAAAATAGACGTTAAATGTAAAATTATTGTGAAAGACAAAAGTGAACACTACATATTAATAAAAAGGGGAATCTTTCAAGAAGAAAGAAGAATCATAAACATTGATGCTCCTAACCAGGGCCTCTCCAAATACATGAGGCAAACACTGGATAAACTAAGGAAAGGAATAGATGCCTCTACAATTATGGGGGGGGGACTTTCATAGACCATTATCACCATTAGACTGAACATCTCAACAGAGATTCAATAAAGAAATAAAGACGTTGAACAATATATTAGTGGATCTGTACCTAATAGACATATATAGAACATTACATTCAAATACAGCAGGAAATACATTCTTCTCAAGAGCACATGGATCATTCTCCAAGATGGACCACATGCTAGACCACAGAGAAAGTCTCAATGAATTCAGAAAGATTGAAATCATAAAAAAAATAATTTCTCTGACCACAGTGGAATGAAGCTGGAAATCTGGAAGGGCCAGAGGATCAGATTAGGCAAAAAGATATAGAATTTTAGCAACACGCTCTTAGACAAAGAGTGGGTCAAGGAGGGAATCTCAAAAGAAATCAGTAACTACCTTGAAACTAATGAAAAGAACAACAAAACATATTAAAACTTACGGAGTGTAGCAAAAGCTGTACTGAGAGAGAAATTCGTAGCCATAAATTCATACACCAAAAAAGAAGAAAGAGCTAAAATTGAAGACCTTACTGCACACTGGGAGGAATTAGCAAAAAAAATAACAAACGCCACGCAGGGGTGTCCCCCGCATAGGGGAGCCACATGCGCAAAGAGTGCGCCCTGTAAGGAGAGCCGCCCAGCGCGAAAGAAAGTGCAGCCTGCCCAGGAATGGCGCCGCCCACACTTCCTGTGCCAACGACAACAGAAGCGCACAAAGAAACAAGACGCAGCAAATAGACACAGAGAACAGACAACTGGGGGAGGGGGGGAATTAAATAAATAAATCTTTTAAAAAAATAAAATAACAAACTAACCACAAACAAAGAAGAAAAAAAGAAAGAATCAATATCAGAGCAGAACTAAATGAAATGGAAAATAAGAAGGCACTAGAAAAAATAAACAAAACCAAGAGCTGGTTCTTTGAGAGGATAAATAAAATTGAAAAACCATTAGCTAGACTAACAAAGAAAATTATAGAGAATATGCAAATATGCAAAATATGAAACAAGGAAGGGGATATCACCACTGACCCCACAGATATAAAGACTATCATAAGAGGATACTTTGAAAAACTATATTCCAAAAAAAAGGAGAATTTAGAGGAAATGGACAAATTCCTAGAAACACATAAGCAGCCTATATTAATGAAAGAAGAAATCGATGATCTCAACAATCCAATCACAAGTAAAGAGACAGAATCATTAAAAACCTCCCAACTAAGAAGAGCCCTGGGCCAGATGGCTTCACATGTGAATTCTACCAAACATTCCAGAAAGAACTAACACCAATTTTGCTTAACCTCTTCCAAAATATCAAATTAGAAGGAACATTGCTTATCTCATTCTATAATGCCAACATTACAGTAATACCAAAGCCAAACAAAGACAATACAAGATAGAAAAATTACAGACCAATGACTCTAATAAACGTAGATGGTAAAATCCTCAACAAAATACTTGCTAATCATATTTGATAACACATCAAGCGAATTATACACCCTGACCAAGTGAGTTTCATCCCCGTTATGCAAAGATGGTGCAACACAGAAAATCAATCAATGTAATACACCATATAAAGAGATCAAAAGAAAAAATCACAAAATCATATCTATAGATGCAGGAAAAGCATTTGACAAAATGCAGCACCCTTTCCTGATAAAAACATTGCAAAAGATAGGAAGAGAAGGAAACTTTTTGAACATGATCAAGGGTATATATGAAAAACCCACAGCTAACATCATTTACAATAGTGAAATCCTCAAATCCTTCCCTATAAGACCAGGAATGAGACAAGGATGCACATAATTGCCTCTCCTATTTAACATTGTGTTAGCAGTACTTGCTGAAGCACGGAGGCAAGAAACAGATATAAAATGCATCCAAATTGTAAAGGAGGTAGTCAAAATCTCACTATTTGCAAATGACATAGAAAGCCCTGAGAAATCTACAATAAATCTTCTGGAACTTATAAATGAATTCAGTAAAGTCACAGATTATAAGATTAATGCATAAAAATCAGTAGCATTTCTGTACACCAATAATGAGCAATCTGAGGAGGAAATCAACAAAAACATACCATTTACAATAGTAACTAAAAAAATCAAATACCTAGGAATAAATTTAACTAAATATGTAAAAGACTTAAGACCTTGGAAGACAATGTAGGGAAGCAGCTACAGGACCTTGGAATAGGCAATGGCTTCACGAACTTCACACCCAAAGCACGGGCAATGAAAGAAAAAAAATATAAATGGGATCTCTTCAAAATTAAGGTCTTTTGAAATGCAAAGGAGTTTATCAAGAAAGTGAAGAGAGCCTACCCAATGGGAGAAAATATTTGGTAACCATATGTGATGGTTAGGCTATTGTGTCAACTCTGCCAGGTATTTGTGCCCAATTGTTTAGTCAAGCATGCACTAGGCTAATTGTACTTTTTCTTATAAAAGTCTTTTATGATCCTATTTGTTTATATGGGGTTAGTGATAATATTCCTCTTTCAGTTCTGGTTGTATTTCTTTTCATTTTCTTTTTTTTTTTTTTTTTTTTTTTGTTGTTGTTGTTAGACTACCTAGGGTTTATTGATTTTATTGATCTTCTCAAAGAACAAGTTTTTTTTGTTGATTTTTTCTATTGTTCGGTTTTGTTCTTGATTTCATTTATTTCTGCTCAAATCTTATTATATCCGTGTGTTTGCTTTGGGATTAGTTTGCGGTTCTTTTTCTAGTTCCTCTCAGTGTTCACTTAGGTTTTTTATTTTAGTTCTTTCTCTTATTATATGGGCATTCACGGCTATGAAATTACCCTCTCAGCACTGCCTTCACTGTATCTCATAAGTTTTGATAAGTTGTATTCTTGTTTTCATTCATTTGTAGTTAGATAATAATATCTCTTGCAAGTTCTTTAACCCACTTATTATTTAGGAATGTGTTGCTTGGCCTCTAACCCAGAGAAAGATCCATGAGCACCTGAGAAAAAGGTATAACCTACTGATTTGGGGTACAATGTTCTTTAAGTATCTGTCAGGTCCAGCTTGCCATATTGTTGATATTCAGTTTCCTTGTTGCTATTCTGTCTAGTTGTTCTATCAATGATGTTATTTGTGTGTTGAGGCCACCAAATATTATTGTAGGGATGTTCATTTCTCCTTTCAGTTTTGCCAGAGTTTGCTTCATATGTTTGGGCTTCATGTATTTTGGTTACATGCATAGATATTTATGATTTACATTTTCCTGGTGGAATGTCCATTTTATTAATATATAATGACTTTCTGCATATCTTATCACTTTTTGCTTTTGGGGGGAGGGAATTTGGCCTATAATGCCCATGCCTGTCCTTTAATTTTAATATTATCTTTTTTTAATTGAAAATGTCTTAAAAAAATAATTAACTTTATTTATACATATTAATAAGGCATACAATTCATCCAAAGTGTATGATCAATGGTATTTGGTAGAATCACATAGTTGTGTATTCATCACTTCAATCATTATTACGGCATTTTCATTATTTCAATAATAATAGTAACAAACAAAAAACAGGCAAAAAAAAAAACAACAAAATTCTTTACCTCTCAATCTCTCTGTTTCCCCTGCTCTACATAGGTGCTATTTCTGGCTATTCTTGCACAACTATTTCTTTATTAAGCAGTTTTACTGAGATATATTCGCATGCCACATAGTCTATCCAAAGTGTATAACCAGTGGATTTTAGTACAATTACAATGTTGTGCATTCATTATCACAGAAAATCTTTTTCCAATAAGAAACACTCCATGTCCCTTAGCATGCCTTCCCCATCCCTACATAGCCACCAGTCTAATTTCACCTTTATAAATTGATTTACATTCACATTTTATAGAAATGGATTCAAATGATGTGTTACACAATTTATTTAGTTCATAGTAGCATAGTAATAATACAGTATTTGTCTTTTCAGTTTGCACTTATTTCACTCAATACAATGTCCTCCAGTTTCATCCATATTATCATATGCTTTGTGACTTCATTTCTTCTTACAGATGCATAATATCCCATTGTGTGAATACACTAGAGTTGTCTATCCATTCATTGGTTGATGGGCACCTGGCTTGTTTCTAAATTTTGGCAATCATGAATAATGCTGCTGTGAACATTGGTGTGCAGATGTCTGTTCCTGTCACTGCTCTCAGTTCTTCTGGCTAAATACCCAGAAATGGTATTGCAGGGTCTTCTGGCAAATCTATATTCAACTTTTTTAGGAACTGCCAAACAGTCCTCCACAGTGGCTGTACTATCCTATGTTCCCACCAACAATGAATAAGTGTTCCGTCTTTCCACATGTTCTCCAACACTTGTAGTTCTCTGTCTTTTTAATAGTGGCCACTCTGATAGGTATGACATGATATCTCATAGTTTTGATTTGCATTTCCCTACTTGCTAGTCATGTTGACCATTTTTTCATATGTTTTATTGCCTTTTGTATTTCTTCTTTGGACAAATGCATATTCAAGTGTTTTGCCCATTTTTTAATCAGGCCATTCGTCTTTTTAGTGTTGAGTTGTAACAGCTCTATATATATTATGGATATTGAACCTTTATCAGACTTGTGATTCCCAAATTTTTTCTTCCATTGAGTTCGCTGCCTTTTCACCTTTTGACAAATCCTGTGAGGCACAAAAGTGTTTAATTTTTAGGAGGTACCTTCTATCTATTTTTTCTTTCACTGCACATGCTTTGGTTGTAAAGTCCAAATAACCACACCTACCACAAGGTCTTGAAGATGTTTCCCTACATTTCTTCTAGTAGTTTTATGGCCTTGGGTTTTATATTTAGGTCTTTGACCCATTTTTAGTTGATTATTTTATAGGGAGCTAGATAGGGGTCCACTTTAATTCTTTTAGTCAAATGGTTATCCAGTTCTCTCAACACCATTTGTTGAAGAGACTTTTTTGCCCATTAACATGGACTTGGTAAGTTTGTCAAAACCAACTGGCCATTGAGGTGAGGGTTTATTTCTGGATTTTCAATTCTATACCATTGATCAATGTGTCTATCTTTATGCCAGTACCATGCTGTTTTGACCACTGTAGCATTGTAATATGTTTCAAGGCCATGTAGTGAAATTCCTCTCATGTCACACTTCTTCTTTAGAATGCTTTTGGCTACCCGGGTGCATTTTCCCTTCCAAATGGATTTGGTAATCCATATCTGCTACCCATCTAGAAGATATTTTTTATAGCCTGTTTCTGCCTGTCCTCTAGCTATTTTTCTGAGAGAGAACAAAGTCCTTTATCTATCTAGTCTGCCATTTTCCCAGAAGTCTCACTTTTAGTTTTTAAAGTCTGTTTTACACGGCACCAGTATAGTTACCCCTGCTCTCTTTTGGTTACTGTTTGTATGAAATATCTTTTTCCAACCCTTTCTGAAGCTTCAGAGGGGGACCCCCCAGGGCAGACAAGGAGAAGATGTGCCCTGCTGAGTGAGTGGTCTCAGGCTCCGCCGTTGGGGGCCTGGCTTTGACTGCTGGAAGTACCTGAGACCCAACACTTAGATCTGCTGATTGTGGATGAGGACAGGGGAAAGAAAACCTGTCTCTCAGTGACCAGGTACCTTGGTGCACAGACCAAGGTATTGCCTTAGTGATGGGGAAGTTCTGATGAGCCTGGGGTTGACTGTGTGTGCGTGAGACGTGTGACATACTGCGTGAAGCAAGTGCAGTGTCCCAATTCACGTTTTCCTTCTCCCATGAGGGGAAGGGTTGGAGACGATCGAAGTGGAAAGATTTGACAGGAAGAAACCTGGACAAGACTCAGAATGGGGAAAAGGGGCTGTCTGCTGGCCAGAAAGAGGAAAGGGGGTATCTGTAGCATCCCTTGGGGACATATCTCCAGATCATCCATTAGGGATGATATTGAAACACTGACACAATAATGATCGGACCAAGGGAAAGGATAAAAAGAAATTGATTAAATATTGCTGTTACATTTGAGCCAAGGGAAGCTTTTTTTGCCCGATGTATTTTGGACAAAATACGGAGCAGATGAGGATTGGCTATGTGCGGACCTTGTAATTTGAAACACTAAAGCTAAAACTCCAGACCCAGAAACCAAGTCTATAAAAGTGAAAACCTGGGACCCTCTATTGAGCCTTCTTCTGCCCTATGTTTCCCTCCGTTCCTGGGACAGGAACTGGCAAATTTGAAAAGTCCAACAGAACCTACCCAAACCCCCAGGGAGGCAAAGGGTCAATCGGTGCCAACTGCCCCACCCCTTATGACCCACCAGCAGTTAAGGAAGGAATTGGAACAATGTAGGAAGGACATAGAGCACTTTCTGTTCTCCAAGGCCCCTGAAGAAAAGAGGGTGAGGGAACATTCCCACTGAGCTTCTATACCCCTTGAGAGAAGTACCAATTGGGCTAGGAGAAATCAGTTATGTAAATGCCCCACTGACAAGTACAGAAGTCAGAAACTTTTTAAAGGAGATGAAGTCATTAATGCCAGATCCAGCAGGGCTAGCTGAGCACAAGTGGATCAATTCCTAGGCCCTAGTTTATTTTTATATATGCAGTCTGAACATACATCTCTATTGAATATCCTCTTTACAGTAGAAGAAAGGGGAAGGGTGAGGAGGGTGGCTATAAAGGAATGGGAAAGGCAGCACACCCCTGGACACGGGGTAATGGCAGGAGAGCAAAAGTCCCCTTAACTGGGATAATAACGATCAGGGTGATGAGCATAAATAAAGGATCTTAGAGACCTCATTATTCAGGGGATACAATTGGCCATATCTAAATCCCAAAATTTAAAGAAGGCCTTTGAGGTGAATCAAGAAAAAGATGACACTCCCTCTGCTTACCTGCAAAGTTGAGGCACCATGTGAGGATCTATTCAGGAATGGACCCTGGCGACCCTGTGCCCCAGGGAATGCTAAAGGTCTGCTATGTAAAGGGGACTTGGCCTGATATTCAGAATAAGATCCAGGAAATGGATGAATGGGTGTTGGGATGGATAAACCACTGGAGGAGTTATGGAGAGAGTCTCAGAAAGTGTTTGGGAGAAGGGAGGGGGAAAACAGAAGCAGAAAACCAAAGTCATGATGAGCACAGTCGACCGCATGGTCCAGGAAGATTAGAAGCAAGGCAGGGAGGAGGCAGGCAGAGCCAGCTGGGTTAGCTTGGATGAAGGGGCTGAGAGAGTGCAGGACTCTGCAGGGTGTTATCACTGTAGGAAACCTGGTCATTTTAAGAGGGAGTGTCCAAATTTACAGAAACAAGGTCGGGTCATACCCTTGATGAAAGAGGGTGGATGCATTCTGGTTTGGTGTGATGTGGCTGGGTCTGGCAGTCATTTGGCTCTAAAGAAGTGAGAACATTCACACCATCCTTTTCACTTTCAGTCATGCAGCAATAGTAGGATAATACTTGGACTCAGGGAAAAAATGAGCCCTAGGGAGTTTAGATGGCCATTTGAGGGCATGGGATACTCCATGTGACTGGTCTGGGAGCAGGGTCAGGGTCCCCCAGAGTCCTCCATGCCTAACTGTGACTCTTTGGGCCTCTGAGGGGGTGCCTCATGCTGGACAGCTGCAGCTTGGCTCAGGAGGCTGCTTTAGCCCTCCTCAGAAGGGCGGTGTTTGTAGCTATAAGTTCAGAATATCCAGCATTTGTTAAGTGCTTGGTCGCAGGCACTCCCCTCCCCATCCCTGCCACCCCCACCCAGGGCCACTCACCAAACCCCCAGGCTCAGCTCATTAGAGGCCTCCACACCTCTGATGTACAGGTTCGGGTGCATTCACCGCAGGTGCTGGCTAAGGGGTGAAGTGGGTGGGTAAAGAGGCCCATATCTGCGTCTTAACCCCGCCCCCAGCTCACCCCGTGACCCTGCACCAGGCTTGGCGCGTCCTGGTGGCCTTCGCTTCTTTATCTGTGGACATACAGCTTCCCAGGAACCTGGTGAGCACTGGTCTTGATCTTGTAAAGAAGGGTAGGGTGGACCATTTTGGTGCATGCGTGGGGAGAGAGAATGTGTGGGTGACTGAGGTGAAGGGCGGTGTGCAGACACGGGGGTCGGTGTGCGGAGTGTGGGCGCCAGACAGTGAGGCGGTGTCCGGGGTCGTGGCCCCAGGGTGGGGTCTTGGCGGAGGGGAAGGTGGGCGGGGGACGGATCTGGGCCCGGGTGAGGGAGCAACCCGGGGCAATGGCGGGACGGGGTGGGCCTGAGGGGCGGCATTGGCGGCAGCAGGTGGGTCACAGCCAGTTGTGGGAGTAGGGCTGAGACCCGGCGGGGACTGGGGTTGAAGGCCCGGTGCTTGGGACAGGGACGCGGCAGAACTAGCGGTGCGGAGAGGCGTGCTGGGTGTTAGGCTCCGGACCTGGGACTTGGCGCACGGTGAAGGGACTGACCACCTCGGTCAGAGGCGACGTGGTCCTATTCTGGGTTTCCACCTTGCTCTCAGATCCCAGATCAGGAGGGTTTCCCACCTCATGCTCCCTGCGAATGTTCCCATCTCGCCCTCAGTGACACTCGGCTCAACCCCCAGTTCCGGCTGCAACAGATTTGCTGGGGAGAGGAGGCGGGCAGGCAGGACCCCCGTGCTTCCCCTGACCCCCTGCACCCCCTGCAGCGAGCCCTGAGCCCTCCCCCAGCTCAGCCCTCCAGCAAGTGCATGTGCTGCATCCCCAGGTCAAAGACAGGACTGGGCTGTGGGTGGGCAATCCAGAAGGGACTGAAGATGCCTGACCCACTTGGCCTCCCGTCATTCCCCTCTGACCCTGGCAGGTGGCTGGGCCTGGACTCCTCTCTGCTGCTCACCATGGCCTGGAGACTGCCCAGCACCGCCAGCCTGGCACACTTCTGCAGGAAGCTGAACCGGCTGAAGACCCTGGAGGAGTCCACTATGGAGACGTCACCGAGTCGCAGCCTGTCCACACTGGACCTGACCCTTCTGGGAGTGGGTGGGATGGTGGGCGTGGGCCTCTATTTGCTCACGGGCACTGTGGCAAGGCAGATGGCCGGTCCGGCCGTGCTCGTGTCCTACATGGTGGCCGCCGTGGCCGCCCTGCTGGCAGCCCTGTGCTACGCAGAGTTTGCAGCCTGCGTACCCGGTCCCGGCTCTGCCTACCTCTTCACCTATGTGTCCGTGGGTGAGCTGTGGGCCTTCATCATTGGCTGGAATGTGCTGCTCGAATACCTCATTGGTGGCACCGCCGTGGCCCAGGCCTGCAGTGGCTACTTGGACTCCATGTTCGATTACCAAATTCGCTACCTCACTAGGACCCACATAAGCACCTGGCAGGTGCCCTTCCTGGCCCCGTACCCAGACTTCCTGGCCTCTGGCATCATTCTTCTTGCCTCTGCCTTTCTCTCCTGTGGAGCCCACATCTCGTCCTGGCTCTTTCACACCTTCACAGTCATCAAACTCTGCGTCATCCTCTTTATTGTCATCATGGGCTTCTCCCTGGCCAGTCTGGAAAACTGGAGCATGAAGGAGGGCGGCTTTGCGCCCTTTGGCTTCTCAGGCATCATGGCTGGCAGCACCATCTGCTTCCTTGCCTTCGAGGGCTTCGGCATCATCACCGCCTCTAGCAAGAAAGCCCGGAACCCGCGGAAGGCCGTGCCCATGGCCATCACCATCTCTCTCGGCCTGGTGGCCACAGCCTACATCCTGGTCTCCACCGTGCTTACCCTCATGGTTCCCTGGCACAGCCTCGACCCTCAATCGGCACTCGCTGACGCCTTCTACCAACGGGGCTACAGCTGGGCCGGCCACATCGTGACAGCGGGCTCCTTCTGTGGTGAGGAAGCAGCACCTTGCAGGGTGGGAACTGGGTGGGGTGGTGGGGAGAGAGGCAGCCCCATGTCCTGGGCTTCCCGGGTTGACTCCTACTGTGTAACTGTCCCAGGAGGGCTCTGATGATTAGAGAATCCCCCACTCCCACTCACCACCTTCCCCAAATTCTCCAATGGACCTGTGACTGAAACTGGGTGGGAGGTAACTGAGCACCCACACTCAGCCAGGCTCACACACCCTTGCTGACGGGCCTCTCATTCTTGCTCCTCTGCCACAGCCATCATCATGGCCCTGCCCAGAATCCTCTTCTTCCTGCCTCGCAGGGTCTACACCATGGCGGCCGACGGGCTCTTCTTCCAGGTGTTTGCCCGTGTGCATCCTAGGACCCAGGTCCCCGTGATGAGCACCCTGGTGTGTGGGGTCCTCATGGCCCTCCTGGCGCTGGTGCTGGACTTATATGCACTGGTGCAGATCCTCTTCTTCGGGTGGCTGTTCACCTACACCTTCGTGGCCGCCAGCACCATAAGGCTGCGCTTCCAGAAAACCTCTCCACCCAGGTCCCTGGGCCGAGGCAGCCCGGACCTTGAGGCCAACTCCTCAGTGCCCCTCCAGCCAGTGAGCGATGACCATGCCTCAGGTCCCGAGCCCGGGCAGTTGCGACAAGCCCTGAGGCCCTACCTGGGCTTCCTGGGGGAGTGCAGCCAAGGAACCGCTGTGGCTTGGGCACTTGGCCTCCTGGTGGCCTCTGCCATCACCCTGAATGGCGTGCTCATCTTTGGGGACTCGGCCCTGCACCTCCCACACTGGGGCTACATCCTGCTGGCCTTGCTCAGCGGGGTCACCTTTCTGCTCAGTCTCACTGTCCTTGCGGCCCACCAGCAAGAGAACCTACAGGATACCTTCCAGGTACCACCCCAACCCACCCCCTCCATCCCTTGCCCATAGTCCAGCTGGCTCCATGGCCAGCTTCTGCCACTGCAGAATGAAGGAGGAGGACTTGGAGGGCTGGGGACACCACTGCGTCCGACCCCCTTTCTTTATGCATGGGGGTGGGCACATGCCTCCCAAATCTCCCAAGGAGGAAAACAAGGCCCTCGGCCAGCAGATCTTCCCCACAGCTCAGGCGTTGTCCCCTCAGGTACCCCTGGTGCCCCTGACACCAGCTTTGAGTATCCTCCTCAACATCTGCCTCATGCTGAATCTAAGCTACCTGCCCTGGCTGTGCTTTTTTGTCTGGCTGCTGATTGGTGAGTTGGGGTGAGGGTGGGCATGGGAGGTTGGGATGCTGAGCAGGTGGTGGGAAGAGGGCCAGGCGGGTTGGGCCTGCCTCTCAGACCCCTCCCACCACCACAGGACTCGCTGTGTACTTCGGCTACGGCATCTGGCACAGCAAGGAGAACCTGCAGGAGCCACAGGAGCAGGCTAGTGTGCACACACCATATGGTGTTGCCCAGTACAGCCTGGAGGAGATGGTGCAGGCCATGCAGCCACCTGCCCAGGAGCCTGACTGCACGGAACAGCCCATCAGGCCATGAGGCCTCCCGTGGCCTGCCAGTGCCTGTGCCACTTCTGTCCTGGGCAGCCTGGGCTAGAGTGGGTCTGGGAGCCTCCGGCCCTCAGGCCCTCAGCTGACAGCGCCAAGTTCCAGGGCCTCGGGGATCGGGCCATGGCCAGGAGTGGTGATGTGGACTCTTGCCCAGCACCTTCGAAGGGATTGTGACATGCTTGGGCAGGTCTGCCTCTTTGACGTCTCATGGTACCATTCAATCCAGATAATTCTTCCATCTGGGGGGCCTGGGCCTCCCAAATATAGGCACCCCAGGCTATGGGGGGGCAGCTGCCCAGACAGGTTCCTAGACAAGGCCTGGGGCAGCAGTGAATTCCAGATGCACTGGGTGCCTGTCCTCAGGGCTCCCAGGAAGCCCAGTGGGCAGGGTGAGGCTGGGCTAGGGGTTACCAAGAACTCACATAAAAGGTCTCCAAAGTGCTTCAGTGACCACCAGCACAGCCCCTCTGCCCTCTCCTCCTCTCCCAGCCCTCCTGTCCCTAGCATGACCCCCCCAGGGAAGGGGCTGATGCTTTTAAGCTGAGCAAGTGCTACCCCCCCCCACCTCCATTCTGCAGACAAGTCCCAAAGCTGGATGAGACCTGCCCTGGGTGGCCTCTTGCTACCTTGCCTGGGCTCAGGCTACAAGAACCCTAGGGAAGGAGAGTTCAAAGGTGGAGTCCACAACAGCCAGTGAGCGGCACCTGTAGGAGACAGTGAAAGAGGTGGCACCTGTGGGAGATGGTGACAGAGGCTGGGAGAATAGCCTGCCACCAGCAACCAGAGATGTGGGTGCCCCAGGCTCTCCCTGTCTCCATGGTTTCATAGCAAGTCTGTGTATGGAAACAGATGGCTCTAGGTTCCCACATCAGGGAGCACCTGCCAAGATTAGAGTAGGGAGGGTGGGACGGTGGCAGGGGGGAGGGAAAGAGAGTCTTCCTGGGGGTGTGAGGGTGCTGGTCTTTTGTCCCTGAGGTCCCCCACCCTACCAGACCCCTGACCCAGGAGGAACAGCTTCAGGCCTCAGGCATGAGCTGGTGGTGGGACCAGAGTCCCGACCCCTGGTGTCACCACCTGACTGGGGGTGGAAACAGTGCTGTGCCCATCTAAGGCCTCTGGGCAGCCTGCTGTGGGGTTGTGAAAATCAGCTGGGTCCATACGGGTGAGCTGTCACACTCCAGGCCTTTGCGTGCAGGTAAGGACAGCAGATCAGGGCTCTGGCCTCTGTCCTCCCAGGGAGCACAGCAGCCCAGCACAGTGGCCTCAGTGCCCAGCTGGCCTGCAGCTCACCTCCTTGTACTTGTTCCTCCAGGAGAAATGGGCTTCTCCATCCACATACAGCAGCAGCAGGTCACAGAGGAAAGTGACCTTGCGAGAGGCAGGGCAGACCCACATCTAGCTCCCCAACCCAACCTGCACCCCAAGACACCACCCGCAAGCACAGGGTGCTTACGCATGCAGGCACCACAGCCACAGCCACGGGGAGCAGGTGGCGGCCTCTCACCCCACCCAGCCAAGCTGCTCCAGTGTCCAGAGTGAGGGTCACAGGAATGAACCCGAACCTCCCTGCCTGAGAGAGAGAGAAACACAGCTGAGCCAGCCTCAGGTCATACCTGTGGCCCCATGCCTCCAGCCTGTCTCCTCCACTGGGTCCCTCTGGCCCCTACCTGCCCAGTGACCAGGATGTCGAAGGAGCCTGGGGACAGCAGGAACCCTGAGGAGGGGCCAAGGAAAGCTTTAGAAGAAATGACCTCTGAGCTGACACTGAAGATTGTGAAGTTCAGCAAGTAATAGAGCTGGGGCGGGATGAAGGAAGAGTATATGCAAAGGCTGAATGAAAACCAGGAGAGAGAACTGGGAGCCACAGAAGGGTGGTGAGCAAGGGTGTGCAGAGTGGGGTATGACCCCTGCCTCATTGTTTGCGCTCATTGTCTGCTCTCTGTGTCTGTTGTGCGCTTGTCTCTTTTTAGGAGGCACCAGAAATGGAACCCTGGATCGTGCATGTGGGAGGGAGGCACTCAATCACTTGGGACACCTCTGCTCCCAATTATTGGGTCTCTCAAAGTGTTTACACATTGTGCCTCTTCATTGAATTTTCTGGTGAGAGCTTACCATGCCAGCCTATCATGTCAACTCACTATCTTGCCTGTCTTCTGTAGGAAGCAGAACCTGCTTCTGTAGGAACTGAACCTGGGACCTCCTATGTGGTAGGTAGGCACCCAACTGCCTGAGTCACATCTGCTTCCCTGTTGGGAGATTTTTGAAGACTGAGTCAATCTCTTTAAATGTGATTGGTTTGTTAACTTCTTGTATTTCTTGTGGTGTCATTGTAGGTAGTCTGTGCATTTCTAGGAATTTGTTCATTTCATCTAGTTTGCCTAGTTCATTGGCATATAGTTTCTCATAATATCCTCTTACAATCTTTTTCTTTCTGGGAGGCCAGTTGTAACTTCCCCTCTTTCATTTCTGATTTTATTTATTTACATCTTCTCTCTTTTTTTTCTCTGTTGGTCCACCTAGGGGTTTGCCAATTTTATTGATTTCAAAAAACCAGATTTTGGTTTTATTGATTTTCTCCATTTCTTGTTTCAGAACCATTTATTTCTGCTCTAATCTTTATTACTTTTTTCCCCCTGCTTGCATTGGGAATGGTTTGCTCTTCTTTTCTAGTTTCTCATTGTTTGGTTAGATCTTTGATTTCAGCTTTTTCTTTTTAAATATAGGTCCATAATGTTATAAATTACCTACTCAGACTTGCCTATGCTGTATCCCATAAGATTTGGTAAGTTCTGCTCTTGTTTTCATTCATCTGAATATATTTTTCATAATTTCACTTATAAAAAGTGATCCACTTCTCTGATCCACTGATTATTTAGGTGTGTCTTTTGTTCAGCCCCAAACATTTGCAAATTTACCTCTTTCTTGTCAGTTGAGTTTCATTCCATTCTAACATGCGAAGGTGCTTTATATAATTTCAGTCTTTTTGTATTTGTTGAGGAATGCCTCATGCTAACGTGTAGTCTATCCTGGAGAAAGACCCATGAACACTTGAAAGAATGCATAATCTGCTGAATTTGGGTGCAATTTTGTGTACATGTTGGGTCTAGCTTGTTTATCATATTGTTCAGGTTTTCTGTTTCCTTGTTGATCTTCTTTCTAGGTGTTCTAATGATGTGAGTGGGGTGTTGAAGTCAACAAGGATTATTATAGGGATGTCTATTTCTCTCTTCAGTTTTGCCAGAGTTCACCTGATGTATTTTGGGACATCCCTGATAGGTACATATATATTAATGGCTGCTATTTCTTCCTGGTGGATTGTCCCTTTTATTAATATGTAATGGTCATGTGTATCTCTGATATATTGAGGCAGCAAGAAGCAGAGTACCTTTGGGGAGTGGGTGGCAAATAAAAACTTCTGCATCCTAAAAAAAAATCCTGTGTCTCATCTGGGGCTTTGATATATTCCTTTGCTTGGGACATTTCTTCAATTTTCATAGTATGCCTTGTAATTTTTTGCTGATATCTAGACATCTGGTTAGGATGGTGAGTTTACTCAAATGCTCAATTTCTCTCTTTCATGGGGATTTGGTGGCAGGAGGTTGTGTGTTACTGCTGTTCTTTGATTCTTGGTTCAACCGGTTCTGAGTCTTTAGGATTGTTAGTCAGTTGCTCAAATCTGGGCACTGGAGCCAGTATTGGGTTGCAGACCCACTTCCAAGAGCCTTGGGAAGGGACTCTTAAAGGCCACAAAAACCTCATGTATTTATTTACTTTCAATTACCTTATGTGAATTTCTTTGGTCTGCCGAAGATGGCGCTCCTCAACATCCCTCTCAGCTCAGAGATTGCCTGTGTGTTGGCTGCAATAGGAACTGGATCAACGTGATAGAGAATCCTCCCTGGAGACTAAGTGTCTCATAATTCAAACTTGCTCAAAGGTAGTTCTGCAAACTTGGCTGGCAGCCCCCTCTCTTCCCAGGTAGGAAATAATTCCTCTCCCCTCTGCATCCTCAATAACCAGGCTCAGTCAGGAGAGAGGAAGACTGAGAGGGTTGGATCTCTCTAGCCCATGTCCACTCCCAAGGCAAACAATGTTGTGGTCCCACCCAGCCCAGAAGGACTCCTGGGATAAAGCAGACCAAATCTGCAGAAACTGGAGCATTGATCTGGAGAAAGTGGCCACAGTAGTTGCTGAGGGCAGGGAGAGGGAAGAAGAGATGAGATGTGGGGGCATTTTTGGGACTTGGAGTTGTCCTAAATGATATTACAGGGATAGATGCTGGACATTATGTATCCTGCCATAACCCACTGAATAGACTGGAGGAGAGTGTAAACTAAAATGTAAGCCATAATCCATGCTGTGCAGCAGTACTCCAAAATGTATTCACCAAATGCAATGAATGTGCCACGATGGTGAAAGACGTTGTTGACATGGGAGGACCAGGGGGTGGGGGGTGGGATATGTGGGAACCTCTTATATTTTTTATTGCAACATTTTTTGTGCTCTATGTACCTTTCAAAAAAAAAAAAAAAGATTTAAAGAAGAAGAAAAACCAAAACCTGAGTCAGGGAAGCCAACATGGCTCAATGGTTGAGCACGTGCTTTCCACACATGAGGTTCCAGTTTCAATCTCCAGTTCCCATACCTTAACAAAAAAATGCTGAGCCAGTCTTACACTATGTCCCTCTCCCTCTCCTTTCCTAGAGAGGTGGATCCCTGAGTCCCACTTTGCTGTAGCCACCAGCCCCAAGGCCTGAGAATTCAAAGTGTCTACAGGGTGGTGGAACATGCCACCAGTTGCAGCTGCAGCTTTTTAACTCAGTTTTGCTATCATGATTCTTTTCCTTTGCCCCTTTTTCTTCAGGGTGGTGTCCAGCCTTCCTGTGTTGTCCTAAACCCTACAACATTTTTTCCCAGGCCTTTTCTGACTGTCCTCTAGCTTTTTTTCTGGGATAGAAGAGAAGCCAGTATCTTTCTGGTCTGCCATCTTCCTGGAAGTTGGTTCCTCACTGGTTTCTGAAGTGACCAGCTGAGTAGAATCTTCAGCTGGCACTTCTCTTTCTGTTCCTTCATTGCCTTTGGAAGAACAATGTATTTGAGAGTGATCAGGATCTTCTGATTCTTCCTTTACTGTCACAGCTTCCATTTCTAGGGAAATTCCAGAATCTTCCATGGATTCAGCTTTCATTTTGATGGGGCCACAAGTTCCACACAGAGACAGGACTGACCTTTCAGCATCTGCTACCATCACCGGAACACCTAGGTACTTCTTTGGCTCCAGGAAATGTTTCTTAATGATAAATGAAATCCCTGCTTTGTTCTCCAAAATCCATTGTCTGTTTTTACACTAGTACCATGCTGTTCTGAGCACTGTAGCTTTCTTTCAAGGTCAGGCAGTGAAATTCCTCCACATCACTCTTTTTTTTTTTTTAGAATGCTTTTGGCTATTACGGTGCAGTATTCTGTCCTGATGAGCTTGGCATATGTCAGTTCTATTTCTGTAAATTAGGCTGTTGGACTTTTGGTTGGTATTGCATTGACTCTATGAAATCAGTTGGAGTAGGATTGATATCTGCACAATATTTAGCCTTCCAATCCATGGAATGTCTTTCCATTTCTTTAGATCCTCTTTGATTGCTTTCAGCATTGTTTTGTAGTTTTCTAAATACAGATCCTGTACATCTTTGGTGAAACTGATTCCTAGGTATTTGAGTCTTTTTGTTGCTATTGTTAATGGAATTTTTCCCGAATTCCTCCTCCAATTGTTCAGTATTAGTGTATAAAAATATTATTGATTTTTGTGTGGTGATATCATATCCTGCCACTTGTCTGAACTTACCTATTAGAGGGAAAGCTTTCCACCTTTCCCCACTGAGTACGATGTTGGCTGTGGATTTTTTCAAATATGCCTTTTATCATATTGAGAAATTTTTTCCTATTCCTACCTTTCAGAGTGTTTTCATCCAGAAAGGATGCTGGATTTTGTAGAATGCCTTTTCTGCATCAATTGCAATCATGTGGTTTTTCCTTCTTTTTGTTAAAGTGAATGCATTGATTTTTTAAAATGTTGAACCAGCCTTGCATACCAGGAATAAATCACACTTGGTCGTGATGTGTAAGTCTTTTGGTGTGCTGTTGGATTCAATTTGCAAGTATTTTTTTGAGAATTTTTTCACCCATGTTCACTAAAGTGATTGGTGTGTAATTTTCTGATAGGGTCTTTATCTGGCTTTGGTATCAGAGTGACCATGGCTTCATGAAGTGATTTGGGTAATTTTACCTCAGTTTCAATTTTTTGTAAGTGTCTAAACATGATGGATGTTAATTCTTCTCAGAACACTTAGTAGAATCCACCTGTGAATTCTTCTGGTCCTAAACATATCTTTTTTGAGAGATTTTTGATGACAGACTAAATCTTTCAATGGAATTGGTTTGTCAAGTTCTTATATTTCTTGTAACACCAGTGTTGTTACAAGTTGTGCATTTCTAGGAATTTGTCCATTTCACCTAGGTTGTCTAGTTTGTTGGTATCACCAATTTCTCATAATATCCTCATATCATTTTTATTTCTGTGGGGCCATAACTTCCCCCTTTCCTTTCTGATTGTATTTATTTGCATTTTCTCTCTTTTTTTCTTGGTTAGTCTAGCTAGGGGGTTGTCAATTTTATTGATCTTCATGAAGAATCAGCTTTTGGTTTTATTGATTTTCTCTATTTTTTTGTTCTCAATTTCATTTATTTCTGCTCTTATCTTTATTATATCATTCGTTCTGCTTTCTTTGGGATTGGTTTGCTTTTCCTTTTCTAGTTTCTCTAGACATTCCATTAAATTTTTGAATTTACCTTTCTTCCTCTTTAAACGAATCTTTGGGGCTATAAATTTCTATCTCAAGACTGCTTTCTCTGTATCCCTTAAGTTTCAATAAGTTGTGTTCTCATTTTCATTTGTTTCAATAGATTTACTGATTTCACTTTCATTTTCTTCTTTGACACACTGATTATTTAGAAGTGAGTTGTTCAGGCTCCACACATTTGCTACTTTACTTTTTCCCTGTTATTGATTTCCAATTTTATTCCATTATGATCTGAGAAGGTGCCTTGTAGAATTTTAATCTTTTTATATCTATTGAGAGCTACACTGTGACCCAACATGTGGTCTATCCTGGAGAAAGATGGGCACTTGAGAAGAATGTATAACCTGCTGAGTTTGTGTGCAACATTCTGTATATGTCTGTTAAGTCTAACTCATTTATCATATTGTTCAAGCTCTCTGCTTCCTTGCTGATTTTCTGTCTAGTTGTTCAAATTCTAACTGTTTTGAAATCTCCAACCATTATTGTAGAGATATCTATTTCTCCCTTCAGTTTTGCCAGAGTTTGTCTCATGTATTTTGGGGCACCATGTTTAGTTTCATAGGTATTTATGACTTCTATATCTTCATGGTGGATTGTCCCTTCTATTAATATAGAATAACCTTCTGTATCTTATACCTTTTTTGCATTTAAAGTCTGTTTTGTCCAATATTAGTATAGCTATTCTTGCTAATTTTTGGTTACTATTTTCATGGGAATCTTTTTCCAACCTTTCGCTTTCAGCTGTTTTTTGATCCCTGGGTCTAAGATGAGTCTTCTGTAAGCAGCATATAGATACCTCGTTTTTTGGTTTTTTTTTTTATCCATTTGGTCAGCATATATCATTTGATTGGGGAGTTTAATCCATTCACATTCAAAGGTATTACTGTAAATGCAGTATTTACTTCCTCCATTTTCTTCTTTGGCTTTCATGTCATATCTTAGTTTTGCCTGTCTTTTTACACTTTCAGTTATTCTTTCTGCTACCCTTTCATCTATACTCTTTTCCAGGCCTCTCTCTCCTTTGATTTTCTTTCAGGTTCTAAGGCTTCCTTTAGTATTTCCTGCAAAGGGGGGTTGTTTTTTATGAACTCTCTTACTTTATGTTTGTTTGTGAGTATTTATACTCACCTTCATATTTGACGGACAATTTTGCTGGATAGAGAATTCTTGGCTGGCAGTTTTTCTCTTCCAGTATCCTAATTATAACATACAACTGTCTTCTCATCTCCTCTGTTTCTGATGAGAAATCCATGCTAAGTCACACTGGACATCCTTTCTATGTGATGGTTTGCTTCTCACTTGCTGCTCTTCAGAATTTTCTCTTTATCTTTGACATTGGACATTCTGGGTAGTGTGTGTCTTGGAATAGGTCTATTCGGATTTATTCTGATTGGGGTATGGTGTGCTTTTTGGAAATGTGAGTACATTTCTTTTGTGAGAGTGGGGAAATTTTCAGTCATTATTTCCACAAATACTCTTTCCACCCCTTTTCTCTTCTCTTCCTCTTCTGGAACTCACATGACATGTATGTTATTGCAATTCAAGTTGTCATTCAAGTCCCTGAGCCCCTGCTCAATTTTTCCATTCTTTGTTCTCTTCAGTTTCAATTGTTCTGTCTTCAGTATCACTTATTCTTTCTTCTATCACTTCAAGTCTGCTGTTACATGCCTCAATGTGTTTTTTTAAAATCTCACCTATTATGTCTTTCATTCCCATGAGTTCCGTGTCTTCTCTATTCAAGATTTCAAATTTTTCCTTGCGCTCCCTCAATGTCTTCTTGATGCAATTTATCTCTTTAGCCATGTTGTCTTTCAATTCATTAATGTGGTTTTGCAAATTTCCATGCTGTTGTTAATTAGTTCACTCAAATCATGCATCTTTTTTGGTACTTTGAATGTATTCTTTTTCATAGGCCGTGTCTTCCATTTTCTTAGTATGGCTCATAGTTTTTTTACTGATGTCTAGGCTTCTGATTAGGATGGTAGTTCAGTCAGATGCTCAATTTCTTTCTCTTTTGTAGGGGCTTCACGGTGGGAGGCTGTGTGTTACTGCTGCTCTTTGATTCTTGGTTCAACCTGGATCGTTAGGATTGTCCCTATTAGCTGCTCAAAACTGGGCTCTTGACCCAGGAAAGGGATGCAGACCTGCTTCCTAGATTTTTATGTCCACTTCCTTGCTCTTCTAGGAGATGGCATACTTTAGCAGTCCTCTCAGATCAGGGCCTGCTGGGACTGTGTCAGCTGCAACACTGACAGGATTGTCCTGTTAGAGGTTTCTGCCTGGAGGCTAAGAGACTTGAAATTCACACCTTCTCAGAGACAGTCCTTCAGCCTTCACTGGTAGCCCCCTCCCTTTTCCCAGGTAGGAAATAATTCCACTCCCCTCTGCATCCTCAACAATCAGTCCTGGTTGGTAGACAAGGAGATTGGGAGAGTCCTATCTCTTTAGCCCACTCCAGCTCCTAAGGTAGACAATGGCATGGCCCAGCCAGCCTGGAAGGGCTCATGGGACAAAGCTGACCAAGTGTGTGGTCAGAAGCTGAGTCAGCCTTAGGCTGTGTCCCTCTCTCTCCCCTTTCCTGGGGAGGTGCATCCTCTACAATCAGTCCTGGCTAGAAGAGAGGAGATTGCCAGGGTAGGATCACTCCAGTCCTGTGCTGTCTCCCAGGGCAGACAATGGCATGGTCCCATCTAGCCTGGAAGGACTGGTGGGACACAACAGAACAAGTCTGTAGATCAGAAACTGAGTCAGCCTTCGGATGTGCTCCTCTGTCTTCCCTTTTCTGGGGCAATGGATCACTGGAGCCCCCTTTGTAGCCGGCTCAGAGGCCTAGGAATTCTAGAGTGTCTTTAGTGTGGGGAAGGGTGCTGGCATTAGCAGCTGCTGGCTTCAACTCAGTTTTGCCATCATCGCAATTGTCCTCCTTTGTCCCTCTCTCTTCCAGGCAGTGTCGAACCCTTGCCTTATATCCTAAACCCTAGATCTTTTTCCAGCCTTTTTTAACCTGTCCCCTAGCTATTTTAATGGCAGAGTAGAAAGTTCAGTGTTTCTAATCTACAAACTTCTTAGAAGTCCCACTATTTCTTCAAATATTGTCTCTACCCCCTTTCTCTTTCTTCGAGAAGCGTCCCCACGATGAGTATATTGGGTCTCTTGATGGTGTTTAAGAAGACTCTTGGGCTCTGTTCACTTTTCTTCATTCTTTTATCTTTCTGCTTCTCAAACTTAATCATTTACATTTATCTTCAATGTGTCTGACTTTTTTCTGTGAGCTTCAATGTGCTATTCATCTAGTTTTTCTGATTTCATTTAGCTCTTGGAGGATATTTAGGACTATTTTCAAAAAGGTTGTGATTGGTATTTCCAAGAGCTGGTTTCCTTATCGGTGATTTCTAATTTTTTTATCCTGGTCCTTTGCACAAGCTATCACTTCCTGTTTATGTTTTGCAATCTTTTTGTTGCAAGCTGGCAATTTTATATTTTAAGGTGCTAACTCTGGAATCTAGAGACTAAAGCATCTATTCCTTATATTTGTGTTCAGGCAGTGTGATGACAGAGATTTTCTCGATCACCAAGAGTTAACAAAAACAACAACAACAACCAAAAAAAAACCTTTTCCAGTCTTTCCAGATTGGCGTGTGTGAGTGCTGTTCTTCAGAGCCTGGCTGTTCTGAGTAAAAAGAATAGCCTAAAGCAAAAGTGTACAGTCCTCCCCAGGCTTTTCTGCAGCTGTCTCTTATCCTGGGCATACAAATGCAACCCTAGGAATTTTTCCATTTACATGGAGATGAATATCCTCATTCTGCTAGGAAACAAGTGTTTCTTCATGGTCCCAGGTGCTACACCGTATGTCCCATGACCTGTAGTCCTTTGCACCAGGCGACTGCAAACAGACTCTTCTCCTATAGTGTTCTATAGGAGAGCTCTGTGAGTCACCTCCACATGCAGGGCAATATCTGGGATGGTAAGCCTACAATGAGTGTCCAGGTTCACCCTTCAGGCTGTCTCCAGGCACAATGGAATGGACACGCATGCACCCTAGGATATGCACAGAGGTCATGCTCTTGGCTCCAGAACTGGAACCAGAGCCCTGATTAGAAACATGGGCTGGCTCCTTGCAGAGCTGGTTAGGGGATGAGGGAAGGGCCAGAAAGGATGCCATGAAACCCTACCAGTTTTACCTTTTTCTCAGTTCAGTGCTCATTGTAACCCTTCACAATTTTCCAGGGCTTTGAAAAAGATGTTTCTTCCAGTTCTTCCTTGATTAAAGCTTCTGTAGAGGTACAGAGCCCTGCCTAGAGTGTCTTGTTCCACCATCCACCTTGTGGGGACAAGTCAAAGGGGAGGCAGAGGAAGATGTTCAGACATGGGGGCTAGAGTGTGCGGAGAGACAACCAGCACCTAGTACCTGTGGGGAAGGGACTCTTCAAAGGGGATCACAGGTGCCCAAGGAGAGAGAGCTCTTAGAGAAGGCCAAGTGTACCCCAAAGGGCCCAGTAATTGGTAGTCTCAGCTGAGATAGTGTGATGGAGAGGCAGAAGTGAGATCCCCTATGTGTGAGTCACAGTCCTTTTGGCAGTGAGGGGGAACACGGCCCTATGGCCTTGTGGGCTGTAAGCTGCCCATGCCGGTAGCACATGTGTGTAGACCTGGAACTGAAAGGCTCTCTAGAGATGGCCTGCTGGGAGGGAGTACTAGGTTCCCATCCTGGGGAGCTCTGCCACATTCCCCAATGGAAGAGTAGCAATCCCCAAAGTGCAAGGGCAGTGACCAGTGAAGAAGGATGTCCCAATGATGGACTTCTGATACTGATGACTATGCTTATGAGCCTGTTGTGCTTGAAATTTCAATTTCACTTAGTGTTGCAAGGTGTCTAAGAGTTCCTCCCGAGAGCCTATCTGTTGCTCAAATGTGGCCACTCTCTGAGCCAAACTCAGCATATATATGCATTACCATCCCCCAGCATGGGACATGATTCCCAAGGATGAGCATACCTGGCACCGAGGGATTACTACTGTAGCAGTTTGATATGGTTATGAATTCCAAAAACAGATATTGGATTATGTTTGTAATCTGATCTGTACCTGGGCATGATTGAGTTATGATTAAGCATTGAGTCCCACCCCTTGGTGGGTGGGGATTCACAGTAAAAGGCATAGCAAAGAACAGAGTTGAGGGATTCTGATGTTGAATTTCTGATGTTGGAGTTTGATGCTGAAAACTTAAGCTGGAGCCCCAAGAAGTAAGCTCACAGAGGAAAGGGAAGTTAGCCCCAGGAAGAAAGGATCATGAGCCCAGAGAGAAGCAAGACCTTTTAAGGGAGGAATCCAGAAAGCCTGAGCCCTCACAGCTGTCAGCAACCATCTTGCTCCAACAAGTGGAAATAGACTTTGGAGAGGGAATTTACTCATGCTTTATGGTCTGGTATCTGTAGGCTCCTACCTGAAATAAATACCCTTTATTAAAACCAACCGATTTCTGGTATTTGGCATCAGCACCCCTTTGGCTGACTAATACAACCACCAAGCACCCGCCAGTGATGCAATTGGGAAAAGACCTTGTCTTGCAGGAAAATCCCATCCACCAGTCATGTGGGTTCAAAGCCCCCTCTTCATTGAGAGGTGGAGTAGGCATTGCCATCCCAGGGTCCTCAAGATGGGGGAATAAAATATGGACTACAGTGCACTTACTGGTATTCAACTATAGAATTATTGTGACTCTACCAGTGGAATAAATTATATCATTCATGTGGAGACAGTGGCCAGTGGAGTTGCAGAAGGCACGAAGAGGGAAAAAGAGGTGTGATGTGGGGACATTTCGGGGACTTGCAGTTGTCCTCAATGATATTGCAGGGACAGATGCATGACATTATATGTTCTGCCATAACCCACTGGATAGACTGAGAGAGAGTATAAACTATAATGTAAACTATAATCCATACTGTGTAGCAGTGCTCCAAATTGTATTCATCAAATGCAATGAATGTACCACACTAATGAAAGAAGTTCTTGATGTGGGAAAAGTGGGGAATCGAGGAGTGAGGCATATGGGAACCTCCTATTTTTTTTAATGTAACAATTTCTGTTATCTATGTGTCTTTTAAAAATAAATAAAAATATATTAAAATAAAACCTGCTCCTGAGGGCCCTAGGAACATCTGGACAGCATAGGCAGACCACAGGGCCTCATGAAACCAGCACACACTCAGCACGCTCTACCTGGGGATATATGAAAAGGTATTTCCCCAAAAGAACATAGTTATCCTCATCTATAAATCCCCTAACTATGATAGTTCTCCTTTTATGAAACTATAATTTTCATTTTATTTATTTTTTTTTTTTAAAGATTTATTTATTTATTTAATTTCCCCCCCTCCCCTGGTTGTCTGTTTTCTGTGTCTTTTCGCTGCGTCTTGTTTCTTTGTCCGCTTCTGTTGTCGTCAGCGGCACGGGAAGTGTGGGCGGTGCCATTCCTGGGCAGGCTGCTCTTTCTTTTCACGCTGGGCGGCTTTTCCTCACGGGCGCACTCCTTGCGCGTGGGGCTCCCCCACGCGGGGGACACCCTTGCGTGGCACGGCACTCCTTGCGCGCATCAGCACTGCGCATGGCCAGCTCCACACGAGTCAAGGAGGCCCGGGGTTTGAACCGTGGACCTCCCATATGGTAGACGGACGCCCTAACCACTGGGCCAAAGTCCGTTTCCCTATAATTTTCATTTTAATTGTTTAGAATATTTCTCAGAGACTTAAAGTCTTTTGTACTGTTCCTCTGCTGGCAGAGTCTGAAAACCAGCAGATACATGGCCAGTTCCTACTCTCCACTTCTTCCAGCCTACAATGGACAATGAACACAATGATAATGGACCAGTCATAGCCCAAAAGGAAGGAGTATCTTCAACCGCAAAACAGTTCCTCTGCCCCATAACATCTACATCTCTTCTCAGACTGAAATAGTCAGAATGGACAGCAAAAGACTGAGGAAAGAACAAAAATAAGGGAAGAGTATAACAACTGACTAAAGCAGATTTATTGTTACTGTAATTGATATCTTCTTAACTAACATGTAACTCTGATATAAAAATAAATTCATACAGGAGCACATATAGCTCAGTAGTTGAGCATGAACAAGGTCCTATGTACAATGTCCTATGTACAAGGTCCCGGGTTCCTATGTACAAGGTCTGGGTTCTAATCCCCAGTCCCTCCAAGCAAACAAAAATAAATAAAAATAAAACAAAATAAAATATGCTCTCCCTCAAGGAGAGCAGCCCAGCACGAAAGAGGCGCAGCCTGTGCAGGAGTGGCGCTGCACACACAGAGAGTAGATGCAGCAAGATGACGCAACAAAAAGAGACACCGATTCCCGGTGCTACAGAAAAGAATACAAGCAGACAAAGAAGAACACACAGCGAATGGACACAGAGAGCAGACAACTGGGGGAGGGGAAGGGAAGGAGAGAGAAATAAAAAATAAATCTTTAAAATAATAATAATAAATTACCACACAAGACAGAGAATAAAAATAAAATAAAGACAGGGTGAATGAATTGCAAATCATTTTGTTTTGATCATTTCTTAAGTTTAAGAAATAAAGTAATTTTAAAACAGAATGACAAGATGACAACCATTCAGAAGCATCTGAAATGGCAGGCTCTGCCTTGTTGGTATCTCCAGCTTCTCCCCTAATGGGCACAGGGACTTAACAACAGAAAACATAACTGAAGCTTCCATTGTAGTCTTTTATAGAATTAGAGTCATTTGCACTCTGCTCTCATGTCAAGAGTAGTGGCAGATTCTACTGGCACATGTGAGCTTCTAAAAGATGAGTTTCTTTGGACAATGAAAATTTATGTTAGTAGCAACTTAATTCTTTGTAAGTAATTCACCAGATATTACTGCTAAGGAGAAGGAGGAAGAAAAGGCCTTCTGGAAAGCTTGCTTATTTCTTGTAAGATTTTTGGCACTGTGGGTTAAAGGAAGTGGAATATGAGTTTGGGGAAGTTAAATGGAACAGCCTTCTGTGTTTATCTCTCTACTTAACTTCATAAAAAATAGTCTAGGGAAAAGGATGTGGCTCAAGCAATTGAGCCCTCTTCTACCTACGGGAGGCCCCATGTTCGATTCCAGTGGCCTCCTGGTGAAGGCAAACTGGCCTGTGCCACAGAAAGCTGATGGCTCACACCTCAGGCAGCTGGCACAGCAAGATGATGAAATAAAGGGGAACAAGTACACACAGGAAAATGCACAGCAAATGGACATGGAGCAGACAGCAAGTGCAAATGGCAGGGGCAGATAAATCATGAAAAAAACTAAAGTCTACAGTTTACAGGGGAAAAAAAACAAAGCGTGTCACCATGAGGAAATTATCAGTCACTTCTCAGGTACAAACCTACCTGCCCAGGGTCTAGAAGTTCCAATGCAATGCGGACAGGATTCATGAATCCAGGGCTCCAGAGCTGGAAACCACAGAAATGGCTCCACGAGGAGTCATGTGACTATTCAAACAAATCCATGCTGGCAGGACAAGGATTAGGATGCTAATCAAGAGAGAAATAAAGATTTGCCATTTTCTTCTCAAGAAGATTGTGATGGTTTTTCTTTGAATCAAAAACTGTACAGGATGTTGTAGCAGTTTGATATTATTTATGTACTACAGAAATAGATATGGATTGTGTTTGTAAACTGGTCTGCTCTGGGCATATAAGATTGTATTAGATTCAGAGGTTTCCCTTTTTACTTTATTAAATCAAGATTGGGGCTTTTTTTTTTTTTTTTTTGACGTCATTAGGGTGACTCGGTTTGATTTCCCACCCCCAACTGCTTTCTTAACTATACAAACGGATGCTCAATCAAAGACAGGGAAGTAAATACACAGAGAAGGAGAACACAGAGAGTTTTGTTTTGGATGCTGGAGCCTGGGGAGAGAGCCAAATAGTTCATCTGGTAGTTTGCAGCTGAAGAGAACAGAGCTCTGAAGAGCTGTGAAAGCCCAGAAAGAAACAAGACCTGGGGAGTGAGACGAGCCTTATGCCAGCCTGTAGCTGAGATCAGAAGAAGCTGGGACCATGGATCCTAAGGAGGAAGAGGAAGGCTGAACCCTAGGAGAGACGGGAGTCATCTTACTCCAACACGTGGCAACAGACTCTGGTGAGGGAAGTAACTTACTCTTTATGGCCCCTGACTGTAAGATTTAACCCCAAATAAATACCCTTTATAAAAGCCAACATGGGAAGTGGATGTGGCTCAGGCAACTTGCTCCCACCTACCACGTGGGAGGTCACTGGTTCAGATCCCAGTGCCTTCCAAAGAAGACAGCGAGCTGGCTCAACAGGTAGGCACTGGAAGCTGACACAGCAAGAGATCAAGAAAAAACATAATGAGAGACCCAACAAAGTAGGGAGCAGAGCTTTCCAGTGCCTCCTAAAAGTAGAGAGCGAGCTGACATGATGGACAGGTGTGGCGAGCTGATGCAACAAGATGACAAGACACACAGGGAGGAAAACCATGAGAGACACAACAAAAGCAGGAAGTGGAGGTGGTGCAAATGAATAGGTACCTCCCTCCCACATCAGAGGTCCCAGGTTCGGCTCCCCATACCTCCTAAAGAAACAAGGAAGAGAAACAAGCACAGCAAGTGAAAACAACAAGGGGGTGGAGAGAAATAAATGTTAGAAAGAAAAAAATAGTCAAATAAAAGAAACTATGCAATATGTAATACAGTGCTCACTTTGGCAGCACATACACTAAAACTGGAGCCATAGAGAGAAGATTAGCATGGCCCCTAAATAAGGATGACATGCAAATTCATGAAGTGTTCGTATTTTTTATTTACCACTGAGATTTTTATGAACTTTAACTGTTCTCAAAGCAGCCACGCAGAGCTGAAATAGCATAGTAAAGAAGCAGTGTAACATAGGAAGCTGGGAGAAAGTAATTTTAATTTGCTGATTATCTGGCTCAGACATATGATTCTCTTTGTTGGATTTGAATACAGATGAAGGAAAACTTTGCTTTGGAATAATCAAGTTGAACCAGTAATATTAAATCATCTAAGACTATCCAGTAAGGGACTCTTGTCCAATGTCATTGATAGTTTGCTTTGGATGACAGCGGACTCTAATTCTTGCAGCCTTTTCTGGAATCCTGTAGCAATACTTTATTTTTTCATTCTTGGTCTGTGTTGCTTCAAACCCCAAAGCTTCATATTCAAATACAGAAAAGCCTAGTGTTGTTCTATAGGAACTTTACAAAATCAAGAGTAATAAGTAGCACTTTCAACTCTTTACAATTCATCTGATGCTTCAAGAAATACCAAGAACAACATGTCCAGGGCATGTCTTTCTCTGTAAGAACCTAAATGCAACTCTGTTCAATTTGGGTTTAGCAAAATGCAACTCCCGGGTCTCCAATGCAAGCCATTAGACTGGCTTGTTAGTTATATATATGATATATGTGTTCCATATTTGTAAAACCAAAAATTATGAAAGTAAAATTCTGCCAAGGGAAGGTATCAGTAGCATCATTTATCATGAAATATAAGTAGAAAGGTTTTTATTTTTAAACTGTTTAAATGAAATCTGTAGATACTATGGCATTTTTGGACTGTTTCAGTGCAACTAAGATAGTATTTAGGTACAAAACAATTTCCAGATATGACACTTGGGGTACTTTTTATAAAAAGTTTAAGAAGTAATTTTTAAAATTGTGGGATTATTAGGAATAAAATTAGTGCTTATATTGGGGAAAAAGTAATATACATTGCTTAATTCCATCCATGCAAAATATAAATGCAAATAAATTACAAAGACAGAAATAGATTAGCAATTTTTATATGGCAGGGGAAGGATAGAGAGACAGAGGTGGCTACAAAGGGGTAGGTTTTTTGTGTGTCTGTTTTTGCTTTATGTTGTTTCCTTTTTTGATGAGTAAATGAAAATGCTCTAATATTGACTGAAGTGATGAATGCACAACTCTGTGATTATACCAAATGCCACTGATTATATACTTTAGATGAACTGTATGGTTTATGAATATGTTTTAATAAGAATTTTTAAGGAAAAACAACCTCCCAAAAAAGAAAAGCTCAGGACTAGAATGATTCACAAATGAATTCTACCAGTCATTCCAAGAGGAATTAAAACCAGTCCTGCTCACACTATTCCAAATAATTGAAGAGAACACTACCTAACTCATTCTATGAAGCCAACATCACCCTAATTCTATAGCAGATAAAGTTACTAGACTAAAATAAAACCAATAGACCGATCTCTCTAATGAATATAAATGCAAAAATCCTCAATAAAATATTTTCAAATAGATTCCAACAGCACATCAAAGGAATTATACACCATATTCAAGTGGGTTTATCCCAGGTATGCATGGGTGGTTCAACATAAGCAAATCAACTAATGTAATATACCACAATAACAAATCAAAGGAGAAAAACCATATGATCATTTTGATTGACTCAGAAAAGGCATCTGACAAGGGAGGGGCAAGATGGCAGCAAGAAAGGTGCTCGAAGAGTCAGCTCGCTCTACAGTGCAGTTAGTAATCAATCAGAGCTATCTTTATTTTTGGTAATTTTTTATTTTTTTAAAAGATACTAGAGTATACAGATATTACATAAAAAATATAGTGGACTCCCTTGTGCCCTGCTCCCCACATCACTTACATTTACCCTCTTTAACAATATCATTCATTAGTGTGGTACATTCATTGCAATTGATGAACACATTTTGAAGTACTGTCACTAAGCATGGATTTTAGTTCACATTGTAGTTTACACTCCCATACAATTCTGTAGGTTATGGCAAGATGTACCATGGCCTGTATCTTTCATTGCAATGTCATTTAGGACAAATTCCAGTTCTGAAAATGACCCTTTAGTACACCTGCTATCCCTCTCTCTGATCTCATAACCTCCAGTGGCCACTGCCTCCACATCAATGATACAAGTTCTTCCATTACAAGAATCACAATAAGTATGTAGCAGAATACCAGTAAGTCCACTCTCAGGCATAACTCATTCCTCAAGCTTGAGGATTATGGGATGGTGATGCCCACTCCACCTCTAATTGAGAGGGGGCTTCAGCCCCATACATCTGATGAATGGGACTCTCTTGTTTGGAGTTGTAGACCCTCCTGGTTCCTTGGTATACTGGTTGTCCATCCATCCTTGTTAGTTGTCCTGGTGAGTCCAATGAACTGGAGAGTAGGTGTTGCAACTCCATTGACGCTCAGGGCCCAGCTGGCACATGGACAGCCTAAAGATTCAAATCTCTTAGGCATACACCTCCAACTCCAGCACCAACTATAGGATGAAACAGCAGAGACCCAAGAGTCACGTGTAGGGAAACCATAACTTAGTCCAATTCTGTCACACTGGGCAGCACAAATCTCAAAGTATGGCCCACTGGCAAGGCACCAACCTCATGGGCTAACTGCCCTGACCATAGTGCCTGGGTGTCTCCAGAACCCCCAGAACTATCTTAATCACATGCTGGGGGGACCAGGGGACAAAAAGAGCATCCTGCCATATCCTTGTATGAACAGAAGAAGGATAGTCTCCATCTGCAGTGAAGATTCTTGAGTACAGCCCATCCACCACTGGCAGCTCAAGAGCTATTGTCCAGCTGGAATGGGAAGCTCCATTTCCCAAAAATGGGGGAGGAAGAGATGGTCACACACTGAATTTAACCACTGATTAGTAAAATAGGTTGGCTGAAGTCCAATACTAAGAATGGCTAAAGTCTGAAACTAAGATGGAAAGAGATCAGCAGTCTCCATTTATCACCACCTTCCAGCAATTGGTGGGAAGCAGGGTTAACTGAAAATCACAGTGATAGTAGGTACTGGCTTCTTTCCACCCAGATCAATTTACTGCCCTAGCCTAGGACCCAGCCCCATCTCTGATGGGGAGGAAGCTAAGAGGACTTGCACCAGCCTCTCTAGGTAACTATAGACGCTTTCAGTCTACACAAACTAGATTGCTGAGCACCCATGTGACTACATGCCTGCCTCCAATAGGAAAGGAGTGTAGGCAGTGTCTCCTCAGCATCTCTGGGGTTCTGCAGGCACTTTTGGCCCATAAGGACTAGATGGTTGGACACCGGTAGCTCCATCCCCACCCGCCTGATAGAATGGTGTGTGGGGTAGTGTTTTCCCAGAGCCTCTGGGCAACTGCAGCTGCATTTGTTCACCATGAACTAGACTGTTGGACACTTCTGAGCTCCATCCCTGCCTCTCACAGGGAGAAGGAGGGCTAGACTCTCCCAGGCTCACCGGCCAACTTCAGTCGCTTATGGCTCACACAGACTAGGCTGTTGGGTACCCTTGTGGCTCCATCCCCACCCATGGCAAGGAAGAAGACGGGAAGTGCTTCCTCAGCTTCTCTGGGCACTCCAGTTACCTTTAGCCTGAACAGACAAGATTGTTGTGCACACCTGTGACTCTATCCTCGCCCTTGACAGGGGAGGAGTGTCAAGTGTTTCATCAGTTTATCTGAACAACTGCAAGCAGTTTTGAACTTCATGGTTTAGTTTAATGCCCACTCCTGCAGCACCATCCCCACCCCAGGAAGTTGAGGAAGGGGTAAGGCATTTCATCAGTCTCTCCAGGCAACTATATTAATGTCAGGTCTTGGATTGCAATTACTGCACACAGCTGTTGCTCAGTCCCTTCTCCTTGCAGGGGAGAAAGCTGGAAGAAGCTTCATCAGTTCCTGGGGTGACATGGGCAGCTTTAGCCTCCATGGCTTACACTACCAACTGCCTCCATGGCTCTACTCCACAACTAGCAACAGAGGAAGTACAAGAAACAAATGAACTGAAAAAAAATTTTAGATTGGCTAAACACAAGCCACTATGAAGTTCCAAATTAAGTTGAACCAAGTATCAAACAAGGGCTGTAGCACAAAGCCAATCAAAAAGAAAGACCTAGAGTAAAGAGAGAAAATGAGCCCAGAATAAATATATCAAGTAAATCAGATGCTAAAATACCAACAAAGATTTACCACCCAAACCAAGAAACAAGATAGGGACCAAAAGAAGAAACTAAGCCTCCAGATGACATAAAGGAGTTGAGAAAATCACAGATGTTCAAGTAAATCTCCTTAATAAATCCAATGAGATGGCTAAAGAGATTAAGGATACTAAGATGACACTGGATGAGCACAAAGAAGACTTCAAAAGTAAACACAGAAAAGCAGCAGATCTTATAGGAATGAGACACAATGAATGAAATTGCAAATACACTGGAGGCATATAACAAGATTTGAAGGGGCAGGAGAAAGGATCACTAAGCTTGAAAACAGGGCCTCCAAGTGGTGCTCTGTCGTGGTCCCTAGGGGAGCAGCGACAGTCTCCCAGGTATAGTGGCGGGGACCGGGAGGGAGTGAGGGTTCAGCAGTGAGCCCCTGATGCTAATGACTATGCTTGTGAGCTGATAAACCCAAAATAAGAACAAGGCCTAGAGCAACTTTGTGCCTGGGAATTTCCTCCTGTCAGCCTTCATGTTACTCAAATGTGGCCAGTCTCGAAGCCAAACTCAGCATGTAAATGCAATGCCTTCCCCCCAGCGTGGGACATGACACCCGGGGATGAGCCTCCCTGGCAACGAGGGACCACTATCAACTACCAACTGATGATGCAACTGGAAAATGACCTTATACGGAAGGTTCAATGCAGATCAGCAGAATATCCATGTCTACATAAAATACCATGACTTTAAAATGCTGTTTGACCTAAAGTAAGGGTGAAATGGAAAGGAGAAATGAGTTTATATGGCTACGAGTTTCTAAAAAAGAGTCTGGAGGCTGGCAGAAGGTTTGCCCTCATGCACAACTGAGCAGAGTCAGAGAGACAGATAAAGCAGATACAACCCCCAGATATTGGTTCCTTTGAGGGCTAAAGAGACCCATGGGAGTTATGGTCATGGCCGATGGGGTTAACTACCAGGGCAGATGGCCCCTCTTTGGAAATGGTGTTTATGTGTGATGAATCTGGACTCAGATGGGATCTCCCTTCATAAGACTTTCATGCCAATGTGCTGGAGGTGCAGTTAATGTTGGGGTTTAAGATATATTTAGGGGATTTGAATCTCTGGACTGATAATGTGATAGCCAGATCCTGAGCCTCAACAGACTCCAGCACCTACAATCTGATTTATTGGACTTACCACACTCAGCTAAGATGGAGTTGAAGAAGGACAACCACCACACCATGGAGCCTAGAGTGATTACAACTGAAAATGGGAGGATTGCATCCAGCATCCAGGTGGAATCTGACCCTCCTCTTGACATAGAGGTGCAATGGACACAACCAATCCAATGTCCACATAGAAGAGGTGGCATTGGAATGGGAAAAGTGGACATAGTGGACGAAGGGTATGGGGAAAGGCAGGAAGAGATGAGAGGTGGAGGCGTCTTTGGGACATGGAGCTGCCCTGGATGGTACTTCAGAGGCAATCACCGGACATTGTGAATCCTCACAGGGCCCACTGGATGGAATGGAGGAGAGTATGGGCTATGATGTGAACCAATGTATATGAGGTGCAGAGGTGCCCAAAGATGTACTTACCAAATCCAATGGATGTGTCATGATGATGGGAACGGGTGTTGTTGGGGGGGGGGGAGAGGGGGGGTGAGGGGATGGGGTTGAATGGGACCTCACATATATATTTTTAATGTAATATTATTACAAAGTCAATAAAAAAAAATTAAAAAAAAAAAAAAAAAGCAAACAGGGCCTCCAAAAGCAAACATATAAAAGAACAGATAAAGAAAAGAATGGGAAAAAATTCAACAAAGCCCAAGAGAACTAAATTACAGCGAGAGACATACAAACATGCTTGTCATGGGTGTCCCAGAAGGAAAAGAAAAGGGAAAAGATGCAGAAGGAATATTGAGGAAATAATGGTAGTGAAATTCCAAACTCAATTGAAAGACACAGCTATGCCTTCCCAGGCCAAGAAGCACAACATACTCCCATCTGAATAGACATACTCCAGGACACATACTAACCAGAATGCCAAATGACAAAAATAAAGAGAAAATCCTCAGAACAGCAAGAGAAAAGAAATTCATTACATACAAGGGATGCCCAATAAGATGAAATGCTGATTTCTCATCAGAACCCATGATACATTTAAGATACTAAAAGAAAAAAACTGCCAGCCAAGAATCTTATATCCAGCAAGACAGTCTTTCTAGGGAAGCGGGCTTGGCCCAGTGGATAGGGCATCTGTCTCCCACATGGGAGGTCCATGGTTCAAAGCCCAGGCCTCCTTGACCCATGTTGAGCTGGCCCACGCACAGTGCTGATGTGCGTGAGGAGTGCTGTGGCTCGCAGGAGTGTCCCCCATGTAGGGGAGCCCCATACACTAGGAGTACACCCTGTAAGGAGAGCCACCCAGCACGAAAGAAAGTGCAGCCTGCCCAGGAGTGGCACTGCACACACTGAATTGATGCAGCAAGATGACGAAACAAAAAGAAACACAGATTCCCAGTGCCGCTGATAAGAATAGAAGTGGTCACAGAAGAACACACAGCAAATGGACATAGAGAGCAGACAACTGGGGGTTAGGAGGGGAGAGAAATAAATTTTTTTACAAAAAGACTGTCTTTCAAAAATGAGGATGTTTAGAATATTCAGATAAGTAGAAACTGAAGGAGTGTGTAACCAAGACACAGGCTTTGTAGGAAACACTAAAGGGAGTGCTACAGCCTGGAAAGAGAAGACAGGAGAGAGAGGCATGGAAGAAATTATAGAAAGGAAGATTACATCAGTAAAAGTATGGAAGTGTCTATCAAATGATGAATGGATAAACAAAATGTTCTTTATACATATGATGGATATCATTCCACTGTAAGAAAAAAATGGAGTCTTGATGTATGTGACAACATGGATGAACCCTGAGGACATTATGTTGAGTGAAATAACTCAGACACAGAAGGACAAATATTGGATCATCTCACTAGTATGAACTAAATATAATGAGCAATCTCATGGAGTTAGTATCTAGAATATGGTTCACCAGAAGATAGAATGAGGGTAGAAAATGGGGAGCTGACCCTTCATTTGTGTAGAATTTGTAATAACATTGATTGTAAATGTTTGGAAATGGAAAGAGAGGTGATGATAGCACATTAGAGTGGGTGTAATTAACAGTGCTGATATGAGCGTGTGATTGTGGTTGAAAGGGCAAGTTTAGGGTCATGTGTGTCACTAAAAGGAAAGCTAGAGGATGAAACATGGGACTGTGTAAGATAGTGAACCCTGTTGTGAACGATGACTACGGTCAGTGGTACAAATATAAGAATGTTCTTCCATGAATTAAAACAAATGTATGTTACAATTACAAGGTTGTGGCAGTTTGAAATTCCTTCATGAATCCCCAAAACTGAAAGATTGTTTCTAAACTAATCTCTTCGTGTGGGTGTGAGATCCTGTCACCAGACTATGTCAATGAGGCATGACTCAGATTGAGGCTCTGCCCTCTGGCTGGGTCTAGAGACTCTCAGCAAAAGGAAGTTGCCATATTTGTTCTTTCAGTGTGAGAAAATGGACTAAGTTTTACCCACAGCTGAGATGCAAGAGAGAAGCCCCTGAGAGGCTGAAAGAGCTGAATCTCAGGGAGAGATGAGCTATATGCCTGATAGCTTCTACCTAACTCAAGAAGAAAGCAGAGAAGCCTATTCTGATAGAGGAGACCTGGAAAGATACAAGCCATATGCCTGGTTGCCCACAGCTGGGCTCCAGAAGACAGTAGATTCCAGAGAGGAAGGCAGAGACCTCTGCAGAGATTAATGGCCATCTTGCTTCTCCACATGGCTGGACAACAGGATCAACAGTAGCTGACTATGGTGGAAAGCAACTCTGATGGTGCCTTGATTTGGATATTTTGCAACCTTGAAACTGTAAGCATTTACCCCTAACAAATCACCTAATAATCCAACACATTTCTGGTACTTTGCATCAGCAACCTTTGGCAAACTAAAACAAAGGTATTAATAATAGGGTGACATGGGGACAAAAATATACCTAAAGCAAACTATGGACTGTAGTGAATAGAATATATTAATATTTACAATGATATTGATAAACCTTTCTTTAAATAGATCAGGAAAAAGAAGACACAAAGTGCTAATATCAGGAATGAGAAGGAACATATTACTGATCTTATAGATGTTAAAATGATGACAAGGGAAATTATGAAAACTCACACAAGAAGAGGGAATGAAAATAAAATAAAATAGACAATTAAGATGGCCATACTGGGAAGTGGATTTGGCCCAATGAATAGGGCATCCACCTACAACATGGGAGGTCCAATGTTCAAACCCAGGGCCTCCTTGATCCGTGTGGAGCTGGCCCATGCACAGTGCTGATGCGTGCAAGGAGTGCTGTGCCACACAGGGGTGTTCCCCACATAGGGGAGCCCCACACACGAGGAGTGCACCCCATAAGGAGAGCGCCCCATATGAAACAAGTGCAGCCTGCCCAGGAATGGCACGACACACATGGAGAGCTGATGCAGTATGATGCGACAAAAAGATACACAAATTCTGGGTGCCACTAACAAGAATACAAGCAGATACAGAAGAACACACAGTGAATGGACACAGCAGACAACTGGGGGGGAAGGAAAGAGAAATAAATAAATCTTTAAAAAAAAAGGCCATATCATGATCCAGTTCACTTAAAGGGTATTATATTTACACCATATAATTATGATCACAATAGATTTCAGAAATCTTGGGCTATTTTCAGTTGTTTATAATTTTCTAGACTGGCTTTAGTACCCCCTGGCTCATAAGGGAAGAGTCTAGAAGTCCAGAAATTCTACTTCTGCCTTATCCTTAGTAGGCCTTAGAAAACTGGCTAAGTTATAGCTAACAGTCTAAATCTGATTCTAACCAAACTGGAGTACTGAGACAGAAAAAAAAAATTACCCTTAGTTTTCAACATGGACTGCCCTCAGGGACAAATTCTTCGGAAAGTAATCAACTTTGTGATAAGGCTCATAGATACATAAAGTAGGATTAGGCACAATTTCTGCTGCTGAGATTACCGTTAAATTCATCTTAAGATGCAAATCCTTCTAACAACACAAAGGAAAAGCCCTGAATGCCCAATATTTGCTCAGAGAAAGCTGTACAAGTTATTTGAGCTTATATTCACAGCAATATCCCACATCTCCTGCCTACTGGGAAAATTTCCTGATTAAATCAATTCAAGTTAAATTACAACTTTTAAGTCATCATTATGCATTTCAACTTGAAAAGATCATCTCATCCCAACAAAAACATGGCTCATAGCTCTTTTGACAGTATTACTTAATCATGGTCATTTTTCTCCTTTTTTTAAGACAAAGGTTTTTCTAAAAATAACAGCTCTTAAAAATGGTGAACTCCACAAATTTCTTCCAATCCTGAAACATCTGTTTACATGGTGGGTAAAAGAGGATCCCTTTCCTTTACATGTGGAATAATTCCTCTCTAAAGAAACATAAAAATAAAACAAACATTTGAGCAGCTTGTTTTCAACTGTGCAATGACCAATAAAAGCAGCCTCTACACCAGCTTTTAAAAAAAATTTTTTTTAATTTATTGAAGTATATCATTCATACATAAACATACATAAACAAGAAATGTATAATAGTTGTGAACTTACAAAACAAACATATAACATCAAACAAATATATATAACATCTCACCCTACCACCAATAACTTGCAACGTTTTTTTTTTAAGATTTATTTTATTTCTCTCCCCTTCCCCCCACCACCCCAGTTGCCTGTTCTCTGTGTCCATTTGCTGCATGTTCTTGTTTTTGTCCGCTTCTGTTGTTGTCAGCGGCACGGGAATCTGTGTCTCTTTCTGTTGTGTCATCTTGCTGCATCAGCTCTGTGTGTGTGTGGCACCATTCCTGGGCAGGCTGCACTTTCTTTCACACTGGGCGGCTCTCCTTACGAGGTGCACTCCTTGCATGTGGGGCTCCCCTACCTGGGGGACACCTGTGCATGGCATGGCACTCCTTGCACGCATCAGCACTGCATGTGCGCCAGCTCCACATGCTTCAAGGAGGCCCGGGGTTTGAACCGCGGCCCTCCCATGTGGTAGACAGACGCCCTAACCACTGGGCCAGGTCCGCTTCCCTACTTGCATTGTTTTTAAACCTTTTTAACTAATGATTAAAAGAACATTGACAAAACATTACTACTAAACAAAGTATTTCCCCCCTAACCAATCTGATTATTATTATCTTTATATCATTTATATATAAACATACATAAACAATTAAGTGTATAGTAAAAGTTATGCACTTACAAAGCAAACATGCATAAAATCATACAGGGTTCCATACAACAAACCTCCACCAACACCTTCCATTGTCAAGAGACATTTGTTACAAACTATGAAAGAACACTGTCAAAACCTTACTACTAATCATAGCTCTTTTCTTACATTTGGTGTGTTTTTCCCCCAACCTACCCTATTACTGTTTTTTAAAAATAATTTTCATGACAAGTTGGAAACTCATAAAACAATCATGCACATGTGCAGAATTCACAAACAACACCCCTCCATTAACACACCACAATGTGGTGTGTCATTTTCTACAGATAAATATCATCTGATTATTGCCATGTCCATAGTGTCCATTTGGCTCACATTTTCCATACTGCCTCAGTATCAACACAGTACATCTTTTGCATAGATGCAAGAATATTATATTAGTACTACTAACCACAGTCCGGAGGTCACTCCAGCTGTATTTTTCCCACGCTTCCCCACATTCCCAACACCCTGCAGTATTGATATGCATTTGTTCTAGCTAACAAAGGACACTCTTGGATCTGTATCATCAGCCACAATTCTTACCCACCTCTTGGTTTATTGTGCTATCCAGTTCCTAGATTATTCTCAAGCATCTGTCAAATAGCATTTACGTAACTAGACTACCATTTTCAGTCACATCCCCATTTATAAACTAGCTGTTACTCACTGTATTACCATCCACTCTATACATTTCCACAATTTTATAGTAAAGCTAATTAAAACTTCTACACACATTAAACATCAGTAGTGCACTCAGTCCTCTTATCTCCTTTAAGAATCCACCACCTACCACCACGTCTTGAAGATATTTTCCAATAATTTCTTCTAGAAGTTTCATGACTCCTGCTTTTATTTTTAGTCTTTTGATCCAGTTTGAGTTAATTTTTGGATAAGGTGTGAGATAGGGATCCTCTTTCCTTTCAGCTGTGGATGTCCAATTCTTTTAGCACCATTTGTTGATTGTTCTGCCCGCAATGTGTGAGTTTGACAGGCTAGTCAAAAATCACTTGATCATACCTGTGAGGGTCTGTTTCTGAACCATAAATTTGTTTCCATTGGTCTATTGTGTCTGTCTTTAGGGCAGTACCATGCTCTTTTCACCACTATAGGTAGGTATTATGATTTCAAGTATGGACATGACGGTTCACTTTTCCTTTTTATGTTTCTGGCTATTCAGGACTCCTAACCCTTCCAAATAAATTAATGATCATGTTTTCAATTTTTTCTTTAATGCTTGTGGAATTTTTATCAGGACTGCATTAAATCTGTATATCAATTCGATTAGAATTGACATCTTTATGATACTTAGTTTTCCAATCCGTGAGCATGGAATGTTCTTCCAGTTATTCAGGGATTTTTAAAAAATTGTTTGAACATTGACTTGCAGTTTTCTGAATACAAGTGCTTTACATCATTGGTTAAGTTTATTCCTGATTATTTTAGTTTTATCTGTCACATTTTATTTTACCACTCTTTTGACACTTTTAGTTACTTTTATTGATATAATCTTCATTTTGAGACTCTCTTCCAGTACCCTCTCTCCTGTCTTTTCTTTTCAGGCTCTAGCACACCCTTTAGTATTTCCTGAAATTCTGGTCTCTTGCTTAGAAATTCTCTCACTTTCTGTTTATCTATGAATATTCTAATTTTGCCCTCATTTTTGAAAGGTAGTCTTGCTGGATATAAGATTCTTGGCTGGAACTTTTTCTCTTGTAGTATCTTAAATTTATCAGACCACTGTTTTCTTGCCTCCATGATCTCTGGTGAGAAATCAGCACTTAATCTTATTGGATATCCCTTATATGTTATGCATTGCTTTTCTCTGGCTGCTCTCAGAATTCTCTCCTTGTCTTTGGCCTTTGACATTCTGATGAGTATGCATCTTGGAGTTGGTCTATTTGGATTTTTTTGGATGGGAGTACGTTGTGCCTCTTGGACAGGGATATCTATGTCCTTCAGTAGGGTTGGGAAATTTTCTACCATTATTTCTTTAAATATTCCTTCAGACCCTTTTCCCTTGTCTTCTTCTGGGACACCCATGACACGTATGTTTGCAAGCCTTTTGCTGTCATTTAGTTCCCTGAGAGCTTGTTCAATTTTTTCCATTATTTTCTTCATCTGTTCCTTTGTATGTTCACTTTCAGAGGCCATTTCATCAAACTCACCAATCCTTTCTTCTGCCTCCTCAAATCTGCTGTTATGATTCCAATGTTTTTTTTAATTTCATTGATTGCACTTTTCTTTCCAATAAGATCTGCTATTTTTCTATGTATGCTTTCAAAATCTTCTTTGTGCTCATGCAATGTCTTCTTTTTTTTTTTTTAGGATTTATTTATTTATTCATTTCTCCCCCCTTCCCCCCACTCCCCACCCCAGCTGTCTGTTGTTTGTTTCTTTTTGCTGCATCTTCTTCTTTGCTTCTGTTGTTGTTGTCAGTGGCACATGAATCGGTGTTTCTTTTTATTGTGTCATCTTGTTGTGTCACCTCTCCATGTGTGCGGCGCCATTCTTGGGCAGGCTGCACTTTCTTTCACGCTGGGCAGCTCTCCTTATGGGGCACACTCCTTGCACATGGGGCTCCCCTACAAGGGGGACACCCCTGCATGACAGGGCACTCCTTGTGTACATCAGCACTGCACACGGGCCAGCTCCACAAGGGTCAAGGAGGCCTGGGGTTTGAACCATGGACCTCCCATGTGGTAGACGGATGCCCTAACCTCTAGGCCAAGTTCGCTGCCCCAATGTCTTCTTTTTTTTTTAAAGATTTATTTATTTATTTAATTCCCCCCCTCCCCTGGTTGTCTGTTCTTGGTGTCTATTTGCTACGTCTTGTTTCTTTGTCCACTTCTGTTGTCGTCAGCGGCACCCGCTTCTGTTGTCGTCAGCGGCACGGGAAGTGTGGGCGGCGCCATTCCTGGGCAGGCTGCTCTTTCTTTTCACGCTGGGCGGCTTTCCTCACGGGCGCACTCCTTGCGCGTGGGGCTCCCCCACGCGGGGGACACCCTTGCGTGGCACGGCACTCCTTGTGCGCATCAGCACTGCGCATGGCCAGCTCCACACGGGTCAAGGAGGTCCGGGGTTTGAACCGCGGACCTCCCATATGGTAGACGGACGCCCTAACCACTGGGCCAAAGTCCGTTTCCCCCAATGTCTTCTTAATATCCTTAATCTCTTTAGCCATCTCATTGAATTTATTAAGGAGATTTATTTTTAACATCTATGATTAGTTGTCTCAACTCCTTTATGTCATCTAGAGGCTTATCTTGTTCCTTTAAGTGGGCCATAGCTTCCTGTTTCTTGGTGTGGATTGTAATTTTTGGTTGGTGTCTTGGCATCTGGCTTACTAGAGTGTTTTTTCTGGGTGCAGTTTTTCTCTGCAGTTTAGGGCTTCCTATTGTTTCTCCCTTGCTGGTTATGCCATAGGAGCCAAGCATGTAGTTGGTGCTGTAAGCTGTGGAGGCTCAAGCCGCCCTTGTTGCTCCAGGGACCAATGGAACTTCTTCCAACTTTCTCCTTTGCCAGGGGTAAGTACAGAGTGATGGCTATGTGGCATAATCCATGCGCACGCCTAGACTGTAGTTGCCCAGAGAGACTGATGAAGCTTCACATCGCTTTCTCCCCTGCCTGGGGCAGGGATGGAGCTGCAGGTATGGGCAGCAATCTATGCAGTGCAGGTCCAAGATGACCGCAGTTGCCCTGGTAGACTTCTGATTTTCAGTCTATGCCAGCCAAAGTTCCCTGCAGTTACCTATGTAGGCTGGTGCAGGGCTCCTCACCCTCCACACCCCTAGAGGCAAGGCTGAAGCCTAGGTTAGGGCTGCAGGCTGATCTGTGTGAAAGAATCTGGTTCCTACCAACACTGAGAGTTTCAGTCAACCCTGCTTCCCCTCAGACTGAGGGCAGAGTCAGAATGGTGGCTACTGGCCTTTCTGACTTGGGCTGGTTCTCACCCCAGCTGTTCCCAGGGTTATCTCTTCACCAGCAAATCTCCCAATCAGTAGCCATAATCAGCAGCCAACTGTCTCCTCCTCCCCGATTTCTGGGAAATGGAGCTTCCAATTCCCATCACAGAACAGCTCCTGAAGTGGCTCGTGCGCCAGAGTAGGATGATTACCAACCTCCATGGTTTGGCTAGTAATTTCCCAGAGAGGCTCCCGCAGGTCCCCGCAGCTTCCTCCCTGCTGGAGGTGGCACTGGGTCTTAGGCTAGACCTGCAATATGATCTGGATGGGAAGAAGCTGGTCCCCACCTGCACTGGGATTCTCAGTCCGCCCTGCTCCCCCTTGTGCCAGCCACGGAGTTAAGATGGCAGTTTCTGGCCTCTTTCTGACCTGGACAGGCTCAAACCTTAGCTGTTCTCAGGATCATACTGTAGCCCACTGAATTTCCTCATCATAGCTGAAATTGGTGCCCAACCACCTCTTCCTGCCCCATTTTGGGGAAGTGGAGCTTTCAGTTCCAGCCACAGAACAGCTCTTGAGGTGGCTTGTGCTTCCGGTAGAGGATGGGCACTGGCCTCTGTGGCATGGAGCACTCTACTTACGAGTCTTCTCTGCAGATGCGGAGTCTCCTCCTTCCTCTCCAAGGACACTGTAGGATGCTCTTCTGGCCTCCTGGAGTCCCCAAACAAGTCCTTCAGCTAGGTCCAGAGAGCTCTGGGTGTTTGCTAACTGCCCTGTAGCAGGAGCTGAATCTAGAAGCTCCTTACTCGGCCACCATCTTGCTGGTTCTCCCTCTATACCAACTTTTACAACGGGTGAGTGTGAAATTTTGCTTTGATCATTATATAATAATTTGTTTTTAGGATGTCATACATGCAAAGTAGTCACTCACCACTGAGCTACACCTGCTCTCCAGTCAGTAAGTTTTTAGAAAGTTTGGAGGGGGCAGAGGAAGTTGAGGCTCATTGTTGACCTGCCATCAGGTATAGTTAATAGGGGACAAACGGTACTTGACCTGGACCTTGCAAAGTCCTGCCAAGGGTCCTTCTGATCTCTGTCCACATAAGCTGTCTCTTGGGCATCCCTTGTTTTGGATGTGCACAAAAACAGCAGTGTTGATTGGTCTCCAAGAATGTGTAATGGATTAATTCAACAAGTGCCCAGCAGAAGCCTGCCCTGCTGTGAGGAAACAAGAATTCTCATTTATAGCAGGTGGAAGGGGATGTGACAGCATCCATGAAATCAGAGCCACCCCACTCCTGGCATCCATCCCAGGTACACAGACACCTATAAGATGTGGCACCCACTCAGGTGACTCACTGCAGCTTTATGTACACCACCCTGGAAACCATCCAAGTGTCCATCGACCGGGACCAGTTGGAATAACCTAAGGTCAGGCCACTCAATGGACTATTAAGCAGCTGAAAACAAAAATTCACCTCTTCATATATGCTGATCCAGGGAACTCCAGAATTTTTGTGCAATGAAAAAATAAGGTGGAATTGTAGGTACGGTGTGCCAACTTTCATGCAAAAAAAAGGAGCAAAATACCTCTATGTATCCCAATTTGCATTAAAAATAATAAAAGGAAGGAAAAACTAAAATATTATCAAATGGGGAAAGCAAGACTTCTCAGCTCATACCGTTTTCTGCAGTTCTCTTTCTAGACGATATAAACCTTGCCTATTGCATTCAGTGCCTCAAACAGAAGAGACAAATAGGAAAGAGGAGGGGCAGAGGTGCCCCGTTACTTCCGTTGCTCGGCCTCCCTCGCTGAGGACATCGCAAGGGGATACTGATCGCAATTGGCCAGTTTAATTCTCATGGCGAGGTCCTCCTTCTAACTGGTCGTCGATTTGGGCGGGAAGTGGCGGCCACGCAGGGAGTATGTGCGGAGGGAGCTTACCCAGACTGAACCCCGTACAGTCAGCCACCTGCAAAGTGGGACCACGCTCTGAGGTTTTACAGGGGCGAGAGAAGCTATGAGAATTAGCAGCTGTGAAAGGGCTTTGAACACTCCTGCATGTGCAAATACATGTTAGTGCCGACCTGCTAAGCACTTTGACCCAGATCCGCCCTCAAGAGCATACTGTCGCCCCCATCTTACAAGATCACGTGATGCGTCCCACCTGCCGACTTCCAGAAGGGAAGCAGGGAGGGGGCTCCAGGAGAAAGAGGGAAGCATTAAGTGTACCCCTCCAAAGGCTTAGGGACCTGACAGGGTGGGGAGGCCTTGAAGAATCATGAGAGCTTTCCAGGCAGCAAAGGGGGAGGGCAAGCATGGGGACAGGGAGATCTGCGAGCTAGAGGTTCCACCACGCATCTGGGCTGCAGTGAAGTGGGTGATACTTGAGGTATTGGGTATGTGGTACTGGCATGACCGCGACAAGACCAAGGAGTTTGATTTTGTCCAGTGGGCTGGAGCTGGACAGTAATGGATGTGGGTTGGAAACATGTTGGACTGGCAACTTTGGGGCAGTAAATGACAGCAGGCTGAGGTAGGGGAGAGGATGAGGCAGGAGATCCCATAGGGATCATTTCAGGAAGCCAAAGAATTATACATTCACACAAACACACACACTTTGCAAAAAGGACACACAACATATAAAGATGTAATATGAGACCATAACAACGTGAAGAAGAGGGATGGAGATATATAGAAGTAGAGAGTTTGCATAGTACTGAAACTAGGTTGTTACTAGTCAAATTAGGTTGTTATTAGTTTAAGATGTTCATTGTAAAAAGTAAGAAAACCACAATAAAACAACTAAAAATACATAGAAAAGGAAAAGAGAAGTGGATAGATAAGGCAATTAAATACAAAAAAGGGGAGCAAATGTGGCTCAAGCACTTGGGCATCCAGCTCCCACATGGGAGGTCCCCTGCTCAGTTCCTGGTGCCTCCTAAAGAAAAAACAGACAATAGGCAGACAACAAGGGAAAAAAATAAACGACAGTGAGCAAAGAGAGGAGGGAGACATTTCAGATGTGGAGGTGGGGAAGGAATTTTAAAAAGGCAGTAATGGAATAATTGTGGAGCAAAAACATATAAGACTCAGAAAACAAATGGCTGAATGGCAGAAGTCAAACCTTCCTGCTCAGTTATTACCTTGAATGTCCATGGATTAAACTACCCTATTAAAAGGCACAGATTGGTAGATTGGGTGAAAGGGCATGATCCATCTATATGCTGTCTATAAGAGACTCACTTTAGATTCAAAACACAAAGACACTGTCAGTAAAGGGTGAAAAAAATACTCCATGCAAAGAGTAATCAAAAGAGAGCAGGAGTCAGTATAACATTCTTAGAAAGAATACACTATAAATAAAAAGATAAGGAAGCAGATGTGGATCAAGTGGTTGAGCTCCTGGGAAGCTGTCTTGGCCCAGTGGTTAGGGCATTCGTCTCCCACATGGGAGGTCCATGGTTCAAATCCCGGGCCTCTTTGTCCCATGTGTAGCTGGCCCACGCTCAGTGTTGATGCACGCAAGGAGTGCCGTGCCACGCAGGGGTTTCCCCCACGTAGGGGAGCCCCACGCGCAAGGAGTGTGCCCCATAAGGAGAGCCACCCAGTGCAAAAGAAAGTGGAGCCTGCCTAAGAATGGCGCCACCCACACAGAGAGCTGACCGACAAGATGACGCAACAAAAAGAAACAGATTCCCTTGCCGCTGACAACAACAGAAGTGGACAAAGAAGACACAGCAAATAGACAAGAGAACAGACAACCAGGGCGGGGGGCGGGGAAGGGGAAAGGGGAGAGAAATAAATAAATAAATTTTTTAAAAATAGTGTTTGACCTCCCACCTCCTATACGTGAGGTTCCAGATTCAGTTCCTGGTGCCTCTTGAAAAAACAAAAGCAAGCAATCACTGAAATAAACAACAAAAAAAAAACAACTGAGGGAAGCCAATGTGGCTCAGTGGTTGAGTGCTGGCTGCCCACATAAGAGGTCCCATGTTCAATCCCCCAGTACCAGTACCTCAAAAAAAAAAAATTACAGGAGACAAAGAAGAGTATTTTATGTTGATAAAAAGATTCAATCAAACAAAAAGATATAACAATTATAAACTTATATATACCTGACAACAGAGTCCCAAACATATGATGCTAAAAGGGAAAAAATGGAAAGATGAAATAGATAGTGCTACAATAAAAGTTGGAAACTTCAGTACACCACTTTCAATAATTAATAGAGGAGGTAACACAAGATGGCATCTAAGTGAGTGCACCCTCGTCATCTCTCCTGCAAAAAACCGGATGAGTGGGGCAGAATCCTGCCTGAGTGAGCTGTTTTGGGAACCCAAAAAGCAGGACGTTTCTGGACATGGATCTGGAGAGAGGGCGACAAAAGGAGTGTTTGCTCAAGGTAAAACCAGGTTTTCTGGCACTTTTGCCCGAAGCTGTCAGAAGACTAAACCCTTCCCCTAGGGCTGATAGTTGCAGCATCCCCTGAACACTGCCGGTGACATGCTGGCATTCCCAAGCACCTTGCTTCCCAAATCTGTGTTCCCTGAGCCCATGTTCCCTGAACCCAGATCTTCCAAACCACGGCATTCCCGAGCCCACTGGTCTCCGACAAACTCTGAGAGTGGGAGGGTTCTGGTGAGAGGTACAGAGGGGCCCAAGGATTGTGGGTCCAATTGTCTGGACCCCCTTTTTTGAGCTTGGGGGAGCATGCTATTTGGCTTCAGAAGAGGCTAGGAAGAGAGGAGAGGTGAAGTTTCTGAGGCTCCCTGATTTAACTAAATGCCCTGGTATAGGGAAAATTGGTCTGGGAGAAGGTGGAGTAAGGCAATTAACTAGTCCTGAGCAAAACACCTAAGGAAGGGGAACATTACAACCTGCTTGGTAGGCTTCCAACAGCATATTTAGGGTTCCCACCAAGGTGTGGGTGCTAGCTCTTAAAGAGACTGAGAGTCATTATTTTCTGTGGTGAGTTGGTTTGGCAGAGTCCCATTGGAATCTTGGAGGGGAGCTCTTACACAGGCTTCCTGCTGCCCTAGGAAAGAGAGAAATGAGGAAGGGAGAAAAAGGGAAGGGCAGATTCCTAAGCAGTTTATTCAGATGTAAAGAGAACTCCTTGCTTGAGGGCTTATCTGTTTGTTTGTTTGGTTTGCTTTTGTTGTTGTTCATTTGTTTTCTTGTGTTTCCTTCCTTTCATCCTTCACCAAGCTTTTTTTTTTCTTTTTCTTTTTTTCTATGAAGTGCTGCAGGCAGTGTTTCTTGTTTGTTGTGCTTCCTCATCCTCAGTTTCCTCTTTTCTGTGTATACTGATTTTGGCTTCAAATGCTATCACTTTTCCTTTACATCTTTCTATCTTCCATCTTCTGTTGTTGCTCTTACATTCTGCCTCTCTTTGTATAGCCCTGAATTTTTCCGACTTTTTATTTCTAACACCTCTATTCTGTTTTCTATCTTTTATTCACTTTTTTTGTTATTGTCCTTTCTTTTCTCTTTCCCTCTCTTCTGTTCACACTGGCTTTTTAATTCATATTATATTTTGCTCCATATTCAGTTTCCCATCTCATTGTAGGCTCTCCACTTTCTTACTGTTATAACTCTACACAGCGTACATGAGTTTAATATTCATTCTCCTATGTCTTACATGGTTCTTCTGCTAATATTTACTATTAATACTGCTATTATACGTTTTCTTTTCTTACCTCTTTTACTTTCCTTGGCCCTAATCATTTTCCTTCAAGGGAACTTAGGCAACAACAGGGAATAGAATAAGAAGAACAAAATGTCAAAGAGAAGACAACACACACACAAACAGCACCTAAATAAACCCCAAGACTAGATGGAGAAACTAATCAACTGAACAAATCCATCAAGATAAAATGATGACCAGACAGCAACAAAAAATTACAAACTATACCAATAACCAGGAAGACATGGCTAAAGCAATTGAACAAACTAAAAAACAGGAAGAGGAGCAGAACATCAAACATAATATCAAAGCTCTCCAGAAAAATATCATGGGCCAAGTTAATGAAGACAAGGAAGAGATTAAGGATATTAAGAAAACACTTGCAGAGCATACAGAAGAAATTGTAAACATACCCAAAAGATTACAGATATGATGGTGATGAATAGCACAATCCTAGAAACCAAAACTACACTCTCAGCAAATGACAGCAGATTTGAAGAGACAGAGGAAAGAATTAGTGATATGGAAGACCAGTACCTCTGAAATCAAAACAGGAGAATTGATAGATAAAAAGATAGAAAAAAATCCAGCAGGGTCTTAGGGATCTTAATGACAATGAAAAATAAAAACATAACAATGCACATTATAGGCATCCCAGAAGGTGAAGAGAAGGGAAAGGGGACTAAGGGGTACTGGAGGAAATAATGCCTGAAAACTTCCCAAACCTATTGAGAGACATGGATGTACATGTCCTGAAAGCACAACACACCCAAAACAGCACAAATCCCAACAGGCCTACCCCAAAACATATACTTGCTAAATTAGCCAATGCTCAAGACAATGAGAAAATACTGAAGGCAGCAAGAGAAAAGAGAACCATCACATACAAGAGAAGCTCAATAAGATTAAATGCCGATTTCTCATCTGAAACCATGGAGGCAAGAAGGCAGTGGTATGACATAGTCAAGGTACTACAAGAAAAAACATTTCCAGCCAAGAATACTCTACACAGCAAAGCTGGCATTCAAAAATGATGGAGAGTTCAAAATATTCACAGATAAACAGAAACTAAGAGAGTATGCCAACAAGAAACCTGTCCTTCAAGAAATACTAAAGGGAGTTCTGCAGGAGTAAAAAAAAAGAACAGGAGAGACAGATTTGGAGGAGACAGTAAGAAAAACCAAAAAGAGAAATAAAAACAACAGATAACATACACAAATCCAAAGAAAATATGGTTAATGAAAGTAATTCCTTGAGAGTAATAACACTGAATGTCAATGGATTAAACTCATCTGTCAAGAGACACAGATTGGCAGAATGGATAAGGAAGCAGGACCCATGGATATGCTGTCTACAAGAAACCCATCTTAGACACAGGCATTCAAGGAAGTTGAAAGTGAATGACTGGAAAGCAATCTTACAAGCAAACAACAAAAAAGGACAGGAGTAGCTATATTAATATCAGACAAAATAGACTTTAAATGCAAAATTATTGTGAGAGACAAAAATGGACACTACATATTAGTAAAAAGGGGAATCTTTCAAGAAGAAAGAAGAATCATAAATATTTATGCTCCTAACCAGGGCCTCTCCAAATATGTGAGGCAAACACTAGATAAACTAAGTAAAGGAATAGATGCCTCTACAATTATGGGGGGGGGGGGGACTTTCATGGACCATTATCACCATTAGACGGAACATCTCAACAGAGACTCGATAAAGAAATAAAGACATTGAACAATGTATTAGTGGATCTGGACCTAACAGACATATATAGAACATTACATTCAAATACAGCAGGATATACATTCTTCTCAAGTGCACATGGATCATTCTCCAAGATAGACCACATGCTAGGCCACAAAGAAAGTCTCAATGAATTCAGAAAGATTGAAATCATAGAAGAAATAATTTCTCCAACCACAGTGGAATGAAGCTGGAAATCGGCAAGGGCCAGAGAACCAGATTAGGCAAAAAGATATAGAAGTTAAGCAACACACTCTTAAAGAGTGGGTCAAGGAGGGAATCTCAAAAGAAATCAGTAACTACCTTGAAACCAATGAAAACAACAACACAACATATCAAAACTTATGGAATGCAGCAAAAGCTGTACTGAGAGAGATTCATAGCCATAAATTCATACATCAAAAAAGAAGAAAGAGCCAAAATTGAAGACCTTACTGCACACTTGGAGGAATTAGCAAAAAAATAACAAACTAACCCCAAAAGAAGAAGAAAGAAAGAAAGAACCAATATAGGAGCAGAACTAAATGAAATGGAAAATAAGGTGGCACTAGAAAAAATAAACAAAACCAAGAGCTGCTGGAGGGGCACTGAGGAGTTGGCCTCAGGCTCGGGGCTGGCTGGGCCCAGGGACCTGGGCTGAGAGGTCTTCTGGAAGCACAGCCTTAGGGTGCTGGCGGCCACGAAGGTGTAGGTGAGCAGCGCGCTGAAGGAGATGAACTGCACCAGTGCATAAAAGTCCAGCTCCAGCACCAGGAGGGCCGTGAGGACCCGAAACACTAGGGTGCCCACCATGGGGACCTGAGTCCTGGGGTGCACGCGGGCAAACACCTGGAAGAACAGCCCGTCAGCCACCATGGCATAGACCAAGTGAGGCAGGAAGAAGAGGTTGCCGAGCAGGACCATGATGATGGCTGCAGTAGAGGGGCGGGAGTGAGGGGCCTGTCAGCAAGGGTGTGTGAGCCTGGCTGGGTGTGGGTGCACAGTTACAGGCCCACTGGAAAATTTGGGAAGATGATGAGTGGGAGTGGAGGATTCTCTAATCATCACAGCCCTCCTGGGACAGTTACACAGCAGGGGTCAACCCGGGAAGCCCAGGACAGGGGGCTGCCTCTCCCCCCACCACCCCACCCAGTTCCCACCCTGCAAGGTGCTGCTTCCTCACCGCAGATGGAGCCCGCTGCCACGATGAAGCCGGCCCAGCTGTAGCCCCGCTGATAGAAGGCGTCGGCGAGCGCCGATGGAGGGTCGAGGCTGTGCCAGGGAACCATGAGGGTAAGCACGGTGGACACCAGGGTGTAGGCCGTGGCCACCAGGCTGAGAGAGATGGCGATGGCCATGGGCACAGCCTTCTGTGGGTTCTGGGCCTTCTCGCTGGAGGCGGCGATGTCTTCGAAGCCCACGAAGGCATAGAAGCAGATGGCAGCGCCAGCCATGATGCCCGAGAAGCCGAAGGGCATAAAGCCGCCCTCTTCAGTGCTCCAGTTTTCCAGGCTGGCCAGGGAGAAGCCCAGGATGATGATAAAGATGATGACACAGAGGCTGACGACTGTGAAAGTGTAGTTGAGCCAGGAGGAGACGTGGGCTCCACAGGAGAGAAAGGCAGAGACAAGAAGAATGATGCCAGAGGCCAGGAAGTCTGGGTACCAGGCCAGGAAGGCACCTGCCAGGTGCTTATGTGGGTCTCAGTGAGGTAGTGAATTTGGTGACCAAACATGGCGTCCAGGTAGCCACTGCAGGCCTGAGCCGCCAGGGCACCATCGAGGAGGTCCTCAAGCAGTACAGTCCAGCCAATGCTAAGCCCACTCTTGATAGAGATGTGGAGTGGACACAATCATTCCAAGGTCCACAGGATGGAGGAACAGAATATGGATTCGAGTGGAGTTACCGATACTTTATTCATGAACTACTGTGATTAGTAATCGAAGAAAATATGGCATTGGTGTGGAGAAAGTGGCCATCGTGGCTGCTGGGGGTGGGAAATGGGAGGAAGAGATGAGATGTGGAGGCGTTTTCGGGACTTGAAGCTGTCCTGGGTGATGCTGCAGGGACAGTTACCGGACATTGTATGTCCTCCCATGGCCCACTGGGTGGACTGTGGGAGTGTGGGCTATGATGTGGTCCATTAACCATGAGGTGCAGCGGTGCTCAGAGATGTGTTCACCAAATGCAATGAATGTCTCATGATGATGGAGGAGATTGTTTCTATGGGGGGGGGGAGTGGGGTGAAGAGGTGGGCGGTATATGGGGACCTCATATTTTTTTAATGTAATATTAAAAAAATAAAGACCAAAAAAAAAAGACACTCCATGAAAAGAGTAATCAAAAGAGAGCAGGAGTCATTATATTATTCTCAGACAAAATACACTTTTTTTTTTTAAGATTTATTTATTTTATTTATTTCTCACCCTCCCATTCCCTCGTTGTCTGCTCTCTGTGTCCATTCACTGTGTGTTCTTCTGTGTCTGCTTGTATTCTCATTAGGTGCTCCAGGAACTGATCCTGGGACCTTCCTGAGTGGGAGAGAGGCAATTACTCTCTTGTGCCACCTCAACTCCCTGTTCTGCTATGTCTTCTTATTTTTTCTCCTCTGTATCTCTTGTTGCGTCATCTTGCTACACCAGCTCTCCGCATTGGCCAGCACTTCTGCATGGCATGGCTTTCCTGTGCTGGGTGGCATTCCTACACAGGGCGGCACTCCTGCGCAGGGCGACACCCCGTGTGGGCCAGTTCACTGCATGGGCCAGCTTGCCTTCACCAGGAGTCCCTGAGCATTGAACTCTGGACCTCCTACATGGTAGATGGGAACCCAATTGGTTGAGCCACATTCATTTCCCTAAAATACACTTTAAATAAAAAGATTGGGGAGCGGATGCAGCTCAAATAGTTGAACTCCCACCTCCTACATGTTCCTGGTGCTTCCTGAAAAAACAAAAACAAACAAATAGCAAAACAAACAAAAAAAAAAACAACTCAGGGAAGTCGATGTGGCTCAGTGGTTGAGTCCTGGCTTCTCACATAGGAGGTCTTGGGTTCAATCCCTGGCCCCCAGTATCTCAAAAAAAAGAAAAATTACACAAGACTAAGAAGAGTATTATATATTGATAAAAAATTCAGTCCAACAAGGTATAACTATTATTAACATATATGCAGCTCACAACACAGTCCCAAAAATATTATGGAAAAATAAAATGGAAAAAATTAGAAGAAGAAATAGTGCTGCAATAAAAGTTGGAAACTTCAACACTCCACTTTCAATAATTAACACAGCATCTAAACAGAAAACCAATAAGGAAATAGAGGACTTGATCAACATTATTAACCAGTTAGACATAATGGACATATTTAGTACACTCCACCCAAAAGCAGAATGCACATTCTTCTCAAAGACCCATGGAACATTTTCCAGGATACACCACACATTAGGCCACAAACAAAATCTTCGTAAGTTTTAAAACATTGAAATCATACAAACTATCTTCTCAGACCACAAAGGAATAAAACTAGAAATCAATAAGAGATGGAAAACTGGAAAATTTTAAAATACATGGAAATTAAATGTCACACTATTAACCAATCAATGGGTCAAAGAATAAGTCACAAAGGAAATTAGGAAATACCTTGAATTGAATGAAAATAAAAACACAACATACCAAAACATATGAGATGAAGGGAAGGCAATACTCAGAGGCAAATTTATAGCTCTAAATGTCTACATTGAAAAACAAAGGTTGCAAAACAATAATCTAACTTCAGGAAGCAGATGTGGCTCAAGCAGTTAGGCACCCGCCTACCACATGGGAGGTCCCAGGTTCAATTTCCAGTGCTTCCTAAAGAAGATGAGCAAGACAGCAAGCTAACACAATGGGCTTGTGCAGTGAGATGACACAATGAGGAGACAAAATGAGAGACCCAAGAAGCATGGAGTACAGGTGGCTCAAATGATTGGACGCCTCCCTCCCACATAGGAGGTCCTGGGTTCAGTTCCCAGTGCCTCCTAAAAAGAAGACTGTTGCAGGAACCTGTTGAATGCAGAAGTGAAAAGAAAAACACAAAAGACACAACACGATGGGGCTCAGGGGACCATCATCTCCAAAGAAATGAAGTTTAATGTGACTAGAAGGTATCCAACACTCTTCTCCATCCTTTGTAATAACAAGAGCATACCCTTGACCTCACATTTTACCATAGCAGCATACCACTTATTATCTAAAAGCCTTTTATAATATATCAGTTGCTGAAGATTTTTACAGGGTCCTGATTTTTCTTCCCAGAACCATCCAGCTGCTGATATATGAATATTAGTCTAAATGTTAAGAACATTCAGAGAACAAAGGGCTTTGCTTAATATAACTGCTGGCAGAAAATCATTAATTAAACCCATCTCTGTTATGCCTATAGGGGATGCCCCTTCAGAAGACGAGCAGACACCGAGAGTACACAACAGAGACACAGAAATCAGACAGTGAGTGCAAACAATGTGCGGGGGGATGATAATAATAAATAAATAAACAAACAAACAAACAAACGAATACCTTACTTCACACCTAAAGAAACTGAAAAAGAAGACCAAACTAAACCCAAAGTTAGTAGAAAGAAGGACACAGTAAAGAGTAGAGTGGAGATAAATGAAAGAAAGACTAAAAACAATACAGAGAATCAATAAATCAAAGTTTGGTTTTTTGAAAATATCAACAAAATTGATAAACCTTTAGCCAGACTGACAAAAAGAAAGAGAGAACACAAAAAAACTAAAACCAGGAATGAAAGTTTAGACATTACTATGACCTTACTGGAAATAAAACGTTTATAAAAGGGCACTAGGAACAATTACAGCCCAACAAAGTAAAAATCTGGATAAATGGACCAATTCCTTGAAATATACAAATTACCTAATCTGTTGTGAGAATAGAAAATCTCAACAGACCTATAACAAGAAAAGACATTGAATCAATAATTTTAAAAACCTCCCAACAAAGAAAAGACAATTACCAGATGGTTTCACTGCTGAATTCCACTGAGCATTTAAAAAAATATTTAACACCAATCATTCTCCAACTCTTCCAAAGAGTAGAACAGGAGGGATTACTTCCTAACTGATTCTATGAGGCTGGCATTAGTCTGATACCAAAGAAAGATAAAGACAACACAGTGAAAGAAAATTACAGACCAATATCCTTATGAATATAGATGAAAAAATCCTCAACAAAACACTAGCAAACTGAATACAACAGTATATTAAAAGGATTACACACTATAGCCAAGTGGAATGTATTGGTTCAACATAAGAAAATTAATCAAGGTAATACCACATTTATAGAATGAGAAAAAAATACATGATCATCTCGATTTGTACGGAAATGGCATTTGACAACAGTCAAAATCTTTTCATGATAAAAACACTCAGAAAACTAGGAGCAGAAGGAATCTCTCAAAAAGATAAAAAAAACAAAAACAATTTTTAAAAAAAGAAGGGACATCTCTCAACATGATAAAAAGCATTTACAAAAAACCCACAGTAAATATCATATTCAATGGTGAAAAACTGAACGCTTTCCCCCTAAGATCAGAAATGAAACAAGTATACCTACTATCAACACTGTTATTCAACATTCTACTGGAAATTCTAACCAGAGTAATCAGGCAAATTGGAAAGGAAGAAATCAAACTATCCCTATTCACAGACGATATGATCCTATAAATAAGAAATCCTAAAGAATTCACAAGAAAGCTGCTAGAATAGACAAAATTAGCAAAGTTGAAGGATACAAGATAAACATACAGAAGTCAGGTGGGTTTTTAAAGACCAGTAGTGGACAATCTGTTAAGGAAATCATTAAATAACTCCATTTACAACAGCAATTGAAAACAAAAAACAAAAACAAGATGTGACAGTTTGAAACTGGGTATAACCCAGATAATTATATCCTTAGGGTTAATCCCTTCCTGTGGGTGTGAGACTCTTTGATTGGATTGGATTGGACTCAGTTGGGGGGCGTTTGGATTACTTAAGTGAGGTGTGACCCAAGGCGGGTCTTGGTCCTCTTGCTGAATTCCTTTATAAGCGGAGGACTGAAAGCAGCAGACACACAGAAAAAGGTAGCAGAGACAGAAAAATCCTGCATGGTTGAGAGGTCCAAGAGAGAGGAGGCTAGAATCAGTGGAATATAGACTCAGAAGGAGGCCCAGGAGAGACTCAAAGTGAAGAGGTCTAGAAGAGAGGGAAGAGACAAGCAATATGCCTGATTGCCCACATTTGAGGTCAGGGAGAAATTAAGACTGAAGAAGGCAGAGACCCGGATGAGCAGGTGCCTCCATGTGTCTTCCCATGTGGAAGGAATCCAGGATTGCCAGCAACCAACCTTCAGTGAGAGAGCATCTCTGATGATGCTTTGATTTGGATATTTTCATAGCCTAAGAACTATACGCTTTTAACCTAATAAATTCCTATTATAAAAGCCAACCCATTTTTGGTATATTTCTCCCAGCAGTCTTTGCAACCTAAAACACTAGGAATAAATTTAACCAAGGTGGTGAAAGACTTGTACACTGAAAACTAAAAAACATTGCTCACAGAAATTAAAGAAGATCTAAGTAAATGGAAAGACATCCCATGTTCATGGGTTGGTAAAATTAATATTGTTAAGATGTCAATACTGCCTAAAACAATTTACAGATTCAGTGTATTCCCTATCAAAATTCCAGCATCCTCGTTTGCAGAAACGGAAAAGCTTATATGAAAATTTATATGCAATTGCAAGGGACCGTGACTGGTCAAATTAGTCTTTAATAAGAAGAACAAAATTGGAGAACTTAAACTTCACACAAAACATACTATAAACCTAGGGTAACTATGTGGTGCTGCCATAAAGACAGACATACAGACCAATGGAATAGAATGCTGAATGCAGAGATAAATCCACACATTCTACAGGCAGTTGATTTTTAACAGTTGTGCTGAGTCCATTCAACAGGGAAAGAATAGTTTCTTCAACAAATGGTACTACAACAACTGGAAATCCACATGCAAAAGAAATGAATGTGTACCTCTATCTCTCACCATACACACAAATTAATTCAAAATGGATCAATGACCTAAATAGCAGAGCAAATACTATAAAACTTGTACAAGAAAACATAGGGAAATATTTTCACGGCCTGGAAATAGGTACTGGAGTTTTACATTTTACACCCTAATCATAAGAAACAAAAGAAAAATGGATTAAATGGGCTTCATCAAAATTAAAATATTTTCTGCATTGTAGTACATATTATTTTCAAAAAAGTGAAATCATAACTTACAGAATGGTAGAGAATATTTGTCAGCTATATACCTGATAAGGGTTTAATATCCAAAATATATGAAGAAATTCTGACAACTCAACAAGAAAAAGACAAACACCCCAATTTGAAAGGAGGCCAAGAATGTGAATAGATATTTCTCCAAAAAAGAAATTCAAATGGTGTTTAAGTTTCCTCATTGCTAAAGCAAACACCTTACAATGGGTTAGCTTAAATTATGGGAATTTATTGGCCCACAGTTTTGAGGCTAGGAGAAGTCCAATACAAGGCATCATGAAGGTTATGTTTTCTCCCAGAAGACACCGGTGTTCTGCAGTAGACTGATGTTGCTGCCTGTGGTCCTTGGTCCATGGCTTTTTTGTCACGGCGATTCCCATGGCAGCCTCTCCTGGCTTCTCTTTTTCTTCTGGGTTTCATTAATGTTCAGCTTCTGGCTGCACCCTCTGGCTTTTTCTCTCTGTGTGAACTTCCCTATAAGGTCTTCAGTAATAGGATCAAGATCCACCCTGATTCAGCTGAGCCATACCTTAACTGAAGTAACCTCATCCAAAAATCCTATTTACAAAGGTTCACACACACAGTAATAGTTGAAGTTTAAGAATATATTTTCTGGTTGAGAGAGGGGCAGGGCAAGATGGTGGTTGAGTGAGTGCACCTTATAGTCTCTCCCACAAAGAAGCGGCTGGGCAGCGTTGGAAATTCTTCAGGACCAGGCTGTTTCGGGATTTTGCAGGGCAGGAAGTGTCTGGACATCGATTTGGTGGGAAGGTAACAGAGAAAATTCGTGTAAAAGATAAAATTGAGGCTCTCTTGCACGGAGTTGGGGGCTGCGCGCAGGACACTCCCCACTAGGGCGGGCAGAGTCGCAGCACCGTGTCGCGGAGGTGATTCCTGGAGGCTCTGTGGTGCTGAGGAATTCGTGAGCCCTGGGCGGGCTGTTTGGGGGCTTAAGGGGCAAGAGGCCTTCGCAAACTGATTTGGTGGGACAGACGGGAGTTTTTTGCGAGGCGGGGAATTTTTTCTTTCGGACACAAGTGGTGGCACTTCCGGCTAGAGCCTGGCCCCCATGGCCGGCTGCCAATCTGCAGTGGCCTTAAATCGCTAGTAGTGAAGAGACGTCGCCAGGAGGCTGTTTCAGGGGCTTGCAGGGTGGGAGGCATCTGGAAGCCGATTAGGAGAATCTTTTGCAAGGCATGGGATTTTCGGTTTTGGACACTGATATTAGCGCTTCCGGGTAGAGCTCCGCCCCATAGGCCTAGCTGCAGATCCGCAGCATCCTTAAATTGGCTACAATATAGAGGCACCCCCAACTGGCTGTTTCGGGGGCTTGCAGGGCGGAAGGTGTCCTGAAGTCGAATTGGAGATACAGCCACAGAAGAGACCCTAGTGAGAGGGGGAACTGTGGGTTTCTGACACATAGGTCAGAGTTTGCAGATGTGACCTCCCCCATAGGGCTGGCACCCAGCTGCGGGGATCCCTGAAGGCTGTGTTGCACTGTGGTGCTCCCAGGCTCCCTGTTAACAGGATTTGAGGTTGCCAGGTCTGTGTCCCCTAAACCCTGGTGGCCCACACCCCAGAGACTCACACCTCTTGAGTCTGCAATATCACAGACTTTCCATCCCTGAATCCACCATGCCCTGAGGTCCATCTGAGGTCCTTGATTGTCCTAGCCCTCAACATTTGCGGTTTTTTTTTAATTTTTATTTTTTTTTATTTTTCATTGTCCTGGTTGCTAAAATTGCATTATCTCCTAGTCTTTTCTCCCATTGTATCCCCCAAGGTCTTTTTTTTCATTTATTTAGGGTTTTTTTGTTGTTGCTGTTGTTGTTGTTCTATATCTTCTTTTCTTTTCCTTACTTGTTCCCCTCCCTTTTCTTTACCCACCCCCCTTTTCTTTCTTTCTTTCTTCTCTTTCTTTTTTCTTTTCTCTAGTCCCTGATTTTCTTCTTATTTTATTTTATCTTAATTATACAATAGGTGCTGCAGGGAACACCTCACATTTGATGGGTTTCCTCATCCTCCATTGCCTCATTTCTGTGTGAATGGATTTTGGCGACCTACACTATCCCCTTTCCCCCACATCTTGATATCCTCCATCATCTACTGTCTCTCCTATATTCCACCTCCCTTTCTTTGATCCCCAAATTGTCTAACATTTAATTTCTAATACCTTTGTTTTGTTTTCTGTCTTTTATCCACACTTAAAACTATTGTCTTTCTTTTCTCTTTCCTTCTCTCACGAAAACACTAGCTTTTTAATTCATACCATATTCCTCCCACATTCAGTCGACTACCTCATTATAGGTACTCCACGTACTGCTATAACTCTACACAATTTACATGAATCTAATATCCATCCTCCCAGATCTCATATTGTTGCTCTGTTAACATTTATTACCAATACTACTTTACACATTTTCCTTTCTTACACAATTGCCTTTCCCTGGCCCTAATACTTTCATCCAAAGTGAACTCAGCCAGCAATAAGAAATTAGAATAAGAAGAACAAAGTGACAAACAGAAGATATAACACTTATGCAAAATCAACAGCTAATTAATCCCCAAGACTAGACAAAGAAGCTAAGGAACTGATTAAACCCAGCAAGATAAAATGATGACCAGACAGCAACAAAAATCTACAAACCAAACCAGTAATCAGGAAAACATGGCTGAATCCAATGAACAAACTAAAAACCAGGAAGGGGAACAGAACTTCGCACAAGTAATTAAAGATCTCAGAACATATATCAGAGACAAATTTAATGAAGTAAAGGAAGAGGTTAACAATATGAAGACAACACTTGGAGAGGAAATTGCAGACATACTCAAAAAGATAACAGATATGATGGGAATGAACACCACAGTTCAAGAAATCAAAAATACACTTGCAGCAAATAGCAGCAGATTAGAAGAGGCAGAGGAGAGAATTAGTGATGTGGAAGACAGTACATTGGAAATCAAACAGATAGAAGAATTGATCGAAGAAAAGATAGAAAAAATCCAGCTAGGACTTAGGGACCTGAATGACAATGCAAAACACACAAACATACTTATTATAGGCATCCCAGAAGGAGAAGAGAAGGGAAAGGGGTCAGAAGGAGTGTTGCAGGAAATAATGGCTGAAAACTTCCCAAATCTACTGAAAGAGACAGATGTACACATCCAAGAAGCGCAATGTACCCCAAATATCATAAACCCCAATAGGCCCACCCCAAGACATATACTTGTCAAATTATCCAATGCTCAAGACAAAGAGAAAATTCTAAAAGCAGCCAGAGAAAAGAAAACCATCACATACAAGGGAAACTCCATAAGATTAAGCGCTGATTTCTCATCTGAAACCATGGAGACAAGAAGGCACTGGTATGATATATTCAAGGTACTAAAAGAAAAAAATTTCCAAACAAGAATACTCTATCCAGCTAAACTAGCATTCAAAAATGATGAAGAGTACAAAATATTCACAGATAAACAGAAATTGAAAGAGTATGCCAACAAGAAACCTCCCCTTCAAGAAATTCTAAAGGGAGTTCTGCAGGAAGAAAGGAAAAAACAGGACAGGCAGAGTTGGAGGAGAGTGTACAAGCAACAAAAAAGACAAAAAGAGAAGAAGAAAAAAACAAACAAAAATGACAAACACAAGTCCAATCAAAATATGGCTAACATAAATAATTCCTTGAAAGTAATAACACTGAATGTCAACAGATTAAATTCACCTATCAAAAGATTCAGACTGGGACAGTAGACAAGGAAATATGACCCATCTATATGCTGTCTACAAGAGACACATCTTAGACACAGAGATTCATGGAGGCTGAAAGTGAATGGTTGGAAAACTATCTTACAAGCAAAAATAACCAAAAAAAGGCAGGAGTAGCTATATTAATATCAGACAAAATAGACTTTAAATGCAAAACAATTGTGAGAGACAAAGAAGGATACTACATATTAGTGAAAGAGACAATCTCTCAAGAAGAATGAACAATCATAAATATTTACGCTCCTCACAAGGGCGCCTCTGACTACGTGAGGCAAATGCTGGAAAAGCTAAGTGAAAGAATAGATGCATCTACAATTATAGTGGGGGATTTTAATACACTACTATCAACTCTGGACAGAACATCTCAAAAGAGAATCACTAAAGAAACAAAATATTTGAACAGTATATTAGAGGAACTGGATCTAATAGACATATACAGATCATTACACCCAAACACAGCACGATATACATTTTTCTCAAGTGCACATGGATCATTCTCCAAGACAGACCATATGCTAGGCCACAAAGAAAGGCTTAATGAATTCAGAAAGATTGAAATCATACAAAATAACATCTCTCTAGCCAGGTCCTGAGCCTCAACAGACTCCAGCACCTACAATCTGATCTATTGGACTTACCACACTCAGCTAAGATGGAGTTGAAGAAGGACAACCACCACACCATGGAGCCTAGAGTGATTACAACTGAAAATGGGAGGATTGCATCCAGCATCCATGTGGAATCTGAGCCTCCTCTTGACATAGAGGTGCAATGGACACAACCAATCCAATGTCCACATAGAAGAGGTGGCATTGGATTGGGAAAAGTGGACATGGTGGACGATGGGTATGGGGAAAGGCAGGAAGAGATGAGAGGTGGAGGTGTCTTTGGGACACGGAGCTGCCCTGGATGGTGCTTCAGAGGTAATCACCGGACATTGTAAATCCTCACAGGGCCCACTGGATGGAATGGAGGAGAGTATGGGCCATGATGTGATCCATTGTCTATGAGGTGCAGAGGTGCCCAAAGATGTACTTACCAAATGCAATGGATGTGTCATGATGATGGGAACGAGTGTTGTTGGGGGGGGGAGAGGGGGGGTGGGGGGTGGGGTTGAATGGGACCTCACATATATATTTTTAATGTAATATTATTACAAAGTCAATAAAAAATAAAAAATAAAAAAAATAAAAAAAATAAAAACAAAATAACATCTCTGACCACAGTGGGGTGAAGCTGGAAATCTGCAAGGGCCAGAGGGTCAGATTTCACACCAAGATATGGAAATTAAACAGCACACTCTTGGAAAAACAGTGGGTCAAAGAGGAAATCTCAAAAGAAATCAACGACTACCTTGAAAAAAATGATAATGATAACACAACATACCAAAACGTATGGGATGCAGCAAAAGCGGTACTGAGAGGGAAATTTATAGCCATAAATTCATACATCAAAAAAGAAGAAAGAGCAAAAATTGAAGAACTAACTGCACATTTGGAGGAATTAGTTAAAAAAACAACAAAGTAATCCCACAGGAACAAGAAAGAAAGAAATAACAAAGATAAGAGCAGAACTAAATGAAATAGAAAATAAGAAAGCACTTGAAAAGATAAACAAGACCAAGAGCTGGTTTTTTGAGAAGATTAATAAAATTGACAAACCCTTAGAGAGACTAACAAAGAAAAAAAGAGAGAAGACGCAAATACACAGAATAAGAAATGAGAAAGGAGATATCACCACTGACCCCACAGAATTAAAGACTATCATAAGAGGATACTTTGAAAAACTATATTCCAACAAAAATGACAATTCAGAGGAAATGGACAAATTCCTAGAAACACATAAGAAGCCTATATTGACGAAAAAAGAAATTGATGATCTCAACAAACCAATCACAAGTAAAGAGATAGAATCAGTCATTAAAAACCTCCCAACTAAGAAGAGCCCAGGGCCAGATGGCTTCACAGGTGAATTCTACAAAACATTCCGGAAAGAACTAACACCAATCCTGCTGAAACTATTCCAAAAAATCGAAACAGAAGGAACATTGCCTAACTCCTTCTATGATGCCAAAATTGCCCTAGTACCAAAGCCAAACAAAGACACCACAAGAAAGGAAAATTACAGACCAATTTCTCTACTGAATCTAGACGCAAAATACTTAACAAAATACTTGCTAATCATATTCAACAACACATTAAACGAATTATATACCACGACCAAGTGGGATTCATTCCAGGTATGCAAGGATGGTTCAACATAAGAAAATCAATCAATGTAATACACCATATAAACAGATTGAAGGAAAAAAATGACATGATTATATCTATAGATGCAGAAAAAGCATTTGACAAAATACAGCACACTTTCTTGATAAAAACACTCCAAAAGATCGGAATACAGGATATTTTTTTAACATGATAAAGAGTATATATGAAAAACCCACAGGCAACAACGTTTACAATGGAGAAATCCTAAAATCCTTCCCTCTAAAGTCAGGAACAAGACAAGGATGCCCACTGTCTCCCCTTCCACTTAACATTGTCTTAGAAGTACTTGCTCGAGCACTGACACAAGAACCAGATATAAAAGGCATTCAGATTGGAAAGGAAGAAGACAAAATTTCATTATTTGCAGATGACATGATCCTATACATAGAAAACACTGAGAGGTCTAAAACAAAGCTTCTAGAACTCATAAATGAGTTTAGTAAAGTCGCAGGTTATATGATCAATGTGCAAAAATCAGTAGCATTTCTATACGCCAATAATGAGCAAGATCAGGAGGAAATCAAGAAACATATACCATTTACAATAGTAAATTAAAAAATCAAATACTTCGGAATAAATTTAACTAAAGATGTAAAAAACTTATACACCAAGAACTATACAAGACTGTTCAAGGAAATCACAGAAGACCTAATTAAATGGAAGAATATTCCCTGTTCATGGATAGGAAGACTAAATATTATTAAGATGTCTATCCTACCAAAACTGATCTACACATTCACTGCAATCCCAATAAAAAACAACACAGCCTTCTTTAAGGAACTAGAAAAACTATGAAATTTATTTATTTATTTATTTATTTTTATGAAATTTATTTGGAAAGAAAAGAGGCCCCGAATAGCCAAAGACATATTGAAAAAGAAAAACGAAATTGGAGGAATCACACTACCTGACCTCAAAACATACTACAAAGCTACAGTAGTGAAAACAGCATGGTATTGGCATAAGGAGAGACACACAGAACAATGGAATCGAATTGAAAGTTCTGATATAGAATCTCATATATATAGCCACATAATATTCGATAAAGCCACCAAACCCTCTCAACTGGGAAAGAATGGCCTACTCAACAAATGGTGCCTGGAGAACTGGATATCCATATATAGAAGAATGAAAGAGGATTACCATCTCACACCTTATACAAAGATCAACTCAAGATGGATCAAAGACTTAATTATAAGAGCCAAGACCATAAAGACCTTGGAAAGCAGTGTAGGGAAACATCTACAAGACCTTGTAATAAGAAATGGCTCCATGAACATCACACCAAAAGCACGAGCAGCAAAAGAACAAATAGATAAATGGGACTTCCTCAAAATTAAAGCCTTCTGCACCTCAAAGGAGTTTGTCAAGAGAGTAAAAAGGGAGCCTACACAATGGGAGAAAATATTTGGCAACCATATATCCGATAAGAGACTTATAACTTGCATATATAAAGAACTCCTATATTTTGAAAATAAAAAGATAAACAACCCATTTTAAAAATGGGAAAGAGATTTGAACAGACACTTCTCCAAAGAAGAAATACAAATGGCTAAAAAGCACATGAAAAACTGATCCAAATCTTTAGCTATCAGGGAAATGCACATCAAAACTACAATGAGATACCATCTTACTACCATAAGATTGGCAGCTATGAAAAAAACAGAAGACTCCAGATGCTGGAGAGGATGTGAAGAAATGGGAACACTCATCCACTGCTGGTGAGAATGCAGAAGGATCCAACCATTCTGGAGGACAGTTTGGCGGTTTCTCAAAAAACTAACCATAGATTTGCCATATGACCCAGCAATTCCACTGCTGGGTATATACTCAGCAGAACTGAAAACAAGGACACAAACCAATATATGCACACCAATGTTCACAGCAGCATTTGTTCACTATCGCCAAAAGTTGGAATCAACCCAAATGCCCATCAACAGATGAGTGGATCAATAAAATGTACCATATACATACAATGGAATACTACTCGGCTTTAAGAACAAATACACTACAAACACACGTGATAACATGGATGAATCTTGAGAACCTTATGTTGAGTGAAGCAACCCAGGCATTGAAGGACAAATACTACATGACCTCAATGATGTGAAATAAGTAAACCAAGCTGCCTCAGAGAGCTAGTGACTGGAAGATAGGCTTACAAGAAATCAGGGGGTAGAGGAAGGATGTAAGCTGACATCTACATGGGTGAAATCTATGATAAGCTGGAGGTAAGTATGTGTACAAGGAAGGAATAAAATGGGGGCATAGGTTTACCTTTGGGTGGGGCTTTGTGGGCTTGAGAGGGGCTAGGGATGGGCGGATGGGTAATATTGCCCAAGAAATTGGGGGGAGGGTGGGGCAACATATGAACATAGGAGATTGTCAGGTGTTGGTTGAGAGTATAATGCTGAGAGAACCTTTTCAAAATGTAATTACGAAAGTTACTTGTTTAAGATACTCAAAGGGAATAACCTGACGCAGGACAGACTCCTAGGGAATATCTGACTGTTCATTTTGCCAGAGTGGGTTATACCATTGGGTAGAGACCCATATACTGAGAGTAAAGGTAGACCCACATCCTGGGGAGGACTAATGCCATCAAATAGAGGGAACTGTATCTCTCAAGAGAAATGGTGGCTCCCAGGGCATTAGGGCAGTTGAGCAAGGCAAGCCCTCAAAACTGTTGCAAGTATCTCCGAACATGGCTCCTCAAGAAATGAAGATTGACTGTCACTGTGGGCCCCAAGGGGAGGGGGAAATATATATTGAATAGATGGAACCAACGTAACTGTAAGGGCAATAGAAGTGTTTCACAAGAGTACACAAGGATGGATATAAAACATGTAATATTACACCAAAAACATATAGGGGATGACAGACTAATAATGTAAACCATAATGTAAAACATAGGATAACTAAAAAATTTAGAAAACTGTATAGCCTAAAGTATAAACCACAATGTAAACACAAATATTACCTTGTTTGAAAGCTATTGTCTCAATTTCTGTACATCAGTTTCGGTAAATAAGATATGAATATGTTAAAAGATTATAGCTGTGGAAGGGAAAAGGTTTTATATTGGTTATGCGGGAGTACTATATATTGTATATATGAATTACTGTGATCTATAGCTCTTGTGAAGAGAAGCTTAATAATTAGGAAAAAAGAAAAGAAAAAGATAGGATGTAGAATTTTTCCAAATCAATATGTATTCTATATCAAACCTTTAAACTCATCGCTATATTCCATTTTACTATTAAGGGAACCTGGCATTATATTGGGCTTCACTTTTCAGGAAGTTTTGGATCACAGAGTGCTTCAACGATGGCAGCAGAGGAATACTGGTATGGGATGTTATTGACAGCGGACATATGGTTGACAGGGAGTTATACAGGGCATGTGTCCGGGGTGCATAGAAATGTTTGGATACACTCATAGTGGAAACAATTAAAAACAACAGCTGGCAGGGTGCTGAGCTCCTGGCCATTGGGGGGGGAGGGCTCTGTCATGGTCCCTAGGGAGCAGCGGCAGTCCCCCGGGTGCAACGGCAAGGACCAGGAAGGAATGAGGGTCCAACAGTGAGCCCCTGATACTAATGACTATGCTTGTGAGCCTATACACCTGAAATAAGAACAAGGCCTAGAGTAGCACTGTGCCTAAGAGTTCCCTCCTGACAGCCTCCGTGTTACTCAAATGTGGCCAGTCTTGAAGCCAAACTCAGCATGTAAATGCACTGCCTTCCCCCCAGCGTGGGACATGACACCCAGGGATGAGCTTCCCTGGCACCGAGGGATCACTACCAAGTACCAGCTGATGACATAACTAGAAAATGACCTTGAATAAAATGTTCAATGCGGACCAGCAGAATATCCCTGTCTACATATAATAACAGGATTTTAAAATGCTTTTTGACCTAAATTAAGGGGGAAATGGAAAGGACAAATGAGTTTATATGGCTTTGAGTCTCTAAAAAAGGGTCTGGAGGTTGTCAGAAGGATTGCCCTTATGCACACCTGAGCAGAGTCTCAGAGACAGATAAAGTAGATATAACCCCAGGCATTGGTTCTTTTGAGGGCTAAAGAGACCCACAGGTTCTATGGTCATGGTAGATGGAGTTTACTGCCATGTCAGTTGGCCCTTCTCTGGAGTTGTTTCTGCGTGATGGAGCTGGACTCAGATGTGATGTCTTTTCACAAGCCTTTCATGCTACTTTACTGGAATTGTAGTTGGTGCTGGGGTTTAAGATGTATCTAGGGGATCTGAATCTCTGGACTGAGAATAAGATAGCCAGGCCCTGAGCCTCAACAGACTTCAGCTCCTACACTCTGGTTTATTGGGCTCATCCCACTCAGCTAACATGGAGTTGAAGAATGTCAACCACCACACCATGGAGCCTAGAGTGCCTACAACTGAAAGCAGGAGGATTGCATCCAGCATCCATGTGGAATCTAAGCCCCCTCTTGACATAGATGTGGAATGGACACAACCAAGCCAAGGTCCACAGGAAGGAGGAATACAGTAAGGATTAAAGTAGACTTAATGATATTCTATTCATGAACTATTGTGGTTAGTAATTGAGAAAATGTGGCATTGGTGTGGAAAAAGTGGCCATGGTGGCTGCTGGGTGTGGGAAATGGGAGGAGGAGATGAGATGTGGAGGCATTTTCAGGACTTGGTGTTGTTCTAGGTAGTGCTGCAGGGACAATTACCGGACATTGTAGATCCTCCCATGGCCCACTGGATGGAACGTGGGAGAGTATGGGCTATGATGTGGACCACTGACCATGAGGTGCAGCAATGCCCAGAGATGTACTCACCAAATGCAATGGATGTTTCATGATGATGGGGGAGAGTGTTGCTGTGGGGGCGGTGGGGGTAAATGGGGACCTTATTTTTTTTTATGTAATATTTTTTTAAAAATGAATAAAAAAAAAAGAATATATTTTCAGCGAAGTGGATGTGGCTCAACTGATAGAGCATCTGCCTACCATATAGGAGGCCCAGGACTCGGTATCCAGGGCCTCCTTGACCCGTGTGGAGCTGGCCTACACGGAGTGCTGCCGGATGCAAGGAGTGCTGTGCCATGCAGGGGAGTCCCATGCGTAGGGCAGTCCCACGCGCAAGGAGTGCGCTCCGCAAGGAGAGCCACCCCACATGAAAAATGTAGCCCGCCCAGGGGGGCACTACATACACAGAGAACTGGTGCGGCAAGATGACGCAACAAAAAGAGACACAGATTCCCAGTGCTTCCTGACAAGAATGCAAGCAAAGACAGAAGAACACAGAGCAAATGGACACAGAGAGCAGGCAATGGCATGGGGGGAGATAAATAAAAATAAATCTTTAAAAATATATTTTTTTTTCTGGGGTACATAGCTCCCAACTACCACAAATGGCCAGTAAGTATATGAAAAGATGCTCAGCTCGAGAAATGCAAATTGAAACTACAATGAGACTTTTAAGAAGATGGTGGGTTAGAGAGGCAGAGGGCTCACTTGTCTCCCAGAAAAATAGCTAGAGGACAGGCTGAAACTGTCTGTAAAACTGTTCTAGGGCTTAGGATACCAGGGGAAGGCTAGATACTACCCAGAAGAGAGAGGGACAAAGAAAGAAGTCTCAACTGCCTGGAAAGATCCCATGAGTAAAGCTGCAGAAGCAGCTGCTGGCACCCATCCACCCACCATTGGAGCAAACAGCAGTGGGTCCATGGCTCCTGGCCAGCGGCTACATACTGAGGGGGATGCAGGGGTCCTCTTCCCCAAGAAAGGGGAAAGGGAGGGACGCAGCCTCTAGCAAATTCAGTTTTTGGCCAGCAAACGTAAGACTGCTGCATCCCAGAGTTCACACACTTCCAGGCCAGTTGGTGTGGTGACACTGTTTGCCTTGAGAGCCAGCAGGGAGCTAAAAACAACCTGCCTTCCAAACCAAACACCTTCCCTACTTTCCTGGACTGGGTGCTGACAACACAGAGCAAGGGAGGGTGCGGATGGCCAGAGGAGTAGAGCAGCTTCTGAGAAAGTTTGATTTGCTAGGCTTGGCTCTGAAAACCCACCCTGAGGGTCACTGTCTCTGCACCAGTAAATGCAGTCACCCCTAGCATATGGGGTCTGAGAAGAGAGGTTTGAGGAAGCGCACCATCTGCTGGCAGACCAGGACAGTTCACACACAGAAGGGGAAAAATAATTAATTAATTAAAGAGGAATCTGCTGTCTTTACCGCCCCCCTCTTCAAGGCCCTTAGAAACTAGCCTGCGCCCCATCAATAGGTCCATAGCCCTGGTTTAAGCAGTTAAACACAGGCAATCCTAAAGACCTAGAACAAGGTGGATCCAGAATCAAAGAACAGGGAAGCAACTGGGCTCCCATCTACCAAATAGGAGATCCAGGGTTGGATACCCAGGGCCTCCTGGTGAAGGCAAGCTGGCCTGTGTAGTGAGCTGGCCCACATGGGGTGCTGCCCCTGCAAGGAGTGCTGCCCCATGTGGAAGTGCTGGCCCAAGTGAAGAGATGACACAGCAAGATGACTCAAAAAAAAGAGACACAGAGGAGAGACAGGAAGAGATGCAACAGATTAGGTAACTGAGGTGGCGCAAGAAAACGATCGCCTCTCTCCCACCCCGGAAGGTCCCAGGATCAGTTCCCAGAGCCGCCTAATGAGAATACAAGCAGACACAGAAGAACATACAGCAAATGGACACAGAGAGCAGACAATGGAAGGAGGAGGGAGAAATAAATAAATCTTTTTCTAAAAAAAAAGAATCAAAGAACAATAGTAGTACACAGCTAGGCAAGAGAAAAAAACTGACCACCAGATGCCTAGACCTTCATGATCAGATGCCCAGACATCAGCAAAAATATACAAGCCATACTAAGAAAAAGCAAGATATGGCTCAGGCAAAGGAACAAATCAAAGCTCCACATGAGACACAGGATTTGAAACAACTAAGCAATAATGTTAATACATATGTCCTAAATCAAATAGGAGAGTTGAAGGACAACATAGCTAAAGAATTAACTAAGAAGACACTAAAACAAAAGAAGGGAGGGAGGGAGGAGGGAGAGAGAGGAAGGAGATGACACTGGGTGAGCACAAAGAAGGATTTGAAAATCTGAATAGAAAAATAATAGAGCTTATGGTAATGAAAGACAATAGGGGAGATTGAAAATAAAACAGAGGGACAACCAGCACGATGGCAGCAGGGTAAGGCACTCCTAGAGTCAGCTCCTTCCACAGGGCAGTTAGTAAACACAGAGCTATCTAAAGCACCTGTCTGAGGCCTTCAGGAGACCAAAAGAGCATCCTGCAACATCCTTGAAAGAATGGAAGGAGGAGACTGCCCATCTGCAGAGAAGATTTGTAAGTAGAGTGCCCCATGCCCAAAGGCCAGTGACCATCCTCCGCTGGCAGCACAAGACAACTTGGGAGCTACTTACCAAAAATGGGCTGGAAGAGACAATTGGGCACAACATCAGCTACTGATTCGGCGGGCTAAAGTATAAGCTAAAGTTTGAATCTGTCCATGTCAGAAAGGAGGCTTAGAGCCAACATTTTAACTCCATCCATGGCATGAGGGAAAGCAGGGCTGACTGAAAACCACAGTGCTGGTAGGGACTGGCTTCTTTCACCCAGATCAGCCTGCAGCCCTAGCCAAGGTTTTAGCCATACTCCGTGCAGGGAGGAAACTGGCAGGCCATGCACCAATCTCTCTGGATAACTGCAGGTACATTTGGCACAACCACGGTCATTTCGGACCCGCACAACATAGATAGTTGCCCCCATGTGCAGCTCTATCCCCACCCTAGGCAGGGGAAAAGGAGCTTGAATCTTCCTCAATCTCTCTGGGCAACGACAGGCAAGGACAGCCTGCCCAGGGTGGCACCACATACACGGAGGGCTGACGCAGCAAGATAACACAACAAAAAGAGACACAGATTGCCGGTGCCGCTGACAAGAATACAAGTGGACGCAGAAGAACACACAGTGAAGGACGCAGAAAGCAGACATCTGGGGGTGGGGGGAAGGGACAGAAATAAATAAAAAATAAATATTTTTTTAAAAAATGCATTTCAGCCATACAAGAGCAAACTCAAAATGATAAAAGAAAGACTAAATGATAACAAACACAGAACAGATAAAACTGAAGAGGGAAAAGAACAGAGAGAGAAAACAACGGGAAAAATTAAGCAGGGGCTCAGAGAGTTGAATGACAACACGAAACGAAACAACATATGCGTCATGGGAGTTCCAGAAGGAGAAGAGAAGGGAAAAGGGGCAGAAAGAGTATTTGAAGAAATCATGGCTGAAAATCTCCCAATTCTCACAGAAGAAATGAACATACATGTTCAAGAAGCATACCATACCCCAATCAGAATAAATCTGAATAGACCAACTCCAAGACACAAACTACTCAGAATGTCAAATGTCAAAGATAAAGAGAAAATTCTCAGAGTGGCAAGGGAGAAGCAAACCTTCACATACAAGGGACATCCAGAAAGACTTAGTGCAGATTTCTCTTCAGATACCATGGAGAAAAAAGACAGGAGAGAAAGGCTTGGAGGAGAGTACGGAAGTAAGAATAGCAGAAAAGATAACCAAAAGAATAAAAAGACAAAAAAAAAAAAAGATATGACATATGAAAACCAAAGGATAAAATGGAGGAAGTAAATAGTGCATTACAGTAATATCATTGAATGTGAATGGACTGAACTCCCCAGTCAAAAGATAGAGGCTCAACCAGTTGAGTGCCCGCCTACCACATGGGAGTTCCCAGGTTCAGTCCTGGTGCCTCCTAAAAGACGAGCAGACACCGCCCCCACAGCAACTGTCAGATGCTACAAGCCAGCAGACGCTGCAGCCCATGGGAAGCAGATGTGCCTCAGGCCATTGGGCACTCGCCTCTCAGGCAGGAGGTTCCAGGTTCAGATCCCAATGCCCCCTGGGGAAGGCAAGCAAACAATGAGCAGATAGATGAGAGAATCACCTGGGGGAGGAGAAGATAAAAAATAAATAAATCTAAAAAAAAAATAACAATCCTGTTTAAATGCTTGCAAAAAATTCAAAAGGAGGAAAATTTACCTAACACATTTTATGAAATTACTATCACTCTATTACCAAAGCCATGTAAAGATACTACAAGAAAAGAAAATTGCAGATCAATCTCTCTAATGAACATAGACACAAAAATTCTCAACAAAATACTTGCAAATCAAATTCAACAGCATATTAAAAGAATTATAGGCGGCGGACTTGGCCCAGTGGTTAGGGCATCCATCTACCACATGGGAGGTCCATGGTTCAAATCCCCGGCCTCCCTGACCCATGTGCAGCTGGCCCACGTGCAGTGCTGATGTGCGCAAGGAGTGCCCTGCCACGCATGGATGTCCCCATGTAGGGGAGCCCCACGATCAAGGAGTGCGCCCCATAAGGAGAGCCACCCAGCGTGAAAGAAAGTGCAGCCTGCCCAGGAATGGTGCTGCACACATGCAGAGCTGACACAAGATGACGCAACAAAAAGAAACACAGATTCCTGTGCCACTGACAACAACAAAAGCGGACAAAGAAGACGCAGCAAATAGAGAGAACAGACAACTGCGGTTGAGGGGGAAGGGGAGAGATAAATAAATAAATAAATCTTAAAAAAAAAAAAAGAATTATAGGGGAGCAGATATGGCTCAAGGGGTTGAGCATCTGCTTCCCACGTGGGAGGCCCCAGGTTCAGTTCCAGGTGCCTCCTAAACACACACATGTACACACACACAAACACAAAAAAAAAAAACCAGCAACAAGCAAACAAACAAAAAACAAAACAGCTCAGGAGGGCCAAGGTGGCTCAGTGGTTAAGAGCTGGCTTCCCATCTACAAGGACTCAGATTCAACCCCTGGCCCCAGTACCTGAAAAAAAAAATTATACACCATGATCAAGTGGGTTTTATTCCTGGTATGCAAGGATGGTTCAAGATAAGAAAATCAGTCAATGTAATACACCACATTAACAAATCAAAGGGGAAAAAAAACACATGAACATATCAATTGATGCAAAAAAGGCATTCAATAAAATCCAGCATCCTTTCTTGATAAAAACACTTAAGATAGGAATAGAAGGAAAGTTCCTCAACATGATAAAGGTCATATATGAAAATCTCACAGCCAACTTCGTACTTAATGGGGAAAAGTTGAAAGCTTTCCCTCCAAGATAGGACAAGACAAGGTAGTCCACTGTCACCAGTTATTCAACTTTCTGCTAGAAGTTCTAGCTAGAGCAATTAAGCAACAAAAAGAAATAAAAAGCATACAAATTGGAAAAGAGAAAGTAAAACTCTATTTGCAAATGACATGATCCTATATTTAGAAAATTTCAAAATACCTAGGACAAAGCCATTAGAGCTAATAAACGAGTTCATCAAAGTGGCAGGATAAAAGATCAACACACAAAAATAAGTGCTGTTTATACACTGTACTACTATATGAACAAGCTGAGCAGGAAACCAAGAAAATAAATCCATTTACAACAGCAACAAAAAGATCAATTATCTAGGAATTAAGTTAGCCAGAAATGGAAAGGATCTATCCTCTGAATATTACAAAACGCTGCTAAAATAAATCAAAGAAGACCTAAACAAATGGAAGAACATTCTGTATTCACAGATTGGAAGACTAAATATCATGAAGATGTCAATTCTACACAAACTGGTTTATAGATTCAACATAATCTCAATCAATATTCCAACACTCAACTTCACAGAAATAGAAAAGTCAATTACCAAATTTATTTGAAAGGGAAAGGGCACCTGAATAGCCAAAAACTTTCTAAAAAGAAGAGCGAGGTCAGAGGACTCATGCCTCCTGACCTTGCAATGTATTACAAATTTACAGTGGTCAAACAGCATGACATTAGCATAAAGATAGAAACATTAATCAATGGAATCAAAGTGAGACCCGCATCTCCATGGCCAACTGATTTTTGATAAGCTACCAAGTCCACTTTTCTGAGACAGTCACTTCAACAAATGGTACTGGGAAAGCTGGACATCTATAACCAAAAGAATGAAAGAGGATCCCTATCTCACTCTATATACAAGAATCAACTCGAAATGGATCAAAGATGGATGGACTTGGCCCAGTGGTTAGGGCGTCCGTCTACCACATGGGAGGTCCGCGGTTCAAACCCTGGGCCTCCTTTACCCGTGTGGAGCTGACCCATGCGCAGTGCTGATGCGCGCAAGGAGTGCCGTGCCATGCCACGCAGGGGTGTCTCCCGCGTAGGGAAGCCCCAACGCAAGGAGTGCGCCCCGTAAGGAGAGCCACCCAGTGCAAAAGAAAGTGCATCCTGCCCAAGAATGGTGCCACACACACAGAGAGCTGCCACACAAGATGACACAACAAAGATGACGCAAGAAAAAGAGACACAAATTCCCGTGCCGCTGACAACAACAGAAGCAGACAAAGAAGACACAGGAAATAGACACAGAGAACAGACAACCGGGGTAGGGGAGAGAAGGGGAGAGAAATAAATAAATAAACCTTTATAAAAAAAAAGAAAGAAAGAAATGGATCTAAGAACTAAACAGAAAAGCCAGGACTTTAAAATTCCTAGGAAAGAATATAGGGAGACATCTTCAAGATCTTGTGGCAGGTGACAGTCTCTTAAGCGTTACCTCCAAAGCACGAGCAACAAAAGAAAGGCAAAGGGGACTCTTCAAAATTAAACACTTGTGCACCTCAAAGGGCTTTGTGAAAAGGTAGCCTACTCAATCGGAGAAAATATTTGGAAATCATACATCCGACAAGGGTCTAATATCCATGATATATAGAGATCCTACAACTCAACTATAAAAAGACGAGTAACACAATTTAAAAATAGACAAAAGACCTGAATAAGCATTTTCGAAAGAAGAATTACAAATGGTGAAAAAACACATGGAAAAACATTCAGCATTCATCACTGGCTATTAGAGAAATGCAAATCAAGGCTATGAGACATCATTTCACACCTACTAGAATGGCCACTATTAGCAAAACAGAAAACGACAAGTGTTGGAGAAATGTGGAGAGATAGGAATGCTTATTCGCTGGTGGTGGAAATGTAGAATGGTATAGTCGTTGGGGATGTCTGTTTGGCAGTTTCTAAGGAAGGTAGATATAAATCTGCCATGTGACCTGGCAATACAACTACTAGGTATATACCCAGAAGATCTGAGAACAGATTCACAAACAGACATCTGTACAATGATGTCATAGTGGCATTATTCACAATTGCCAATAGATGGAAACAACCCAGGGGTCCATCAACTGATGAACGGATATACTCACGATGGAATACTATTCAGCTGTAAGAATAATGAAGTCGTGAAGCTTATGACAACATGGATTAATCTGAAGGACATTATGTTGAGTGAAGCAAGCCAGACATAACAGAACAAATATTGAATGATTGTATGATTTTGCTATTACAAACTAAATATAATGAGCAAACTCATTGAGTTATAGCTAGAATATAAATTATCAGAGGAAAGAATGTAGTTAGAGAATGGAAAACTGAGGTTTAATCTGTGCAGAATTGATAAAAATGTTGTTTGTAAATGTTTGCAAGTGAATAAAAACGGTGAAAGTACATCACGCGATTTGTAATTAGTAATGCTAATATATGGGTATTATTAGCAGTTTGATGTTATGAATTCCAAAATAGATATTATTTTTATGAACTGGTCTGTTCATCTGGGCATGATACCCATTGATTGTATTAAATGCAAAGGTTTTACATTCACTTAATGAAATCAAGATTAGGGCTTTGATTCGACCTCAGCAGTAGGGCATGACTCAGGGTTGAGTCTCTGCCCACTTGGGGCCTGAGAGAAACAGACATACATGAAGGAAGATAGGGAAGAGGAGAGAACTTGGTCATTTCAGTCCTGCCATGTGACAGGCTATAGCTGTAGCCCCAGAAAGAAGACGATCCCTATGCCAGCCTACAGCTGAGAGTAGAAGAAGCGAGGCCTAAGGAGTCTTAAGAGGAAGAAGGAAGGAGAGGCCAGGCAGAAGTCACCCGCCATCTTCCCTCAACATGTGGCAATAGACTTTGGTGACCCCCTTGAAGACATCATGTTGACTGAAATCAGCCAGACACAAACGGATAAAATGCTACATGAGTTCTCCTCTATGAAATACTTAGAATAAGCAAATTCATCAAGGCAGAAGACAGAATAGTGGTTACCATGGTTAGGGGAAGAAGGGATTAAGGAGTTGTTAAAAATGAGTCTGGAGAAGCGGACTTGGCCCAGTGGTTAGAGCATCCGCCTACCACATGGGAGGTCCATGGTTCAAACCCTGGGCCTCCTTGACCCGTGTGGAGCTGGCCCATGCGCAGTGCTGATGCGTGCAAAGAGTGCTGTGCCACGCAGGGGTGTCCCCCGCGTAGGGGAGCCCCACGCACAAGGACTGCGCCCCGTAAGGAGAACCACCCAGCATGAAAGAAAATGCAGCCTGCCCAAGAATGGTGCCACACACACGGAGAGCTGACACAGCAAGATGACACAACAAAAAGAAACACAGATTCCCGGTGCCCCTGATAAGGACAGAAGTGGTCACAGAAGAACACACAGAGAGCAGACACCAGGGTGGGGGGGAACAAATAAATAAATAAATCTTAAAAAAAAAAAAAATAAAGAGTATGAATTCTAGTTTAGGATGATGAAAACAATCTGGAAATAGTAGAAATACACGATATTGCCAATATACTTAATGTCAAAGATTGTCCACTTAAAATGATGTTTATATGTTAATATTTTATTACAATAAAATATATTATCATTACAGAAATCCCTCCCCTTCTTATCTTCTTATAGAAATTGTTACAGAGAGCCATTCCTTTCTTCCAGAAATTGACCCTGAAGATACAGCTCTCACAGTACAAAAACGCAGGTGCAAAAGGCTATCCATTCAAGTGCTGTCTGTAATTGCAAATTACTAGAAGAATCCCAAAGGCCCATGCACGGTAAAGAAGCTGAATAATCTCTAGTGTGTCACCCAAAGGGGAAAAGAATGAGGAGGATTTCTGTGAACAGATGGATTGATTTCCAGGACATATTATTAAGAGACTTTTTTAAAGGCGTCTATGCTACCTTTTGTGTAATAAAGAAAGGATCTAATTTTTTTTAAAGAAAGGGTACTGCTTTATATCTTTTTGTGGAAGCATTTCAGGACAAGGGATGTCAGTTATGTTTAGGCAACTTTAGGGGTGAGGAGTGCAGGAGATGTCAGCCCAGCAGGAGACGGAAACCCACCTGAGAAGGTTCTCAGACAAATATCAGAAGGGGCCACAGAGGCCGGCTAAGGCACAGGGCTCCAAGTGCCACCATCTTCTCTAGACGTGCTCCTTCCCATTGAGCAGTGAGCCAGGTGGGCTGCAGCTCCCTGAGGCCCAATTGCACCAGCCACATAGAAAACACACAGAAGGTTCTGGGCGAGGAGGATGCCTGTTCTGGTTTGGTTCAGTGTGGCTGGGTTTGGTGGTCGTTTGGCTCTAAACAACTGAGCATTCTTTCACACCAACTTTCTCACTTTCGGACATACAGGAAGAGCTAAGACATACAGGAAGAGCTAAGTGGAAAGACACTTGGACTCAGGAAATAACTCAGCCCCAGGGAGTTCATGATGGCCGCCTAGAGACACGGGATGGCGACTAGCGGGGGAGCTGGATCGGGATCCCCCAGAGTCCTCCACGCCTAACTACGACGAAATGGGCCTCTGAGGGTGTGCCGCATGCTAGACGGCTGCAGCTTGTCCCAGGAGGCTACTTGCCCTCCTCGCAAAGGCTGTGTTTGTAGCTAAAAGCTCAGAACATCCAGCATTTGTTCAGCGTTTGGTTGCAGGGACTCCCCTCCCCACCCCTGCCAAACTCCCAGGCTCAACTCATCAGAGGCCTCCAGACCTCTAATGCACGCGTTGGGATGCATTCACGGCAGGTGCCTGCTGAGGTAGGAAGTGGGTGGCTACAGAGTGGGCCTTAACCCCGCCCCCAGGGCACCGCGTGACCCAGCGCCAGGCACTTACCTGGTGGCCTGGGCTTCCTTATCTGTGAACATAGAGCTTCCCGGGAACCTGGCGAGCGCTGGTCTAGATCTTGTAAAGAAGGATAGGGGGGACCATCTAGATGCGTGCGTGGGGGAGGGGAGTGCATGGGTGACTGCGGGGCGGGGCAGTCTGCAGACCCGGGGAGGTCGTTGTGCGGGGTCCGGCTCTGGGAGTGGGGACAGCGGGACCGGATGTTGGGGCGGTGTGTGGGGTCCGGGCCCCCTGCTGGGGGCATGGAGGCGGCGAACGGGATCCGGGCCCCAGGGAGGGGCGGGCCCTGCGCACAGGCGGGGCGGGGCGGGGCGGGCGCAGAGCGGCGGCGGCGGCGGCAGGTGGGTCGCGGGCGGTAGTGCGGGTGGGGCTGAGACCCGGCGGGGGAGTGCGGGGTGGAAGGCTCCGGTGCTTGGGGACAGGGACGCAGCGGAGTTGGCGACGCGGAGAGGTGCGCGGGGCGTCAGCTTTGGGGTCCAGGGCTCGGTGCGTTGATTCCCCAGCCTGGCGCAGGGGGTGGGGACTGACTGCCACTGTCTGAGGCGAGGTGGCCTGCGTGGGCCACGCCCCGGATAATAGAGCCGCTCCTATTCCGGGTTTCCACCTTGCTCTCAGATCCCAGATCAGGAGGGTTTCCCACCTCCTGCTCCCTGCGAATGTTCCCACTTTGCCCTCAGTGACACTCGGCTCACACCCCAGGTCCGACTGCACCAGATTCGCTGGGGAGAGGAGGAGGGCAGGCAGGACCCCCGTGCTTCCCGGTGACCCCCTGCCCTGCCTGCAGCGAGCCCTGAGCCCTCCCCCAGCTCAGCCCTCTGGCAGGTGCATGTGCTCACATCCCCAGGTCAGGGACGGGGACTGGGCTGTGGGTGGGCAATCCAGAAGGGACTGAAGATGCCTGACCCCACCCAGCAGCCCGTCATTCCCCTCTGACCCTGGCAGGTGACTGGGCCCACACTCCTCTCTGCTGCCCACCATGGCCTGGCAACTGCCCAGCGCCGCCAGCCTGGCACACTTCTGCAGGAAGCTGAACCGGCTGAAGCCCCTGGAGGAGTCCACCATGGAGACATCCCTGAATCGCTGCCTGTCCACGCTGGACCTGGCCCTTCTGGGAGTAGGTGGCATGGTGGGCTCGGGCCTCTATGTGCTCACGGGCACTGTGGCCAAGGAGATGGCTGGCCCAGCTGTACTCGTGTCCTTCGCTGTGGCTGCTGTAGCCTCCCTGCTGGCAGCCCTGTGCTACGCGGAGTTTGGAGCCCGTGTGCCCCGTACAGGCTCTGCCTACCTCTTCACCTACGTGTCCGTGGGTGAGCTGTGGGCCTTCCTCATTGGCTGGAATGTGCTGCTCGAGTACCTCATCGGTGGTGCCGCCGTGGCCCGGGCCTGGAGTGGCTACCTGGATGCCATGTTCGGCCACCACATCCGCAACTTCACTGAGACCCACATAAGCAGCTGGCAGGTGCCCTTTCTGGCCCGTTACCCGGACTTCCTGGCCGCCGGCATCCTACTTCTGGCCTCTGCCTTTGTCTCCTGCGGAGCCCGCGTCTCCTCATGGCTCAACCACACCTTCTCGGCCATCAGCCTCTGCGTCATCCTCTTTATCATCATCCTGGGCTTCTCCCTGGCCAGCCTGGAAAACTGGAGTGCAGAGGAGGGTGGGTTCGCACCCTTCGGCTTCTCGGGCATCATGGCTGGCACTGCCACCTGCTTCTACGCCTTCGTAGGCTTCGACGTCATTGCTGCTTCCAGCGAGGAGGCCCGGAACCCGCGGAAGGCCGTCCCCATGGCCATCGCCATCTCTCTCGGCCTGGCGGCCACGGCCTACATCCTAGTCTCCACCGTGCTTACCCTCATGGTTCCCTGGCACAGCCTCGACCCAGACTCGGCGCTCGCCGATGCCTTCTACCAGCGGGGCTACAGCTGGGCCGGCTTCATCGTGGCAGCGGGCTCCATCTGCGGTGAGGAAGCAGCACCTTGCAGGGTGGGAACTGGGTGGGGTGGTGGGGAGAGAGGCAGCCCCCTGTCCTGGGCTTCCTGGGTTGACCCCTGCTGTGTAACTGTCCCAGGAGGGCTCTGATGATTAGAGAATCCTCCACTCCCACTCACCACCTTCCCCAAATTCTCCAACGGGCCTGTGACTGACACTGGGTGGGAGGTGACTGAGCACCCACACCCACCCAGGTCCACACACCCTTGCTGACAGGCCCCTCACTCCTGCTCCTCTGCTGCAGCCATGAATACGGTCCTGCTCAGTAACCTCTTCTCCCTGCCACGCATCGTCTATGCCATGGCAGCCGACGGACTGTTCTTCCAGGTGTTTGCCCGCGTGCACCCCAGGACCCAGGTCCCCGTGATGGGCATCCTGGTGTTTGGGGTCTTCATGGCCCTCCTAGCCCTGGTACTCGACCTCGATGCACTGGTGCAGTTCCTGTCCATCGGGACGCTGCTCGCCTACACCTTCGTGGCAGCCAGCGTCATCGTGCTACGTTTCCAGAAGACCTCTCAGCCCAGCTCCCCGGGCGCGGCCAGCCCCGACCCTGAGGCCAAGGAGCACAACTCCTTCTCAGACCACCTCCAGCTGGTGCGGGATGAGCATGCCTCAGGTCCCGAGCCTGGACAGTTGCGGCCGGCCCTGAGGCCCTACCTGGGCTTCCTGGGTGACTGCGGCCACAGAACTGCTGTGGCTTGGGCGCTCGGCCTCCTGGTGGCCTCTGCCATCACCCTGAGTGGCGTGCTCATCTTTGGAGACTCAGCCCTGCACCTGCCACGCTGGAGCTACATCCTGCTGGTCCTGCTCAGCGGGGTCACCTTTCTGCTCAGTCTCGCTGTCCTGGCAGCCCACCAGCAGGAGCGCCTACAGGATACCTTCCAGGTACCACCCCAACCCACACTCTCTACCCCTCGCTCGTAGCCCAGTTGACTCTATGGCCAGGTTCTGCCGCTGCAGAATGAACGAGGAGAGCTTGGAGGACTGGGGACGCCACTGCATGTGGCCACCCTTTCTTTGTGCACGGGGGGTGGGCACATGCCTCCTAAATCTCCTGAGGTAGAAAAAGGAGGCCCTAGGGTAGCAGATCTTCCCCACAGCTCAGCTCTTGTCCCCTCAGATGCCCCTGGTGCCCCTGACGCCAGCTTTGAGTATCCTCCTCAACATCTGCCTCATGCTGAAGCTAAGCTACCTGACCTGGCTGCGCTTTTTCGGCTGGCTGCTGATTGGTGAGTTGGGATGAGGGGGAACATGGGAGGTCGGGATGCTGAGCAGGTGGTGGGAAGAGGGCCAGGCGGGCTGGACCTGCCTCTCAGACCCTCCCACCGCCGCAGGCCTCACTGTGTATTTCGGCTACGGCATCCGGCACAGCAAGGAGAACCTGCGGGAGCCACAGGAGCCAGCCGTTGCACGCTACGTGGTGTTCCCCAGCAGCAGCCTGGAGGAGACGGTGCAGGCTGTGCAGCCACCTGCCCAGGAGCCTGACCTCACGGAGCAGCCTGTCCGGCCATGAGGCTGCCCATGGCCTGCCAGTGCCCCTGCCCCTTCTGTCCTGGGCAGCTTGGGCTGGCATGGGCCGGGGAGCCTCAGGACCTTAGGCCCTCAGCCACCAAGGCAAAGTTCCAAGTCTTCGGGGAGCAGGCCATGGCCAGCACTGGTGGCATGGACTCTTTGCCCAGCACCTTCCGGCAGATTGTGACACACTCTAGCCACAGGCCAGGCAGCCGGGCGGCTAGAAAGAAGCCCACGGTTCTGGGAGATCTACAATAATACCTACCCGACCATCTGCATGGCCTGCTGCCGTGTCCACTGTGGCATTCTTTTGGCACTGAGTCCTCACCTACCCCTGGGAACCAGTTGATTGCCCCAAGGCCCAGCAGAGATGCCAAAAGTTCTGCAAAAGGGGAGGTCAGGGCTGGGCCGGGCCAGTGCCCTCTGCCCAGCTCAGAAAGGAGACACGCACGGAGGGCATGGGCCGTGTCTCCAAGGGTCAACAGGGCCCATGACAGAAGTGGGGTCAGGACCCATCTGCAGACTTCCCCATGTCCCCCAGGAGCAGATCCAGGAAGCAGAGGCTCGGGCCTAAGGCTATGATTCCCAGAGAACCTTCGACTTCCCGGGACTCTAAGACAGTAGGCTGTGTGCCTGAGGCCTGCTCGGGGATGTTGCGACCCCCCACACTCACACCCCACTGCGGGCACATGCCTGCACGGCCCACGCCCACCTTGGCAGCCCACAGGTGCTGTCACTGCCATCAGCAGACTGAGGCCATAGCTCTTTCCAAGCTCCATCCTGCATTTCGATTCTCCCAGGTGGCAGCTCTCAGCTGCCACAGCCCACACTCATGCCCTCTCCCTCTGCCCTCCCACTCAGGGGATTGGAGGTGAGGGCTCAGAGTGGCACGCATGCATGAGGGGGCCCCATTTCTTGGGCAGGGGGAGTCCCCACAAAAGCCCCAGTCCCCCCCACAGCTGGGCAGTGTCCACTGCTGATGCTTCCCCTTCCCATTCCAGCCCCATAAAGAAAAGTCAGGAAGCTGGAGGCTTTGTCAGGTTTTAACTCCTCAGCCTTCTCCAGCCATGACATAAGCTTTCTTGGGGTCCTGCTGTGAAAACCAGGCTTTGGATGGGCCCCCCTTTCCCGCCCTGGCTCTGCTGGCCCACCTCCCCTGGGCATCCTCCAGAGATTGAGGGGCAGCAGGGTCCCCAAGGGCTTTGCAGAGGCTCCTGGAGTTGACTAATCCTGACACTGGCCCATCAGGAGCCCCAGCTCTGGCCCTTCCCCACCAGGTCCATGTCACTCTAAGAGCTACCTACCAGCACAACCCTGGCCACCGGGGCCCATGAGAAAGTAGCCCCTTGCCACCCCTGCCCACCACCCTGGGATCAAGAGGTGCCTGGCTCCTTCAGCCCTGTCTTGACTGTTGGTCCTGGGGCAATAGGGAAATTCTCTGGCAGGCAGGACTGGGCCCCACTGAAGGGTTCCAGAACTGGAATCTGGCCAGCCAGCTGGGGGCCAGGTCTGCCTCTTTAACATCTATTGGTAGCATTCCTTCCAGATATTTCTTCCACCTGGGGGGCCTGGGCCTCCCAAGTACAGGTGCCCAGACAGGTTCCTAGCCATGGCCTGGGGCAGCAGTGAATTCCAGATGCACTGGGTGCCTGTCCTCAGAGCTCCCAGGAAGCCCAGTGGGGCTGGGCTGGGGATTACCAAGGACTCACATAAAAGGTCCCCAAAGCCCTTCAGTGACCACCAATGTAGCCTCTCTCCTCCCCTCCCCTCCAAGCCCTCCAGAGCCTGGGGTGGCCCCCCAGGGAAGGGGCTGATGCTCCGAAGCTGAGCAGGTGCTACCCCCCACCTCCATTCTGCAGACAAGCCCCAAAGCTGGATGAGACCTGCCCGTGGTTGCCTCTTGCTACCTTAACTGGGCTTAGGCTGCACGGACCCCAGGGAAGGAGAGTTCAAAGGGTGGCATCCACAACAGCCAGTGGGTGGCGCCTGTGGGAGTCGGGGGTGACAGAGTCTGGGAGAACAGCCTGCCAGCAGCATCCAGAGAAGTGGGTGCCCCAGGCTCTCCCTGTCTCCATGGTTTCACAGCAGGTCTCTGTATGGAAACAGATGACTCTGTGGCTCCCCCAGGAGAGCACCTGCCAAGATTGGAGTCAGGGGGTGGGAGGGAAAAAGAGTCTTCCTGGGGGTGTAAGGGTGCTGGTCTTTCGTCCCTGAGGTCCCCCATCCTTCCAGACCCCTGACCCAGGAGGGAACAGCCCCAAGCCTCAGGCATGAGCTGGTGGTGGGACCAGAGCCCGGACCCCTGGTGTCACCATCTGGCTGGGGGTGGAGGCCGGTGCTGGGCCCATGTAAGGCCTCTGGGCAGCCTGCTGTGGAGTTGTGAAAAATAGCTGGGTCCACACGGGGTTAGCTGTCACCTTCGGGGCCTTTGCCTGCAGATAAGGACAGCAGATCAGGGCTCTGGTCTCCATCCTCCCAGGGAGCACAGCAGCCCGGCACAGCGGCCTCAGCACCCAGCTGGCCCGCAGCTCACCTCCTCGTACTTGTTCCTCCAGTAGAAATGGGCTTCTCCATCCACATACAGCAGCAGCAGGTCACAGAGGAAGGTGACCTTGGGAGAGGCAGGGCAGACCCACGTCTAGCTCCCCAACCCAACCTGCACCCCAAAACACCACCCACAAGCACAGGGTGCTTGGGCACGCAGGTGCCACAGCTATGGGGAGCCAGTTGCAACCACTCACCACACCTAGCCAAGCCACTCCAGTGCCCAGAGTGATGGTCGTGGGAATGAGCCCGAACTTCCCCGCCTGAGAGAGAGAGAAACCCAGCTGAGCCAGCCTCAGGTCATACCTGTGGCCCCACGCCTCCAGCCCTGTCTCCCCCATTGGCCCCCTCTGGCCCCTACCCGCCCAGTGACCAGGATGTCAAAGCGGATCCCATAGAGCTTGAGCAGGCTCCGAGCTTCCACACCAGGGGCCTCCCACCAGTGAGTGGCTGTCCTGGGGACAAGAGACAGTGGTCTGGGGGCCAGCTCAGTCTCCTCCAGCCAAGTCCTCTTGCTTTCTTATCCAACCACTCCATCCGTCTCCATCTCAAACCAGAAACCTGTTGCCAAGGACAGGGGAAAAACAAACGGGCCTGCCCCTAGGAAGCTCCCTGCCTTCTGAGAGGAAGGGTGGGGGTGATCAGAGGGTCCCTAAACAGGCACCAGCAGTGGGTATAGGGAGGGTAATGGGGTAGACCCAGTGCTGAGAGAGCCCCAGGGAAGGGAGGTAGCTCATTCTCCCCTAGACACCAAGGAAGGTTTCCTGGAGTGGGCCTGAAAGAAGCCACATGTGGATTTCCAGGGGTCAGGAAGGAGGTATTCTAAGCAGAGAAAGTAGAGCCAGCAAGAGCAGAGGTGGGGAGAGCAGGGTATGTGGGGGGGGTCAACCCCACATGGTGGTGAAGGGCTGGGGAGGTCGGCCTAGCCAGACCCGGCAAGGCCCAGCGAGCAGCGTGGAGAGGCTCCGCTCCCAGGCCCAGCAGCCACGTGGGCACGTGGGGTCAAGAGCAAGACCACAAGGCCACGGGAGGTGGCGGCAAGACCTGTGGGACGCTGTTCAGAAGACTGAAAAACAGGACCGTGGGTGCAATGCCAGATCCTTGAGTACATCCTGGATCCAGGGGAAGGGAAAAAAAGAAACACTGGAGGATGATTACTGGGGACGGATGGGAACATTAAAATGCTGGCTCTCTTCCGTCATTGCTGGGTGTGTCAACAGTGCGACGGTGTGGCTGGCAAGGTTCCTCGTTCTCAGAACAGGCAGGACAGGGTTGCCGAGGGGACGAGTGTCTGCATGACCGCCACTGACATCTGTATGACATCAGTCTAAATAAATCCCCCTCATTCCAGAGGGGAGAAAGTGAATGTGGCAAAAATGGTAACCCCCTGGGGAGTCCAGAGCAAGCATAAATTAGGGTGCTCCAGGAATGAGTCTTTTGACTTTGCTCTGGTTTCTTTGAAACATTGTAGATAAAACTCAGCTGGGAGTCCTGTGGCCTGGAGGTAAGATGCTGGAGTCAGAGGGTGGGGGAGGAGGGGAGGAGCCTGGTAAAGAGGACGGGTGGGGCGGAGCCTGTGCTAGGAGAAGGGGGTGCCAGAGAACACCCCCCTCCAGCCACCCACCCCAGCCACTTCCCGTGATACCATCCCCCATCCCAGCCCCTCTAGGAGCATCCAGACAGCAGGGCCCGGGAGTTGGTGGGTCCCGGCCACCCCCACTGTGGCTAGAGAGGGACGCCAGCGAGGGGCAGCAGGCGTGGGATGGGGCGGCAGGGGCCACACCTGAAGTTGTAGCTCCTCTCCTGCAGCCGGAAAGCATAGTGGGGCCAGCAATCGGAGCCCCCGACGTCCAAGTCACAGTCCCAGCGGACGCGGACGCCGACAGCACCACCCTAGCAGGCCGCGCGTCACTGGTCTGCCGGTGGGAGGCCAGGGACCCCTCCCCACAACCAGGCTGCAGAGCCCCCTACCCGTCCCCGCAGACCCACCAGCAACGCCAGGTCCTCGAAAGTACCCCCGGCCGCCTCCACAAGATCCCCGATGCGGAACACGGGGCAGTAGGGTCTGGAGCGCGGATCATGGCGACAGTGCTTGAAATAGGTGGCGTCCCAGGTCTCCAGGGCGTTGGACCTGGAAGGGGTCAGGACGCGGGTGGGTGGTCGTCCTTGGGGTAGAGCATCTGGGCACTGGCCAGGACCCGCCCGGGCTTACTTGGAGAAGTTGAACTTGCTGAAGGTGACGGTGTTTTTGATGAACAGCGTGAAGTTCTCGGCCTGGAGCAGGAGGGGCTTCCTGAGGCCAGGAGGGAGGTGAGGGCAAGTCCCTGCAGACCCCACCCCGGGCCCTGCATTGGGGTGGGGGCACTCACATTGGCATGGGGCCGTCCTCCACCGGGCACCAGCCGAGGATCTCGCAAGTCCTGTGGGTGCTGTTGAACTCCACACACTGGCCTGTTTTGATGCCTCAAAAAAAACAAACTCCAGACCCTCAAATCTCCACAGGGCCTGGGAAGGGGCGGGCAGGGCGTTTCGGCAGAACAGGGAGACGCGGGGACAGAGGCTGTGCCGTGCATGCATTCAGGGTCACAGCCGGCCCCGGTGGAGGTGTTGGAAGACAGGGCCCATGATTACCGTGGCTATGGGTCACTGTCTCCCCTTCAGGACAGTCCTCGTCAGCCCAGCAGTTAGCGAGCGGAACGGAAGGGTGCTGGGGGAGATGGGTGAGAGAGCAGAGTTGCCATGGGCCCAGGAGGGCGTCTCCCCTCCATGATGCCAGCCAGCAGCCAGAGGGACAATCCCCTCCCCATGTCCTCACAAGGTTCCCTGAGTTTGGGGCACATGGAAGAGCTGGAGGATACAAAGGCAAGGAGGCATCAGAAGGGCTTAGAAGAGGGGCAAGTAGCTGCCCAGGCACTGCTGCCTGGAGACCCTGCACTAGGGTGGCAAGAAGGGCTCAAAGCTTCTAAGAAGCCAGAAGGAGATGATGAATGGGGGCTCTGTAGGGGATGGGATGTTGGTAAGTGGGGCAGAGAACATTGTGGAGCCACCTGTTCTGTTACACTGTCCCAGGTGGGCCCCTCCTCTGTCCCTCCTCTCCACCCTGGCTGGGCCACCGTCTCCTCCAACCAGACCCAGCAGTCATCACCACATGGCCCTGCCTCCGACTCTGCCCCATCCATTCCCACTCTGCAGCCTGGGTGGCCCATCCCGATGTGCTGAAAATTGCCCGTGGCTCCCTGCTGTTCCTACAATCAAGTTCAGCTCCTTAGCAGGGTACACAAGGCCTCGAGGTCGTGGACTCCCACGCCATGCTGAATTGACTCTCCAACCTCTTAGCAATGCCTCATCTCCCACAGCTCCAGGCCTTTGCCCCCACAGCCCCTTGTGCCTGGCTATCTCAAGCCAGCCAAATCCACCAGCTCATCGATTTCTCAAAATTTAGGATTCCACCCAAGCCTCGCCCTTCCTGATGCCAAGGGCAGCTTTCATGTTTGTAGGAAACCACAGCACCTTTTTGCTCATGCTTAGCTCAGGGTCACTTATGATCCCTGGGTGTTTTTCACTACAACTCTGGTTAAGCCAGTTTCCCCCATCCCCACCTTGTTCTTGTTCATTTCTCACCCAGAAATGCAGATCCAGGATGAGAAGCAGGCTTCCCTGGTTCTCCCAGCCACAGCCTTTGCCATCATAGAGCCCACTACCTTGGCTCGTGGCTATCTGTGTAGGGTCCCCTTGAGCTATGGCAGTTTGAGTTTTGTGAGCCCCATTCGGGACCCGGCCCAGGGTGAGAATCCAGGGGTGAAGGATTTGACACCATATAGGCTGGGAGGGTCAAAGCTATGAGAATAGTCAGGAGACTCTGACTATTTGGGAAGCCTGGTTGTCAGTTTGGATGAATTATCTGGCAGTCTTGTGGCCTCACAACCACTGTGGGCCTCCCTTGGAAACATGGGGAGGAGGGATAGGCCAGAGCCCATGGTTTCCCACAAAGTTTCAGAGCAGCGTATCAACTGAACATTAAATAAACATCTTTTGAGCATTTTGGAAAGGGAAGGACATCATTTGGGTTCATTAAACATAAGCACATCCTTGCAGACATATCTCGCCTCCATGATGGACGGGGACCAACATGCTGTGTCCCAGTGACTCTGGTAGGACCAGGGTTGGGGGACAGGTGACCATGCCATTACCCTCCAGCCCAGCAAGTGATTAAATGTCTGGACTTGCTTAAAGAAAGATGTCACCAGGGACGATTCCAACCTATGTCCCAAGTCCCAAATGTTCAAACAAAACCCACAGCTGGGAAGGAGAATGAATGTCCTCTGCAACAGATGCTGGACCTCTAGATACAGCACCAAATAAGCGGTACAGGGGAGATTTCAAGGGAGGAATCTGCATTTCTGGATGAGAAATGAGCAAGAACAAAGTGGGTTCAACCAGCTGTAGTGAAGAACACCCAGCAGTCATAAGTGACCCCAAGCTAAGCATGAGCTTAACTGTGGTTTCCCACAAAAATGAAAGCTACTTTGGGAAACATTAATAGAGGCTGGGCAGAGAGAAAGGGGAGGTGATCTTCCAGCTTTGCTCTTGCTTATATGCCCACCTGAGTGTCATGCCAGAGGAAGGACAGAATGGGAAAGAGGCTGGACTCTTCATGGGGCAACAACAACGGAAAGCCCCAAAGCTAGGGTGCTCAGAGGTCCAGAACCATGGCATTAGAGTCCATGGACCTAAGCCTGAACCCAGCCCTGTCACCCACAGGCTGTGTGGCATTAGGCAAGTGACTCAACCCTTCTGAGCCTCAGTCTTCTTATCTTAAATGGGGATCATGGTCATTCCTACCACAATATTTATGAAGATTAAGTGAAATAAATGAATCACAGAGAGGGTTTAACCCCAGTGCCTGGGATGTACAGAAGGCACAGAAGGACAAGGAAGAAGAGGAACGTGATTGACAGCCAAGGGACCCCCTGGAAAGCTCCCGGGCAGCCTTACCTCTGGACATCTGCCCTGAACTTGGGTTGGCATCACGTGGAAATTGGTCACCAAGAAGAACACATTTTCTCCCTAAGAAATAAGTCCTGGGGTTAGCCTCTCCTTGGCTCCTTCAACTGGGAGGTTGGAGGTGGGCAGCTGGGTTTGTGAGGGAAGAGGACCGAGCCCCGTCTGGTCATGAACCCAACCCCATCCCCAAAAGACACCCCCAGGGAGGCAGGTTGAGGCGGAGATGGGAGGTTGGCTGGGCTTCTGGCCTCTGCCCCGTGGCCCCTTGTGCCTGGCTACCTGCACCAGCCGAATCCACGAGCTCATCAGTTTCAGCCTCGCCTCCTGTAGGAAACCCTTCCTGGTGGCCCGTTTTTGTGGGAAACCACAGCCCTTCCTTGGGACGAGGTTATTTCTCTTGTTCACCCTCATTTGCTCAACCAGAATTTTCCAAGAGCCTCCTGCTTCTGTGCAGTGAGGATCAGAACTGAGTTGGGCTGGGGTGCCACCCAGGGTAGTAGGGGAGGTGGTGAACTCTGCCTGGGTGCAAGGGCGACCAAGCACCAGAAGGGTGGCTGGCCCCTGAGTGCTGTGCAGGAGAGCTTTGTGTGATCAGGGAGTGTGTGACCAGGAAGGGGTTGGGCACTGGGCAGAGGGCAAGGAAAGGTGCAGCAGAGGTTAGAATACAGAGGGACCCAAAGTCCCTCCACCATCAAGGAAGGGGAGCCTTGGAAGGGTTGCCAGCAGGGCCCAGCAAGACCTGATGAGAGTTTGCCTGCAGTAAGGAGTGCACCTGGAGGTGGGGGTAGCCGGGGTGAGAAAGTCAGAGGATCCATTAGGAGACCCCAGCCTCAGGCAGGCATAGACGAGGAGGCCTGTGGCTGCTGGCAGGAGGGAAGAATGTTAGGAAGAAGCAGAGACAGAAGGGAAGGATAGAAGGGTGCCCAGACCAAGTCCCCATCCAGCTTTGGCACTGGTGGACATCCTGGCCCTCAACTGGATCAGGAGAGGCCACGATGAGAGATGATTTCTCTTTGGACGTGGTGAGTATGCACGCAGGAAGCAGCTGGGGCTCAGGGCAGGTTGTCACTGGGACTTCAATTTGGGTGTCAGCAGAATGGAGGGGGTAGCGAAGGTTACAGAAATGGTGGGTAGAAGGAGAAGGGGCCAGGTAAATGTGGTCTAAGAGGGGCAGAGAAGAAGCACCTGACAGTGGTGCCCCAGGTCAGCAAGGAGAACTCTCAGGAAGTTCCAGACCTTCTCCCGCCCCTCAACCCCTCAACCCCATCCTCAAGCTCAAGTCTTGAGTTCCCAGATTCCTTTTCAGATGCAGCCTTTGCAAATGCAGCTCCTCTGACCTGGCTTCTCTCACCCCGTTCCCTCATCTGCCTGGAAACCTCCTACACATCCCTGAAAGCCCTTCCCATCCTGCCCTGTAGACTACACAAGACCCTCTAACCCACCTCTGGCATCACATGCCCCTCTCTCTTATATTCTTACTTCAAGAGCCCCCACCGAACACACCAACTCACGCTGGGCAGCAGAACCAAGATACCCACCTGCGGTGGCTTCACAAAGTCAGCCACATCCCATAGCCGGTTTCCAAGCTCCTTGATCTGGGTCACAGAAACCCCTTTGAGTTTAGTAATGACAGAAATCTGGGGGTCCAGGTCACGCTCCTGGTAGCCTTTTTTGGCCAGAAGGGCCCACCTGGGGAGGAGAAGATAGGTACTGTTGTGGTGTCCCCGGTGCATGGAAGCAGTGTGAGAGCTGGTTCTCACATACACTGCCTCTCTCCCCACTGCTCCGGTGCCCCAGGCCTGCGTGGGACGCTGTCCACTCCACCCCGTGCAGTCACATCACACTCATGCCCCAAGGTTCCCAGCCCAGCCTTAGGCCCTTCGAGAGGCCCCTCACTTCTCTCCGGCCTCATTTCCTCCCCCAGATTCCTGGGCCAGATGCTCCAGCCAGCCATGAGATAACTCTGCCCTCCCCACCACCACCATCTTTGCCTGCCAACACCCCTCCTCTCCTAAAGACTCCCCTGACCCCAGCTAGAACAGTGGTCTGTCTCCAGGGCCTTAGCGTTCCAGCTGTCTTAGGTATTGGGAAATCCTCCTCCCCCACTAGGGCACTTCCTGGTGGCAGAAGGAGGCACTGATCCTGCTCTGTCCTCAGGGCCCAACACAGGGCTAGGACAAAGTCCTGAAAAGGAGGCAGAGAGACACACAGGGGGACGCAGCTCACAGCTAGCTCTTGTATCCCATTGGCCTCTGAACTGATGGAGGTCCCTCCTTCTGCCTGCCCTCCACCAGCCCAGCCTCCGAAGAACCAAACCTTCAACCCTCAGGCGAAGAGGGACCGGCCACCACCCTTTGGCCCATCTGGCAACAACCATTCTCTTACCCCACCACGTAGGCCAAGACCCCAAGCTGCAGCAGCCTCTGCAAGGCGCCCACCCGCCAGTTCCTTGTCATCACATACTTCTCCGTCTTGTAATCCAGAAGCCCCCAGCCTGCCATGACCCCGTAGAAGCCCATGCTCCCAGCTCCTGCTGGCTGCTGGGGTGCATGAGTCAGCACGGCAGCTGCACAGTCACAGCCGAATGGGAGGCAAAGCCTAATCCCAAGCTGGGACCGGCCAGCAGCTGTTAAAGGGACACCACCACCTGGGCAGGATCCAGCTCCCACCCTCGGCTCGTCTGCGTCCCCAGCTGCCCTGAGCCTCTGTCTACCAGACACAGAGGTAAGCAGTCTCTGTTTCTGCCTTGTGGGGTTTACTTTCTTAGGAGGTGAAGGAATGATAAGTGTTGGGAGAGGGTGGCCTGGCAGCAGGAGCCCTGAGGAGGGGCCAAGGAAAGCTTCAGGAAGAAATGACCTCTGAGCTGACACCTGAAGATTCTGCAGCTCAGCAAGTAATGGAGCTGGGGCGGGAGGGAGAGAGGAGTACATGGGAAGGCTGAGAAGCAGGAGAGAGAACTGGAGTCACAGAAGAGTCATGAGCAAGGGTGTGCAGGGGGGGGGGTGACCCGGCTCTGCCAGTTTCCTCAGGCCTTCCCGCAGCTCTGGGCCCCCCAACTCAAGCAGGCAATAGCGCAGGGAATAGGGCAGTGCTAAAGCATAGACACTAGCATTGAGGTGGAGAAAGTGGCCACAGGAGTTGCTGAGGGCAGGGAGAGGGAAGAAGAGAAGTGATGTGGGGGCATTTTTGGGACTTTCGAGTTGTCGTAAATGATATTGCAGGGTCAGATGCTGGACTTTATATATCCTACCATAACCCACTGAACGTACTGGGGGAGAGTGTGAACTACAATATAAACTATTATCCATGTGGTGCAGCAGTGCTCCAAAATGTGTTCACCCAGTGCGATGAGGGTGCCACAATGATGGGGGAGGTTGTTGGTGTGGGAGGAGTGGGGTGGGGAGGTGGTGGGTATATGGGAACCTCTTATGTTTTCTAATGTAACATTTTTTGAGATGTATATATCTTCAAAAAATACAATTTACAAAAATGATCGGGGTGGGGGTGGGGAGTGGGAACCTCTTATGTTTTGTTTTGTTTTTTTAAGAGATTTATTTTTTATTTATTTCTCTCCCCATTCCCCATTGTCTGCTCTCCGTGTCCATTCGCTGTGTGTTCTTCTGTGTCGCTTGCATTCTTGTCAGCGGCACGGGAATCTGTGTCTCTTTTCATTTGATTCATCTTGCAGCGTCAGCTCTCCATGTGTGCAGCGCCACTCCTGGGCAGGCTGCACTTTTTTCACACAGGGCAGCTCTCCTTAGAGGAACACTCCTTGCACCTGGGGCTCCCCTACATGGGGGACACCCCTGCGTGGCACAGCACTCCTTGAGTGCATCAGCACTGCGCATGGGCCAGCTCCACACGGGTCAAGAAGGCCCAGGGTTTGAACCACAGACCTCCCATGTGGTAGGCAGACGCTCTATCAGTTGAGCCAAATCTACTTCCTGCTTATGTTTTTTAATGTAACATTCTTTGTGATCTATTAACTTTAATAATAAGAAAAAGGGGAGGAAAGAAAAGCATAGACGGTTGTTTTTTTCTAATCCGTAAAATGGGGGCGATGCTGGAACCTCACGGGGTGACAGGGAAAATAAATGCTTCCGCAAGACTCCCAGCCCTGCCCCTGGAGGTGGCGAGCACTCTTACCAGCTTCCTTGAGAAGCTGGCTCCGGATCCACACCCGCCTGGGGCGGTTTCCGCGGCAACCTACAACACCAACACCGGGTTGCCCAGGCGACAGCTGCTGGGGAGAGCGCATCTCAGTTGGCTGGGGCGGGCGCCTGTTCCCCAGACGCCGCGTTCGATTGGTGGGCTTTGTCTGAGAGTCCGCCCACATCCCCCCACGGCCCCCCCCCCGCCCCCGTGTCCTAGTGCTGCTGAACCTCCACCGCGGCCTCCGCGCCCGCGACAGTGAGGTGGGCGTAGCCATGAGGGGTCCCGAAGAGAGGACTGGGGAGACCCAGGAGGAAGAGGCGGCGGGGGCTGCCGGGCGAGTTGCGGGGGTCGCGGAGGCCAAGCAGGGTTCGGACGAGGATTCGGACTCCGACCTGGAATCGGAAGGTGCCCCAGCCCCGCAGGCGCCCGGACAGGATGGGCCAGGGCCCCTCACCCTGGGGGTTCTTCCTGCAGGGGTGGAAGGAGGTGGGCTGGAGCCGAGGTGGGCAGGGAACCCCGGTGCAGCAGAGAGCACACCCCTCTGTATTCCCAGAGTGTCCTTAAAATGTAAAAACAAAAACCTGCCCAACAGCGTAAGAAGGGGGTGCTCCACCCTGAAATGGGATCAGGGCTGGGTTTTCCCAACCCAGGGGCAAAACCAAGCAGACAGGAAGAAACACCTGTAGAGGGGAAGCAGAGCAGGGAGTGACGGAGGACAGGGGAGAAGACAGGCCGTGGGGCCCTGGGAAGGGGCCCCCATTCTTTCCTGTCTCCTCCCAGGCACCCAGGGGCTTGCAGACCTGGTCAGGGACGCCCTCTACCTCGAGTGTTGTCAGGCCCACGGCGTCGTGCCTGCCTCCTGCTTTCTGCGCCAAGGGAGCGCCCCAGAGCTGAACCTGCCGCACCGTGGCCTGGGACCCCAGGTACCCCTGGAGAGACCCTGAGAGGCTAGGCTTTGTGAGGGGAGGGGTGGGGGGATCAGGAAGCAGCAGCCATTGGGATTGCCCATTCCCTCCCTGAGTGAAGGCTACATCCATCCCACACTTCCCTGGACCTTCCCTAAACCAGGCGAGCTCCATCCCCCACATCTGTGAGAAGATGATGTGGGTGATGCATGGCAGTGATAAGCAGAAGGGCTGGGTTGCCTACAGGTGTTCTTGGGGCAGATTGGGAAGGAGAGGGCTTCCAATGGGAGAGCATGAGCAGGATGGCAGGCAGCTATGTCCGGTCCCCTCTCCTCTGTTCCAGGGGGCCCGAGCACTGGCCTCCGCATTGGCCTCCAGCCCCTCCATCAAGAGGCTAAACCTGCGAGACAATGGACTCTGTGAGGCTGGGGCCAAGGCCCTGGCAGCTGCCCTGAGCAAAAGCAGCCTCTGTGGTAGGTGCTGAGCCTGGGGCAGGTGGGCCAATCTTGAGTTCTCCTTGTCCTGAACCCACCCTTCCCCCCCAGCTGGGCCTTCTCCCCTGGGCCTGTTGGTGAGACTGGGATGGGGGAGGGGTAGAGTCACACCCTCTGTGTGACTCCCACCATGGATCACCACTCCCTGATCCTCCCAATCCCTACCACCACCTCCCCTCCATGATTCCCCCAATGTGCATTGCCTAGATGCAAAGGTAGAAAGTCATCCTAACTAATTTGGACTCAGAGAAGTGGAAGCTTGGCAGGTTCAGAGGGGATGTGGTCTTGGTGTCCTGGGGCTCCCATAAACTGGGTGGCTGAAAACAATAGAGACTTATTGGCTCACAGTTCTAGAGACTAGAAGTCCAAAACTCCAGGAGTCAGCCCGGCCATGCTCCCTCTGAAACCCACAGTGGGGAGACTTCCTTGACTCTTCCTAACTTCTGGTGGTTTGCTGGCAAACCTTGGCATTTCTTGGCTTGCAGCTGCGCATTTCAAGTCTCTATCGCCGTCAGCACATGGCGTTCTCCCCTCTCCTGCCTGTGTCCAAATTCCTTCTTCTCATAAGAACACCAGTCATATTGGATTCTAGCCACCCTAATCTGGTTCCTGCCTAAACTAAATCACATATTCCAAGACCCTATTTCCAAGTGAGGTCACATTCAATGGGACCAGAGTTTAGGACTTGAACGTATATTTTGGGGGATACAATTCAACTCATAATAAGAGGAGAATGGGGCTGGATTCAAAGACCAGCTGGGTTACATTGGGCAGCTTCCCCTGGCTGAGCCTCAGTTTTCATTCTGTGAAATGAGGGCCAGTAAAGTCCTGGCCTGAGGGTCTGGCCCACATGAGTGCTCAATACACAGCTACCTGTGCTGTCATGGCCTGTCCCTATAGGGGGAGAGCAAGGGTTTCTATGGGGGGTTCTGTTGCTGCCTGGTGTGATCATGAATAAGGGGCTGCACCTCCATCCCAAGCATCTCCAAAACACAGTTTAACCCCTTGACTGAGAAGGTCAAGTATACCCAGGTAGGGGGAAGCCCATGCAACCACACGGCTGCCCAACTGCCAAGCTTCTTCTGCTTTGAGACCTGGAAGTTTGTGGGATGGAAGAGGGTGGGGCCTGTGGTTCCTGCCTCCTTGCAGCCTAGCCCCTACCCCTCGACCTCGGATCCTACTGACTGAGGAGTGGTGTCGACCCCCAGATGTGGACCTGTCAGAGAACCACCTCGGAGTGGTGGGAGCCCGGGCCCTCTGTGCCGCCCTTGGAGAGAATCCCGCCTTGCAGAAGGTGCAGCTGGCAGGGAACGGCCTGGAGGAGCAGGCGGCTGGGTGCCTGGCTGAGCTCCTGGTGCTCCACACAAGCCTGCAATTCCTGGACCTGAGCTACAACAAGCTGAACGACCAAGCAGGTACCATCATACCCAAGTATGTCTTCCTTGAGCACCTGTGGAAGAGCACTTTCTCAGCCTAGCCTTGAGGCTGCCTGTCCTCTGTCTCCTGCTCTCCACACTTGACCTTACTCTGCTACACACCCATGCCAGACACCCAGAATATCTCTGAGTGCTGTTCTGTTCTATGGGCTGGGTCCTGATTTAACCATTGGGGATCCAGTCATCAACAAAAGAAATTCCCTGACCTCAAGAAACACAAGTTTACAAAATAAGTCTCAATAATTCTTGGTGCTGCAATGCAAACCAACAGGGCAGGTTACTAGGAAGAACTGGAACTCTGCTTTAGAGGGGTGGCTGGGGAGAAACTGCATTTAAGCTGAAGTATGCAGAGTGGGAAGGAGTCATCTATGAAGACCAGAGGGAAAGCATGATTTTTCTCTTCCCTGATTGATAGACACCAGTATGACCAGCAGGGCTGCAGGTCATGGCAAAGGTTTGGGGATTTTGTCCCAAGTGCTGTGGAAGACATGGGTAGGATTCCTTGACCTCACTACTCTCATGCCCCAGGACCTTTGCATGGATTGTCTGCTTTGCCAGGAATATGCACCCACCTCTACCTGCCTCTCCTCACATGCTCCAATTAGCTGTAAGAATCACCTGGGACTCCAGGTTAGGAATACAGATTCCAGGGTCCTGCACCTGCCCAAGTTGGAGGCTGGGGATGGGGTGGGAGGTAGGCTTGCCTGGGCAGCAGCCTTTTACTGGGTGCCCCTGGGAAAATGGAAAATTGGTTCTGATCTGGAAAGTTTGGGCATCACTACTCTGTCTCCAGCTGCTTATAGGGAAAGAAGTGGTGCCAGCTTCAGCCATGAGAACTGGCCTTGCCAGAGGGCCAATTTGCCTTTCAAGAAGGTTACTGTGAGACAGAAGCGGACAAAGAAGACGCAGCAAATAGACACAGAGAATGGACAACCGGGGGGTGGGGGGGAGAGAAATAAATAAATAAATCTTTTAAAAAAAAGGAAGAAGAAGAAGATTACTGTGAGGAAGTCAGTGAAATTAAAAGAAAGACTCATTTCAGACTTTCAATAAATTAACTATCAGTGTCCCTCTGGGCCTGCACGATCAGAGGGCAAAAAGCACGGTAGAGAGAGAGCTAGAAGCTAAGGTCCTCTCAAGCCTTTGCAAATACACACACATGGGCCTGAGGTGGAGCAGGGTGGGGAAATGTTCGACCTGGAAAAGAGTAGACTCAGACCGGCCGTGTGTATCCCCAAGTGGGTGGGCCTGACTCCCTTGAATGGTGAAGGGTCTCAGTTTCCCCTCCTGTGCAGTGCGGGTGGTAGCCCTACCTCGCAGAATGGCTGCCGGTAGAGAGGCAGAGCAGTTCAGCCAAGGGGCTTCCCCATACAGAGTGACAGCCCACCACCCTCAGCTGCCAGTGCTGGAAGTGTCTGAGAAGCAGGAAAATACCCGTATCTGAGATCGTGGGCGGGTGGCCAAACCCCAGGGCTAGGCGCGAAGTCCAGTTCTCCTGCGCTTGCGTGGGGAGCTCTCCGAGGTGCTGAAAGTGTTTGGCCACAGCAGGCTGACTGGGAGGTCAGGTTAGTTCATTCTGACTTTCCTCTGTGCATTCAAACCACCCTTGCTAAACTGTGCTAGGTGTGGGGACCACGGCAAGGGGCCAAGACTCAGTCCCTCCAAGGAGTCCCAGGCTAGTGGGAGAGATGGGACAGGTCAGAGCCTGGAAGGGTGGAAGCCAAGATTTCCTGATGGAAGCCAAGACTTCACCGTAAACCCAGGTGAAGCAGGGACCAGCAATTCCAACCGGGGAGGACCTCTTGCAAAGACCCCAGAAACAGGTTGGGGTGCCTGAGTGCTGACACTGGAGAGTGGGGCAGAAGGTTCTGCTCCTTTTATGTGCTAAATATCTCAGGGGTTTTTTTTTTAATTTTAATTTAACATATACTCCAACAAACACCCCTTCCTTTCACTACTGTCACTGTTACTCTAGCCTTGCCACCTCTTGCCTAGTCTACTGCACGAGCTTTCCAACTGGTCTCTGCCTCTTGTCTCTGCCTCTGTCCATCCCAGTCCATCCACTATACCTGCCTCTAAGGCTCTTGCTGAAAATATCAACTCAACCCTGTCACTTCTTTATTTAAAGCCTTCCTGAATTTCCTTGAGCCTAGAGACCCAGACACACAGCAGACATTGGTATCATTTTTGAATCATTAAACAGAGTGAATGAGAAGGTCTCTCTTGATGTTTCTAAAGGGGAGATCCTCGGCCCAGCCCTGGCAGAGAACACAGGACTCACAGAGCTTAATATAAGCTGGAATCACCTTCGAGGTCCGGGAGCTGTAGCCTTTGCCAGGGGACTGGAGGTAGGAGGTCACCCTCTCCAGCCCCCCTAGTGATGACTTTGTGGCTCTGCAGAAGTGAATCTTGGATATTTTTTTTCTGATTTTTTTTTAATTGGAAAAGTTGTGGGTTTACAGGAAAATCATGCATAAAATCCAGGAGTCCCATATACCACCCTATTAATAACATGCTGCATTGACGTGGATCCATTTGCTACAATTGGCAAAAGCATGTTTTTATAATTGTGCTGTTAACTGTAGTTCATGGTTTAACTTAAGGTTCCCTGTGAAGTGCAGTTCCATGAATTTAATTCATATATATATATGGAATGCTTAATGAATTTGCTTGTCATCTTTGCGTGGGGGGGGGGCATGTTATCTCTGTGTGGTTCCAATTTTATAATAGGTGCTGCCAATGTGAGCATGAATCTTGGCTCTTTTAAGCAGCATTCAAAGAGTATTTCTTTAGATCTCTTGAATTTTCCCCACCTCCTGGAATGACTACAATGTACCAGGCTCTCATGTCATTTACTGAAAGATCCCACTGAAATGTCCCACACCTTCTCCAGACAACGCTCAGCTGGCAGGGGATATCCATGCAGTCTGGTGACACATATTAGCTGTTGAGCATACACAGATGCTTCCCCGAGACGACACTCTTGGCACCTGTGGGTCCCAGCACACTCTCACACGTGCTCCCTTGGGTGTTGTGGTCAGGAATGGTTGGCTTGAGCTCTGGCAAGGTGGCATGAGGGCCCTGCAGTGCCCACGGGGTCAGCTGCCTTTGTGGGGTCCTTTGCAGAGAACAGCAGCAGCTACTTTACCCTCTTCCAAGGGCTGATCTGTGAGTCAGGGCACACACAAGCTCCCACCCTTCTCTCCATCAGTCTTCTGGTTGGGTTTCGCCCAACTGCCCTGTGCCTCAGGCTCCCTGCTTTTGAGAGACTCCCAAGCAGACGTGGCATTTGATCACCGTGTCTCTGGTCCTGCTGCCACATGGCAGATCCCCAGTCTCTGAAGGCCTCTAGTGGGCATGTGCACCCACTCTCTCCTGCTGTCCACTGCCATCCCCAGCCACAGCTAAGGGGGCCTGCCTCTGCCCTGGAGCCTCTCCCTGTCCTGTGCATCTCGGGCCTCCTGTCCTCTGAGGCTGCAGCCCCCAGACTTCCTCCACTGCCAGAGTCCACAGCTCCACTCTTTTGTGTTCTAGGCAAACATCTTCCTGAAAGTCCTGGATATTTCCTACAATGGCTTTGGTAATCCAGGAGCCTCTGCAGTGGGTGAGGCCCTGAGAACCAATAACGTGTTGGAGGAACTCAACATAGGGTGAGAAGCATGGGATCTTGCTCTGTCCACCAACTTACCTTAGGAACCAACTGTCTACCTACAATGGGGCTTGAGCCACACACAAGAACACCCAGCTCCATCCTTCTTACTCTAGGTCTCCATTTATACATTGGGACCTGTGATTCCTACTGAACAGGCAGGTGGCCAGGAATGGCAAATAGCTGCAAAGGCCCCGTCAACAGAACCTGGTGTGGAATGGGTGCTCCATGTGAGCTGTCCTCCCTTTGAGAGGAGGCAGGGCCCTGACATGTGGGCCCATGTGGATGCTTTGCTCAGCAGCTGGCTCCTGGGAGGCTGCCACATGTGAACTGCTCCTCTGGGGCCATGAGCACAGAGGGAAGGAAAAAGATGCCCTCCCCTGGCCTGGGTGCTGGGGGAAGAGAGCAGGATGGCCCCCTGCCCAGCTTTCCTCTCCAGTGGAAGAAGCCAAGGATAAAGCTCCAAAAAATGCTGAAATCAGGGGCCAACCCAGGCAGGGAGAAGTCACTTAGAGCAGTGCTGAGGCATGTAGTTTGGGAGCCAGTGGCTGAGCAGGACAGAAGAGGAAGGGACATAGGGAGGGAGTTGAGTGATTCCCTGTCTCTGTGATATGTTTGGGGGACCAGCTGGGGCAAAACATGTGGGAACACCTGCTGAGCTCAAAGGGCCGGAGGAGGGATGCTCAGGTCTGTGCATCCCTAAGGTCTGTTTGTCCAGTTATCTTATCTCCCTGAACCCTGGGAGCCACCAGCAAGGCAGGGTCATTATCTGTGGGTTACATATTGACCTGTCCAGGACCCCAGGTGAGAGTGGAGGGCTGCAATGGTGATGCTATGGCAGCCCCACTAGGACCTAGAGGAGAGGCGGAGGGGGTCCCTGGGTCAGGTTGGTTCTGCCCAGCTGTTGAGAAGGTAACTCAGTGCACCGTGTGTCTTTTTTTTTTTTTGCAGCAACAACCGCATCTCGGCAGTGGGAGCCCTGGGTCTGGGCCTGGGCCTCCAGGTCAATCAGACACTGAGGATTCTTGTTGTGAGTGCTAGCCTGATGGAGGAGGCTCTGGCACAGACCTGCCCCTGGGCACATAGCTTCCTCCCCGCCATCTCTGCCATCCCCAGGGACAGAAGTTCCCACAAGCTCCAGATCCCCAGATGTACATCTTGAGGAGGGGTCTCCTGGCTTCCTCTTGACATTCAATCTCCAATCTCTGACCTGGCCCAGGCACATTTTCAGATCCCTCCCCTATTCATCTTACACACACACACACACACACACACACACACCTGCCCTTTGGCCTTCCTCCTTCTTAGCCAGCTGAAGGTAGTGGCACCCTTTGCTTCCCCCTTCCTCTGCCCCCACAGCTCTTCCTCTGACCTTGCTGGAACCCAGAATGGGCCCAGGTGTACTGTGGGCCACAGCTGAGTCCTTCCTGAGGCTGGGTGGACCCAGCAGGGGTGCCTTCCTCCAGGACTGCAGATGGCAGCAATGAGAAAGAAGGGAGGGCAGTGAGCAAGGCCATGATGGGGCAGGTCCACATGGACCCCCGTGCCAACGGCTTGAGTTCACAACCCTCCCACGTGCTCCTTTTCCCTCCCGCCTTGAGCTCAGTCACTCTCACCCCAAGCTGCTTGGAATTTTCCACAGATGCTGCTGTTTCTCACCTCTGCTTGGCTCCTGCTTTTGCAGAAGTGCCAAGCTGGGCCCACCTCATCTGTTAAGTTTAGCTCAGGTGTTATCCACACCCGACTGTGCCACCCTCAGCCTTCTTGAACCTCCCTGATAGACTTGAGGCACATGCTCTCCTGGCACTTCCCACATTGAATTTTTATGATCTGTCTCCTTTTTTTCCCTCCCACTCTGAATGGAAAACTCTGGAAGGGCAGGGGATCAGGTGTGGAGCTCAGCCAGAGATGGGCACTCAGTGGGTCTCCAGTTCCAAGCACTTGGTCCTGTGGAGACACATTCTGAGCTGAGATGGTGGGTCACCCCAAGCCACCCTCAGAATCAACATAAGACAATGAATCCCTGCTCCACCATCACCTTCCCAGCCTCCTGGGGCTCAGCTTCTCTCATTTTGTGCATGTGTGTTTCTTAGGTGTCCAGGAACCCCATGCGAAGTGAAGGCTGCTTTGGAATTCTCAAGGCTGTCCAGGATAATCCAGCATCTGCCCTAGAACTACTGGATTTCTCTGTAAGGGCTTTTCATAAACCTTGAATCTGATCCTCCCAGCAAACCTGTTAGGTGCCATTATCTCCATTTTAGACAAAGAAAGAGGGAATCAGAGAAATAAAGCACCCGGCCCAGATAAATGGCAGTGCAGCTGGAGTTCAAACCCAGCCTGAATCTAAGACATGAGGCCACTCATCCTGGTTCCTACTTGGCAGTAGCAGCATGATCTCACCTTTGACCTCTGCCTGGTTTTTCACTAGCTGCAATAGAAGAACCTGTCAAGGGGCACAATGTTCTCTGTTAACTGATGTTTAGATTCGCAGGTTCCGCATTTCCAAGCCTCCAGACCCTCCTGGCCTGCTCGCCCCACCCCTGGCTTGCCAGTTCCTTCCCTTGGCCCGTTGGCCCCTCCCCTTGATCTGTACCTCCAGCAGGTGGATTGTGGCACTGTAAGATTCACATGCGCTGCTGTGAGGGAGATTAGGCCCCCTTTTCATTCCATTTTGCTTCTTCAGTATAGAAAAATGTCACTCTTTTCAAAGGCAGACAAACATTAAAGATGGAAAGAGAGAATCTCAAAATGCAAATTATTAAAAGAAAGCCCAGTTCTAAGTTCTACCCCTAATTTATTTCAACTCAGGCTTGAGTCCAAAGCCTTTCCAGAGATGTGATTTTACAGTTCCAATCCTTCCTCACTGTTTCTTTCTAACTACTTGGTCTCTATGACTCCAAAGCCAGGGGTTAACTTAACTTGCCTTTACCATGTTCCTACTGCCTAGGAATCCTGTCGGTACTGAACTCTCTCATTCTAAACAATGTAGAATTATCTATGATACTGCCTGTCAAAATACACATTTATTCATGATAATGTATGAGGCTTCTGGTATATCTGGAAATATCTCGAGCTTTGTAATCAGACAGGTTTGGGACCAAGTCCTGGGTCTTGGCCATGATTCTGAATCGAAGAACAACACTAGCCTAGATCCAATTTCTATTCTCTGATTTCTTGTTATCATTAGTTTAATCTAACAAACCCAGATTTTATTCTCAGTTTTGAAGGAATTACTTGTGAATCATGTAGTTCAAGGAAAACCTTTCTCAAGGCTCAGCCTCAACTTCACCTTTATATAAAATGGGTGATTACAAAGATGGGATGAGATAATGGACCCTAAAGAAAGGGTCTGCACACAGAAAAACTCCATCAGTGCTAGTTCTCTTCTCCCCAATCTTTTTCATTCATTCATTTATTCTCCCCCCCAAACCCACCTCAGTTTTCTGTTCTCTGTGTCCATTCACTGTGCATTCTTCTGGGTCTGCTTGTTGTCTCTTTAGGCATCACCCGGAACCAACCCTGGGACCTTCTGGAGTGGGAGAGAGGTGCTCAATCTCTTGTGCCACCTCATCTCCCTGGTCTGCTGCATCTCTTATTGTCTCTCCTCTGTGTCTCTTTTTGTTGGATCATCTTACTGCACTAGCTCTCTGTGCAGATGAGCACTCCCGCATGGGCCAGTCTCCACTCAGACCAGCTTGCCTTCACCAGGAGGCCCCAGGAATTGAACCCTGGACCTCCCATATGGTAAATGGGAGTCCAATCACTTGAGCCTCATCCGCTTCCCTGCTTTTTATTTTTAATTGAGGTACAACAGTTACACCAAAAAAAGGCATACATATTAAGTGTAGAGCTTGGCAAATTTTCACAAACAGCATACAACTGTGTAACCAGACCCCAGACCAAGAAACAGATCAGGCACCTTAGAAGCACCTCTCAAGCCCTTTCCTCTCTCTGTTTTAATGGTTTGGGGTTTGTAGTGTGTGAGATTACCACCCACCAGGAGAGAAGTTGTGTGTGTGTCTGTGTGTGTGTGTGTGTGTGGTGTACTTGTGAAAGCAAAAATAGCCAAATTCTCAGTAATGATATACTGCCTTGTAATGTGGTTTCTCCTCAGGATATTCAGATGAACAGAGAGTTCGATGACCTCGCTAGCTCAGTGAAGGAAATCCTTCCGGGGCTTTGTGTAAAGACTGGGGCTCCAAGGGTGGAGTACAAAAAAGCATTACTGCCAGTTTCCAGCAGCATCTGTCCCTAAATGACTGTGAAGTGTGGCTGTGTGGCTTGCTCATCCCCCGTGAGCCATTTCACCTCCCACCTTCCATGTTGGGGGTCCTTGATCTCATGTGGCCTTCCACCTATGTCTGCACTCATCACCCAGGTTGAACTGGCCTTCAGAATGACTCAGACACCTGTACCCTCCTTTGACAGTCTGAAATTTTGTGAATCCCGGAAAAGATCATGTTCTTTGAAGTAATCCATTCCTGTGGGTATGAGAACCTTTGATTGCATTAGATTCAGTTAAGAGATTCTGGTTAGATCACTTTTGATTAGATCAATTTAGGGCTCTTGCCTGGACTGTGTCAGTGAGGCGTGACCAAGATTAGGTCTCTGCCTTCTTGCTGGGGTCTTATATAAACTGAGAACTGAAAGTAGAAACAGAGAAAGAGAGCTGCTATTTTGACTCTGCCATGTACGAGAGAGGACAGAGAAGCCCCAAGAGGCTGAGTGAGAGGCCTAAGGCTGGAATGTGGAGCAGGCCCCAGGTGAGGAGAAGGCAAAGACCCAGATGGAAAGCCACTATCTTGCCTTGACATGTGGCATAACTCCAGAATCCCACCAGCTGTAGACCTTTGCCTTGGGCAAACTAAAACAGAGAAGAAGGCAGAGACCCAGATGGAGAGTTGCCATTTTGCCTTGACACATGGCAGGAGTTCAGGATTCAGCAGCTGACCTCTGATGACAAAGCATCTCTGATAATGATGATGATTTAGAGATTTTCACAACCTCAGAACTGTAAGCTTTTACCATCATAAGTTTCCTTTATAAAAGCCAACCCATTTTTGGTATTTTGCAGGAGTAGCCTTAGCGAATTAAAACACCTCCTCTCTGCCCCCATAGCACCTGCACCAATCTGGGCCTTCATTTTCTCTCGGTCCTTCATGTATCATTTATTGAGCCCTGTAGCACTTTGATATTATTGATGAATTCCAAAAAGAAATATTGGATTATGTTTGTAAACTGGTCTGCACCTTGGCATGATTAAATTATGATTAGGGATTTGATTGGGCCATGTCATTAGGGTGTTGAGGCCCCACCCCTTGTTGGGTAGGAACTCACAGATAAAAGACATGGCAAAAAACAGAGTTGGAGTTTTTGCTGTTGGAGTTTTGATGCTGGAGTCTTGAGCTGGAGCCCCGGGAAGTAAAAACACAGAGAAGCTTGGTTGTAAGGAAAGAGGAGCAAGCCCTGGGAAGGGAGGAACCCTGAGCCTGGAAAGAAGCAAGCCACAGGAAGAGAGGAACCCAGGAAGCCTGTACTCTAGCAGATGTTGGCATCTTGCTCCAACACATGGCAAAAGACTTTGGTGAGGGAACTAACTTATGCTTTTGGCCTAATAACTGTAAGCTCCTATGCCAAATAAATACCCTTTATAAAAGCCAACAGATTTCTGGTATTTTTCATTAACACCCCTTTGGCTGACTAATACAAGCCCTTACGATATGCTGTTCAGAGATGCACAAACATTAGCTCAAACTCTGATGAGGTAAGCAGGCAATTAAAAAATAAGGTGGGAAAAAAAAAAAAAATAAGGTGGGGAAGTGGCTGTGGCTCAATCAGTTGGGTTCCCATCTACCATATGGGAGGCCCTGGTTTCGCATCCTAGGGCCTCCTTGTGAAGGAAGGCTCGCCCGCATGCTGCAGGAAGCCGCCCGGTCCACAAGGACTGCAGAGTGCCATGTGACCCGCAAGCGCCGCGGAGTGCTGACTCAGTAAGACGCAACAAAAAGAGAAACAAGCAAAAATGCAGAAGAAAGCGCAGCAAATGGACACAGAGAGCAGGCAACAGCAAGCAAGCCTCAAGGGGAGGGAAATAAATAAATAAAAATAAATACAGACACAGAAGAACGCAAAAAAAAAAAAAAGATAAGGTGGTATGCAACTGGCATTCCCAAACTCGACTTGTGAGAATGCAAACTGATGCAAGGCAATTTATCATTATGCACTGAGAGCCTTAAAACTGTCTGTGCCCTTTGATCAATTTTTTGACTAATCTCTACAGAAATTCATAAAAAGATTGCTATCCAAAGCTATTTTTAATAATGAAAATTGGAAGTCTCCTCGATGCCCAATAACAAGGGATTGGTTAATTAAGATTTGGAACCTTGCAACCACTAAAAAGCCATGCTTTCAAAGAACCATTGGGAAAATGTACATGATTAATGTCAAATGAGAAAATAAGGATCAAAGAAAATCACATGGTTTGTCTGGCAGTTCCTCAATCAGTTAAATACAGAGACACCATAAGACCCAGCAATTCTGCTCCCAAGTATATATCCAAGAAAATATATGTCCATGCAAAAACTTGTATACAAGTGTTCATGGAAGCATTCTTCGTAATAGCCAAAAAGTGAAAACAACCCAAATACCCATCAACTGGTGAATGTATAAATAAAATGTAGTACACTCATACAAATGAAATATTATTTGGCAACAATATTAGTTAATATTAATAATATTAATTAAGAAATTAGGTTTGAAGTGATGAAAATGTTCTAACATTGTGATGATGGTTGCACAACTGTGTGAATATACTGAAACCCACTGAATTGCATATTTTAAGTGGATGAGCTCTGTGATATGTGACATATTTCAATGATGCTGTTGGCCAAAAAAATCACATGGTTTGATTCCATTTATACCCAATTGTATATACTTAAAAATACAAATATATATACACAGAAAAACAAAACTTCAATGAAATATTAATAATGTTTACCTGTGGGTACCTGTGATTTTTTGTTTTCTTGATACTTTTCTGCATTTTCCATATTTTCAACTCAGAGTAGGCATTATTTTTATTGTTCAAAAATAAATTTAAGATGCAATGTAAGACAAGCTATAATTAAGATGAATGTGGTGTGGAGCCCTGAGGAACTAGGGAATCACTCACCTGGGAAGAAGAGGGGAGGTCAGAGTCCCCTTCCTGGTTTCCCCAGGCTCTCTTGCTTGTCTAGCCTTCGTCTCTCCTCCTCCCTGCTGCCTGAGTGGATTGCATTGTTCAGAGACTCCCCAAGGCCTCCAGAAAAGCCCCAACACCTCGACCTGGTGTGTCCATCACAACCAGCACTAGCTGGGTTCCCGGCTCTCTCAGGAGGAAAAGTTCAAGGTCTGCCTTGCCCACTTCTCTAGGGAGACACCACAGCGGGACACCGCGTTCTGGTGATGAGGAGTTTGCCTGGATTCTTCTTTTTTTCCCAGAAGCAAATACACACTGGATGGTAAGAAAAGTTAAGATAATCTTTACAGAACTGAAGAATGAAGTGATTGTTCCAAAGTTCTCCAAAACAGGCACCGTGCCCTAACCATTCCTCTCCTGCCGCACCCTGGCCACGGTCCAGTTCTTCCCAGGTGGGGGATGGGGGTGTACCCACCCCCTCCCTGGTCCCTGTAAACCTACTCCTCACACTACATAGGTAACCAAACCCTGCACGCTTCCTGGGTTCTGGTTGGGAAAGATCTTTCTTCAACGGAAAGGGGGCAGATGGGAGACGGTACGCCAAGATTTGGAGAGCCGCCTGGGGGAGGGGCGGTCTTTGAGGCAGTCATATTAGCTAAAAATAGGCAGCACGGAGCCGAGGAGGCCCAGGACGCCCAGGACTCCCGGGGAGGGGACGGCAACACAACAGTCTCTCAAGACATCCTCAGGCTCTGGGGAACCGAACCCATACAAGTAATGTCCTGCACCACCAGCTTTGCACGGGAGCCGCTGCAGAGGCACTACCAGGGAGCCTGTGTCCCGCCCGAGCCGCCATTGACGACCACATGGCCTTCCCGCCAAATCCGCACCCAATCAGAAAGCCCCATCACTTCACGCGTGAAAGAGGAGCCATTCGTAGGCAGGAACGCGGGCTTTGGCCCGCCCCGACGGGCTTCGGACCAATAGGCGCCCGCGGGTCGGCGAGCCAATAGGGGCCGCACGCGCCGGGAGCCGGCAGTTGGACGCGCGTTGGCGGCGGCGGCGGTTGAGTTTGGGGAGCAGTGTCCGACCGACAGCAGCGGAATTCACCATGGTAAGGCTTGGGAGGCCACCGGACCTGGCAGCCCCGGCTTCAGGCTTTTTGGAGGGAGGCGGCCGAGCTCCGAAGGACAGCGGAGGGGCCGGGTTGTCCCGGGCGGGCCTGACGGGAGAGGGGCTGGAGAAGACCACGGGTGTCCCGGGAGGCTTGGAGTGAGGCAGCAGGCACACGTGGACGCACGTGGACAAGGTGCAGGATCTGGGGCCTCGAGAGCGGTGGTGACCGGGGAGAAAGCAGGCCAGGGAGTGTCTAGAACCTGTGCTGTAAAGAGCCGCGGCGGAAGAATTTGTGTTTGAGATGAGGCTGATGGGCCCTACGGCTTGGGGAGATTCAGGGAGAATCCCCCAAAACACTGGAGGGCCCTTCTCAAACTTCCTAGGGTCAGGAATCCTCGACAGCATTAGAAGTTATGGGGGACGACAAAGAGCTTGTGTTTTAACATGGGTTGATCGTTATGGCTGTTTGTCGTGTTGCAAATAAAAGCTGAGGATTTAAAATACATAGTCGCTTATTACCTAGTTACTTAAAAGACAACACATATCTGAAAACATATCCCAAATTAGCAAATATCCAAGTCTGAATAACCAGTCTGTTGGTTATTGTTTAATGTAGGAATGATGTTCCATGAAAAAAGTGCCTAATTCAGCTCCCCACTCAAATGCGCAAGGGCTTTTCCTGGAGACAATGAAACTACAGTATGTGGCAAAAATGCTTTACGTGTACTCCCCATTTTGTCACAAAATTCAAGGGTAGAGATTTAATAAAATAATTTTTATTACTTCAAGGACATTCTTAAATGAAACTTGTTTTTTTAACCCTGGGTGTACAGGATTGAAGAATCCAGTGGTCACCAGTACAGTTGGTTTGTGCTAAGACACCAGCAGTTTTACCCACCTTTGCTTTTGCACAGCCAGTGCAAATGCCAACACAGTGAAAAAGGGTGCTAATATTGTAGTACTAGTGTGAAACTGGTTTTATCCTCATGTGCCTCTATAAAAGTCTTAACACAATGCTAGGGGTCTGATAACTCCAGTGTGAGCTATTTGAAGACTCTTGTAGACAGGAATGGATCAGTGAAAGGAATAGGCACAGGTTTCTTGTAATGGTAAGGAAATGGAAGGGCATGGAGGGCTATTTTCGGGTTTGATTACAGGAGTTAAAGCTTCTGGGTAAGTAGGGTGTCCTGGTATGCTAAAAGTTTGCTGATGCAAAGTACAAGAAATGGATTGGCTTTTATAATGAGAATTTTATTAGGGGAAAATTTTACAGTTCTGAGGCTATGAAATGTCTAAATCAAAGCATGATCAGAGATACTTTCTCACCACTGTCAGCTACTGGTGATCTTAGAGTCCTGCCACATGGCTATCAGCACTGAGCTGCTCTGTGGGCCCAGCCTCTCTAGGCTTCTCTGCTTGAACTCAGCTGTAGATGAACCAGGAATCCTCTCTTTTTCCTCTCTCTCACATGGCAGGATCGAAATGGCAGCTTTCTTTTTCTGTCTTCTTTCTCTCTGTGTCTCTGTATGAAACCCAGCAGGAAGGCAGAGACCCAACCTGTGTCACACTTGACTGACATAACGCAAAGGCCCCTTAACTGAATTTAATCAATCAAAGGACCCTACACTCACAGGAATGGATTAGTTTCAGAACGTAATCTTTTTGGGATTCACCAAGTTTAAACTATCACATAGAGTAAAAGGTCATCTGCCAAGAATAGGAAAAAAAGGAATTCATCTGGAATTTAGAAAGAATAGAGAAAGGTGCAAATAATTTTTTCAGAGAAAAAAAGTAAAATTTGATGATCCAGATAAGTTTGGCAAGGATGAATTTATAGTGGCATTCTGTTGAAAGATAGGAATGGTAGTCTCGGATTCCTTCCTTGGTCATATGATCAAAGGTGGAAGGGGCCTTAAAGACCACTGTTTCCCACCCCTATTTTGCAAATGAAGAAAATGGGAGATCACCTTCCCCCAGGTCACAGAGTTAATTAATGATTGGACCAGAGCTGGATAACTACAATTTCAAATCAGGCATCCTGTGAAATACAGAGTATATGGGTTTACCTAAAGCAAAACAATACAGATTTGAAAATTGTGTGGTTGAGTAGATTCCAAAAGAACTTTTTTTCTTTTTAAAGATTTATTTCTCTCCCCTTCCCCCCCCCCCCCCATTGTCTGTTCTCTGTGTCGATTCGCTCTGTGTTCTTCTGCGTCTGCTTGCATTATCTGGTGGCACAGGGAAACTGGGTCTCTTTTTTGTTGAATCATCTTGCTGCGTCAGCTTTCCGTGTGTGTGGTGCCACTCCTGGGCGGGCTGCGTTTTTTTGTGTGTTTTTTCCTTCACACAGGGCGGCTCTCCTTGCCCATAGGGCACCCCAACACAGGGGCGCCCCTGCGTGATGGCACTCCATGCACCTGGCAGCACTGTGCATGGGCCAGCTTACCACACAGGTAAGGAGGCCCTGGATATCGAACCGTGGACCCTCCATATGGTAGGCGGACACTCTATCAGTTGAGCCACATCCGCTTCCCCCAAAACAACTTTTTAAAGAGCTTTGACTAATTGCTCCTCTGTGGGGAAGGAAGTTCCTTGGCATTGGAGAAGTTTGGAACTGAAATTCCCCTTCTGGGATGACTTGGGGGGGATCACTGCATTGCACTGAGCATTCATGTCCTTGCCAACAGATTTGATGCTGCTTTTATAAGAGGAAACGCAGGACTTCAAGTTCTTTGGGTTATAGATTAACATTTTAGAGTGGGCAAGGGACCTCAAATTTAATTTGATCTTCTCTATGTATTTATGGGGAAGACCTGTCTAAAATTAAATGGCTAGTGATTATTTGGTTAGACTCGTGGCAGGAATGAGATGGTTTATCATTCTAAATAGGTACTTTAAGGAGATGCTAAAAACCTAAGATTTACAAAGCTATGGGCACATATCACCAAGGGACAGGGCAGTAATGTCTGGAAGCCATTACCACTCCTAAGCTTAAGGGGTCAAGGGCAGGAGTAGTCAGCAGATTTGGAGCAGGTAATGTGATGAAGGCCAACAGCCAAAGCTGTGGCCTTGCTCATGGGACTCAGGGCACAAACACCTGGACTGCCCTCTCCTGCTGGAGCTGCAATTGGCAAGACCAGTAAGAAGCCAAGGGGCAAGAAAGCCCTTTGGTACAGGGCACGTGGGTTACCCACCGGGTAAAGAACAATGGAAAGTGGATCTCAAGGTGCAGACAGAAGACCCAAACAGTGATCACCTGGGAACATGCACCCCATCCCACTTCTTCCCTCATCCTATTCCCTGATCTCCTGGTCAGGATGTGATAAAAAATGTGTGTTCTCCTAGAATTACTGTGACAGGAGGCATAAAGTGGACTTTTTTTTTTTTTTAAGATTTATTTTATTTATTTCTCTTCACCCCCCTCCTCGTCCCCTCCCCCCCATTATCTGTTCTTTGTGTCCATTCACTGTGTGTTTGTCTGTGTCCACATTATCTGGCAGCACTGAGAATCTGTGTCTCTTTTTGTTGCATCATCTTGCTGCATCAGCTCTCCATGTGCGGCGCCACTCCTGAGCGGGCTATGCTTTTTTCACGCGGGGCAGCTCTCCTTGCAGGGCGCGCACCTTGTGCGTGGGGCACCCCTACACAGGGGCGCCCCTGCGTGGGATGGCACTCATTGCGCACAGCAGCAATGCACACAGGCCAGTTTACCACACAGGTCAGGAGACCCTGGGGATCGAACCCTGGACCCTCCATGTGGTAGGCGGATGCTCTATCAGTTGAGCCACATCTGCTTCCCTAAAGTGGACTTTATTATAGACATTTCATGGTTTCCAGGTTTTAAAATCACCAATTTTTTTGTAATGGCAAATACCTAGATTCTGGAATTAACTCTGCCACTTGGTAGTGAGGTTGGATTAGAGCAAGTACTTCCATGGGGATAAGTCACATGAGCCTCATGGGAAATAATGTTTGCGAAAGCCCTAGACACTGAAGCATTTCAAAACGTTAATATGAATGCTTTGCATGCCATCAAGTTTGGAATTGCCTTGGAGACAAACAGCTTCCCTTTTCTCTTCTGGATCCCAGCGCGAGTGTATCTCTATCCACGTTGGGCAGGCGGGTGTCCAGATTGGCAATGCCTGCTGGGAACTGTACTGCCTGGAACATGGGATTCAGCCCGACGGCCAGATGCCAAGTGACAAGACCATCGGCGGCGGGGACGACTCATTCAACACGTTCTTCAGTGAGACCGGAGCCGGCAAGCATGTACCCAGGGCAGTGTTTGTGGACCTGGAGCCCACCGTGGTGGGTAGGTACTTGGGTCCAATGGCAATTTTCCTGGGATGGTAGGAGAGCCTCACCAAAGCCACATGCGAGCTCCTTCAACTCTTGTGCAGAAAGGGCAGGACTTAGAAGCATATACTTGTGGTGATTTTTAGTGAGAAATGCAAACGATAGTGAATGAGGTTTCTGTGAGAAACCTGACCTACGAGGACAGGCTGTTTGGCCAGCAGTAAGATGCCTCAGCAGGCTGAGCAGACCTGGCCTGTAAGATGCAGTGGATGGGAGTAGATGCAGCTCAAGTAGCTGGTTGCCCACCTCCCACATGGGAAGTCCCAGGTTTGGTTCCCAGTGTTTCCTGAAAGAAAAAAAAAAACAAGCAAAACAAATGAAAAAACCAACTCAGGGAAACCAATGTGGTGCAGTGGTTGAGCAGTGGCTTTCTCACATACAAGGTCTGGGTTCAATTCCTGGTCCCTGGTAGCTCAAAAGAAAAAAAAACACAGATGCTGTGGGTGAGTGGGTATAGGTGCCTTCCTTGGTGCTGAGTGTTCTTCCTTTGGTTCCTCTAGATTAGGAGCCCAAGATAGTTTCCAGCAGGTGCTGCAAAGAGAGCATCTTTCAGTTCCCACCCAGGAGGTGACAGAATATCACTTCAAATCCTGTAAGACCCAGGCCACGTGTGATGCCGATGAGATTTCCCAGGAAAATTCACGCTAATTGGGTGACCGTAGTACCTAGATGTTTTATTATTATTATATCTTTTGCTGTAGCCACAAGTATAAAAGAAAGTACAGTTACCTAGGCACACGAGAGCTCTGTCTCCCTGCATTGGGGAATGCTTGTGCTTGCATTTGTACTGGGAGTTGATGTTCCCTTCCCAAAGCCCTAAATTGCATTGTGGTTTGTTTGTCACACTGCCACGTTTTCTACGAGACATTTATGCTGTGGCCCTAGAAGGAGCAAGTCTGCTTTGTAGGGCTGAGCAGCACCCGAATGTGTTGCCCCGGTGAGCATAGCCAGCCTGGAGGGCTCACGGGATGCTTTGTGTCTGCAGACGAAGTGCGCACGGGGACCTACAGGCAGCTCTTTCACCCAGAGCAGCTGATCACCGGGAAGGAAGATGCGGCCAATAACTATGCCAGAGGCCATTACACCATCGGCAAGGAGATCGTGGACCTGGTCCTGGACCGGATCCGCAAACTGGTGAGAAATGCGCCCAAGAGGGCTGCACAGGAAAGCTGAGCAGCAGGCCTTGGTTTGCCTTTTGGCAAAACCTGGGCCAATACTGTGAGTCCGAGTGGGTTTACAGAGATGTGCGTTGAAACATATCCCTGTGTCTCCCGAGTCTCCTTTTATTTGCTTCAGAGTGTGCTGCACATTTACTGTAGGAGATCTTGATCCCTGTGAACCTGCCAGCTGTCGGGGGTCGTGGCCCTTGCGGGCAGCGGCTCAGGCGCTCTCTTTCCCCCAGGCGGATCTGTGCACCGGGCTGCAGGGCTTCCTCATCTTCCACAGCTTCGGGGGTGGCACCGGCTCCGGCTTTGCATCTCTGCTCATGGAGCGGCTCTCAGTGGACTATGGCAAGAAGTCCAAGCTGGAATTCGCCATTTACCCGGCCCCCCAGGTCTCCACAGCTGTGGTCGAGCCATACAATTCCATCCTGACCACCCACACCACCCTGGAACATTCTGACTGTGCCTTCATGGTGGACAATGAAGCCATCTACGACATCTGTCGGCGCAACCTGGACATCGAGCGGCCCACCTACACCAACCTCAATCGTCTGATCGGGCAGATTGTGTCATCCATCACGGCCTCCTTGCGCTTCGATGGGGCCCTGAACGTGGACCTGACAGAGTTCCAGACCAACTTGGTCCCATACCCCCGCATCCACTTTCCCCTGGCCACCTATGCCCCGGTCATCTCCGCCGAGAAGGCCTACCACGAGCAGCTGTCTGTGGCCGAGATCACCAATGCCTGCTTCGAGCCAGCCAATCAGATGGTCAAGTGCGACCCTCGCCATGGCAAGTACATGGCCTGCTGCATGCTGTACCGGGGCGATGTGGTCCCAAAAGATGTCAACGCGGCCATCGCGACCATCAAGACCAAGCGCACCATCCAGTTTGTGGACTGGTGCCCAACCGGATTTAAGGTAGGAGTTGCGGGGCGGGGAGCATTGCTTTCCTGGGTAGGGCTCAGGAGGCCCTGCTGAATCATGCTCCTCCAGAGGCCACACCCATGGGGAGACTGCCGTCCCACACCAGCTAAGCCACAGAGAACAGAGGAATCATTTGCCAAGTGCCTTATACTTATCCTTAATTCTTATGACAACCCTGTAGAGTTCATGGTGCAGCATTACCAGTATCTTACCTTTTAGAAAACTGAGGCTGAGCTAGCTCTAAGGTCTAAAAGCCTCAGCATAGTGAATGAAACGGGTTGAATTCAGAGGTGGTCTGACTGCAGATCCTTGGGTGTGTCCTTATTATACCACTGCTCAGTTAGAGGGTTGTCAAATTCTTTGGTATCATTTTGTGGTTAGAATGATAGTTTTTAGACTTTACATGACCTTAATCATGTGCTACTCATTTTAGGCAACACACAGGCTTTTGTAAATAGAATTTTAAATTCATTACGCATTGTTTCCTGTGCAGGCCAGGAGTAGATGACCAATATTTTTTCAGGCTAGGAACACTGTCTTGCACACAGAATCATACCAGTAACAAGGTGGCTCCCTCCGACGTCTTTAGTCTCACAGTGAAACATCTTCCGAGATCGGAAACGAGGTTACAGGCTGTCAGGCTCTGCAGACCTATTGTGGAAAACAACTACAGTCCTCCACTCTTATCAACTGAGCTATCCAAGGGACCTAAAGACCTACTGTGATTTCAAGGCTAAGTGCCTTAACCACACCTGGGTTATCTGAATTTGTACCCTCGGTTAAAACCCCTTGTCCACAATTGATTTTCTGTATTTAGACACTGCTTCAGCTTGGACTGTGAGCTATGGATTCGTATGTGTAAGCCCTGCAAGTTCTTTAGAGGTCAGGGGAGTTGCATATCCCAGGGTCATTTCAAATGGAAAATGACATAAGGAGCAGGAGCGAGCATGTCTTGTCCACAGCTTGCCTGCCTGCATACCTTACCAAAGCTTCTGGATGCCCATCTTAAGTCTGGATCATCTCTTGAGAACTGAGTTTTAAATTGACACACAGAAATAGGTAAATTCCACATACTTTACTGACCTGAAAATATTACTTTGGGCTTCAGCACTGAAAGCTTCCCTTCTCTGTGCCTACTTCTCAGGCCCCATGACCTAAGTGGAGGCAGTTTTCTTTCAGAGTAACATCCAAGGCAGCCACAGTGGGAAGGCACTGTGGAAAGCGCTGTGCCTTGCCCAGGTCCCCTCACCCGAGTGTCTACCTCTGGTGAGCCAAGAGGGAGGCCACCTGTGGAGGCAGTGCAGGAAGTTGTAGCCCCTGTGGCTCCCACCGGAGAGAGTCCAATCCCAGATGAACCCTGTTGAATTCTTGTTGCTCTAAGTTCCTTCTTGTCAGGCTCAGTAGGATTTCACCCTAGTCTTGAGAGCTTGTTTGGAGGTTCTAGCGGGAGAGTGCAACTACTCATATACCCTTGACTGAAGAAGGTTCTCCTCTAGCAGGGAAGGTCATCCTCTTCAACCCTGCGCACAGCTCAGGAGGGAGACTTGCAGCCAGCCAGACTAATAAGCCAAGGCTTTAACAACTTCTTGCTTAAGGACTTACTATTGTCAAGGAATCCTGTGCATGTTTTTAAAATTTACATACATGGTAAAATATTAAAATAATGCAGAAGGCTGAAAAGGCTAAAGTCTCCTTTCCCAGAACTTCAAAAAAAAAAATTTTTTTTTTTTTTTACAACAGTTGTAGGTTTATAGAAAGAACATAGAGTTCTGGCGTACACACACGCAGTTTACCCTATTAACATTTTGCATTAGTGTGGTTGCTTTGTTACAATTGATGAACCACTATTATGACTGTATTAACTATGGTCCATAGTTTTTATTAGGGTTCACTCTTTGTTGTACAGTTCTCCCCAGAGCTTTTTGTTTGTCCTTCACGAGATATTCTTTGCCTTATGCCTCTTACATAGGTGATGTTGATCGACAGGTATTAGCAGACACTGATAAAGAGTGCCCATTCCTTTTGTGTGAATTACAGACTCAGTTTATACAGTGGTCACAAAGAACAGAACGTTGGTAGCACTCCCAAATGGAGAAGCTGCTGGCCTGGCCAAAAAGCAGTGGGAGGGCACCCCTTGATTAGCGTGAGAGGCCCCCCGGACCCTTCTCCCTGCCCCTCTCTCCTGGAGACACCGTACCCTAGCTGCTGTCTGCTCCCTGACTTCAGGAAGGGTCACCACCTCAGCACACTGCCAGGGGTGCATCCTTCTTCTGTATTTTTAAAGCACATAAACTCACATGTACCTTGACTTCTCAGCAGTATACTTAGGACATATTTATATACTCATACAGAGTTCTCAATCTTTTTAATGACTACGAGGGTTCACTGTTTAGGTGTATAATAATTTAATTTCCCATGATAAACATGTTTCCAGTTTTGTCATCACATACAATATTGTGAAGTTAAACAAATAGAAATTTATACATGTAGCTTTATGCTCTCATGCGGGTAAATCCCAGTGAAATGACAGGATCAAAGGAGAGTAAATGCTAATAACAGTACCAGTTTTTACAGGTGTTCATTTAAACTAGGGTCTAATATTTTAAAGAAGCTGCCATTTGACCCCAGTCTAAAAGCTCACTCTCCTCTCCCCTTCTCTGACAGGTGGGCATTAACTACCAGCCCCCCACCGTCGTCCCCGGCGGCGACCTGGCCAAGGTGCAGCGGGCTGTGTGCATGCTGAGCAACACCACCGCCATTGCCGAAGCCTGGGCACGCCTCGACCACAAGTTCGACCTCATGTACGCCAAACGCGCCTTTGTGCACTGGTACGTGGGGGAAGGCATGGAGGAAGGAGAGTTCTCCGAGGCCCGGGAGGACTTAGCTGCCCTGGAGAAGGATTATGAAGAGGTGGGCGTGGATTCCGTGGAGGCCGAGGCCGAAGAAGGGGAGGAATACTAAGGGGGAGAGCAGTTGGCAGGCCTCCTTTGTACCCGCCCCACCCCCCCACTGTAACATTACATGATATATTTACCTATTAAAATTTCTGTATTGAGGCATCATCTGTTCTTTGTACATTACTTTGATAAAATTTCCAACACAAATATCTGCTTTTTCCAAATGGATTTCTGGGGGAAACATCCATATGTTTCTTCTCAAGCAATTATTAAACATGTCTGTGACTGCTTAATTGGTTACTGAATTACTCCCAGAAAGGTTTCACAGGACTTGAGAAAAAAGAGTGCTTAGGTTCTTTTGAATAATCAAACATTAAGTCCTTATCTACCTACCTGACGCTCTTCGCTCTTCGGAGAAAAGAATAGTAATCTGATTTTCCTCCCGAAAGAAAAGGTTTCCAGAGCCCCACTACGGTTTTCTAACTGGTCTGCAAAAAACCCGGCCCTAGAACCCTATTTTCACGAAGGCCCTAACCATTTCCTTAGTTCTCTCGGGTTGCTGCCAAATGTTACATCTGCCCATCCTACTTCCCCCAAATGCAACCAGGCCCCTCCCACTGCAGGGTCCTCCCTGAAGACCTTGTCCTGGTACCCCGGAGAATGTGCTGGCCATGGTTTTGTCAGATCCCTTCGTGTGAGCTCCTGCCCCACTCCCCTGGGGCAAGGCCGCCTGGCCTGCTGCCCTCTTAAGGACATCGCGCCGGCACTGGAGGAAAGAGGGGCACACCCCCTTTCCCCGGTGAAGCTCCCTTGCTATCCTTGCACCCTGCCCCCGCAAGGCCCCCTTGTGCCAGTACTCCGCCCTAGCTGCGACTTGGGACCCTCCCGCTCAATCCCTCGCCCTCCACGAGGTTCCCTTCCTGCCCCGCCCCGCCGTCTCCACGGCATCAACTTCCGCCACGCGCCACACATCGCGAGACTTGAACGGCGCAGTAATGGCGGGACCGTGAGTGCCGCCGGCGGACACCAGGAGGCCAGGCTGGGACAGCGCTGGGGCAAGACCGGGCCGGAGGAACTCCACCGGGCCGGGGCCGCCTGGAGCAGAACAGCGGCGGGAGTGCAAGGTCCCCTCTGGACCCGGACAGCCACCCGCGCCCAAGCTCCCGCCTCTTCCCCAGATGCCGCGTCACTGCTCTGCCGCCGGCTGCTGCACACGCGATACGCGCGAGACGCGCAACCGCGGCATCTCCTTCCACAGGTCAGCGCGCGTGCGTGTTGGCGCACCTAGGCTTACGTGCGCATGCGCCTCGTTGGCGGGCTGCCGGGAGCCACAGTTGCGCGTGCGCTTCGCCCTGCCTCTGATGGGAGCGAGGCTTCAAGCTAATGGGTGGGAGAGGGTGAAGGGGGCAGTCCGGGACGGAGGCCGAGTCCCGTGGGGAAAACGATAGGCGGGAGGTCTACTGCCTTTGGACCCACTTCTCCCCCTTCCTGCTACATATAACTGAACCAGTGGTTTTCTTTCCCGAGTCCTGCCTTTCATGTCTGTGCGGCGGGCGCTGCCCACCCGGCGGGGTGGGAGGCCGGTGCGGTGGCGACGCCTGTCTATCCTAGAGGGCAGCGGGAAGCCTGTGCTCTTGAGTTTTTTGGCTCCACAGACTTCCCAAGAAAGACAACCCGAGGCGAGGCTTGTGGCTGGCTAACTGCCAGCGGCTGGACCCCAGCGGCCAAGGCCTGTGGGACCCAGCGTCTGAGTACATCTACTTCTGCTCCAAACACTTCGAGGAAAACTGCTTTGAGCTGGTGGGAATCAGGTGGGACTCCTCGCCAATCAGCAGGGGCGGGGAGCCTAGCGCGGCGAGTGGGAGCAGCAGAAGTACCAGGGTGCCCCCACCCCCTGACAAATGAGGACAGTAAAACCCCCCAAGGATTGCTGTTCCGGTTTCCAGAGCATGTTCTTCAGAACCCCAGTCCTCCAGCAAGTCCACAAATAAAATAATTCCTTTCTGGTGGGGTCTCTCCTCACATGCTAGCTTCTAGATTGGTATAACTCTGCCTAACATGGCCTTCCCCTACGTTTTTTCCAACCTCCCACAGCCTAGTGCCTGGGGACCTGCTCTGGGGTGCTGGCAGGCAGACTGGCTCCGTGCCCAGGACCCGTCTGCCCGTAGTAGTTTGCCTGGGGCAGTGGTATTTGCTATCCATCTCACCCAGGCTGCTTTTCCCCCACAGTGGGTACCACAGGCTGAAGGAGGGGGCAGTCCCCACGATATTTGAGTCTTTCTCCAAGTTGCGTCGGTCCACCAAGACCAAGGGGCACGGTTACCCTCCTGGCCCCCCTGATGTCAGCCGGCTCCGGCGATGCAGGAAGCGGTATGTGCTGCAGGCTGTGCCCCACTCCCACTGCCAAGTCCAAGGGACTGGGATTTGGGGGTCTGCTGGCACCCTTGCTGGCCAGTGTTCTTAATCTGTGGGGCAGGGGGGCAGTTGCTGGGGACCTCGGGTGGACTGGCAAAGTAGGGCCTGGTGAGACCTTAGCCCAGCCTGTCAATCTCACTCTCTCTTCCCAGCTGCTCTGAGGGCCGAGGGCCCATGACTCTGTTTTCCCCACCCCCACCTGCTGATGTCCCCTGCTTTCCTGTGGAAGAGGCTTCGGCACCTGCTGCCTTGCCTGCCTCCCCAGCTGGGAGGCTGGAGCCTGGCCTTAGCAGCCCCTTCTCAGACCTCCTTGGGCCCCTGGGGGCCCAGGCCGACGAAGCTGGCTGTAGCACCCAGCCCTCACCTGAGCAGGAGCCAGACAGACAGCCATCCCCTCTCACACCGCGGCCTGTCTCGCCCTCGGCCTACATGCTTCGCCTGCCGCCGCCAGCTGGAGCCTACATTCAGAACGAGCACAGCTACCAGGTGGGCAGCGCCCTGCTCTGGAAGTGGCGGGCTGAAGCAGCTCTGGATGCCCTGGACAAGGCCCAGCGCCAGCTGCAGGCCTGCAAGCGGCGGGAGCAGCGGCTGCGACTACGCCTCACCAAACTGCAGCAGGAGCGGGCACGGGAGAAGCGGGCCCAGGCTGATGCCCGCCAGACTCTGAAGGAGCATGTGCAGGACTTTGCCATGCAGCTGAGCGGCAGCATGGCCTGAGGGGCTGCCTGCTCTTCCTTCCTCAGACTCTGCCCAGAGAAGGACCTGATCTGAGCTGCATCTACCAGGCGCAACCAGTGCCAGAATAAAGTGAATATTACAATAAGCCCTGCTGTCCAGCTCTGTTGGTGCTGGGGCTCCTCCCCTGGGTTCCAGCTTCTTCCCCCACCAGCCCCCGAGACAACAGCTGCTGGACAGTGGGCTGACCACCCAGGCAGCCCTCTGAGGGCTATGCCGGGGGAGACAGAGAGCAGCCCACCTATCATGGACTGTGGCTCAGGACCAGGCACCAGCATCTGTTCTCCCCACACAACTCTGTACCCATGGGATTCTTGAGAGGGACAGTGTGGTGTGGTAGAGACCAGGGGAGCACCAGGCCCCTTTTCCTGGGGACCTGAAGCAACCTTGACTTAAAAGCAAGCTGGTCCATTTGAAAACTCTTGTAAAACCACAGTCCACACTTGGCTCCTTTGCAAGGACACAGCAGGTGGCCTGGTGGCTTGGCAGGGTACCTATGGACCTGGCCCAATCCATGAGTCCTGGCCCCAGGCCAGCTCCCCCACTCCCCTACCAGCATTATCTCATCTTAAAAAGTAGGGCAATGATCACCCCCTTTGGGGTTACTATACTTGGCAAATAGTGAGGGACCAAAATATGATATTTTTAGTCCCTGGAAGTCTGGGAAGGGGCATGGGTAGGGCATGGAGGCAGGCAGGAGCCCAACAGCATACTGTGGGCAGTGTGGCTGGGGAAGGCATGGCTGCAGGCCTGACCTCAGCTCACAGCCTTATTTTTCTTAAACCCGCTGAGAATCCAGAAAGCCTTAATCTATTTGTGATTGTGGAAAACGGCCCAGTTGGGGGAGGGTGCAATTTAGATGCGAGCAAGGCCTCTCCCTGCTGGTCCTTGCCTATGACTGACCAAAGTACAGAGCCAAATTCCTTCTGTTTCCCTACAAACTGAGCATACTGCCACAGTGTTCTGGAATTGGCTTTTGGGCACCCTGAGCATGTAACTTCATTTGCTCATCTCCATCTCTAGAAGAGATTCCTGATGGGCCATCCCTAGAGCATGGTTTGCAGACTGTTTGTGCCAGCTCTGGAGGGTGGGAATGGAGGCTCCCAGATGCCTCTGAGCAAGGGGGTTGGGGCAAGGCTGCCCTGCTGAGGAGTGGGAGCATCCTAGACAGTGACCCTGTGGCTGCCCCCAGTCACTGCAGGCTGAACCATCCTTTTCCAGAGCTGACACCTCCCACCTGTGGCCCTGGGCCTGCTGCCTCCTCACCAGTCCCACCTTGTTTCACAGCCTTCTGCCTCGGTGCTTACTCTACCTTTCCCAGCTTATCTGTGTGTACCTAGGCCCCTTCCAGCCTGCTGGCAGCTCCTGTCTTTGGCTAAGGGAGCCCAATCCAGCACCTGGGGCTCTTGTCACCCCCATACCACCCCCAGGGCTTGCTCTTGTCACGTATGACAGCCATTGGGGCTCTCGTCACCCACACACAGCCACCAGGGACTGTGGCTGAGGTAGACCAGAGAAAGGAAACAAGCTCCAAAGCCCCAAGGAGAGAGCAAATCCTTTCCCCTCAGGGTAATCTCTGGCAGCCAGGGCAGAAAGTGGACCAAAAAGGAGGCAGAACAGTACCTTCCACCTAAGGGAAGGCTCACACCTTCTGTAGGGGGCAGGGAAGGCTGCAACAGCCCGTCCTCAGCTTCCCAGGCCAGGTGAGACAGTTCACTCTTCTGCCAGAGCCAACTCTGCAGGGACAGGGGAGGGGAGGGCCAGTCTGGGTTCCTCCCATGGTCCCTCTCCCCTCTCCCCTCACACGGCTGGGTAACCCCACTTTGGGGAGTGGTTTGCTGACAACATGGATAAAGAAATATGGGTGAACCGACTGATCTTGTGCCTGGGGGTCTGCCAAGCCATCGTGCCACAAAACCAGTCCCCTGATCCTCGGCTGCGGGAAGCCCACAGGGCTAAGGGCCAGACCCCACAGGAAGAGAGGGACGAGGGCGAAGCCTTGGACGGTAGCACTGCCGTGCCTTTAATGGAGGCATGTCGCTGACAGAAATAAATATGCAGGGAGGGTTGGACTGGGGCCTAGAGGACACCTCCACAGATCTCCCCTGGGTGCCGTCCCAAGCTCTGACGCACATGGATGAGCAGAGCACACTGCCAGGCAGACCTGGCCCAGCCTGGCTGACGGTGGGGTTGGGAGTTGACTCAGGGCACATCACACCCCAAATTTCATCTTGAATAGGGCCCAGTCCAGCCAGTATAGACTCTCTGTGAGGCTGAGGGGGTAGTGCTGCCCTGCTGGAGCTCCTGGGCCACAGTGGTTCTGCTGAGTCCCTCCCCACGTCAGAGGACCAAGGGCTGGGATCACAAGCAGCCTGGGGCCATGGCAGGCATGGCCAAAGTCCCAGAGCCCATACCCAGGCCCCCACTGGGTGCGGGGCTCAAAGCCAACCCTCCTTGGTGGGCTCATCACTCCTCCCAGCTAAGCAGGGCCAGGTACCTTGCCTCCTCTTGGCCAGGTTCCCAATGCTGAGCCCTGGCCCTCAACACCACTCCACACCAGGACGGTGGGGCCTGATGCCAGGTCAGACTCACCCTCGGCTCCCTGTGGGACCCCGGCACCTGCTTCCTCAGCAGTGGAGCCCCCCCTCGTTCCCTCGGCTCCCTCTGAGATTCTGGAAGTCCTGCCCCTCTGCCCACAGGTGTCACACACCCCTGCCCAGGACCCAGCATGACCAGGGAATCACCGCAGCTGGCAGGGGCAGGTGTGGCAGGTTCCCCACACTTGGGCAAGGTGCGATGGGGCCCCTCAGATGTCAGCGCCCAGCTCTGCGCACTGCTTGTCGGAGATGTGGCAGGCCAAGGAGTCTATGATATCGAGCAGCAGCTGCTGGCTCAGCGACCGCAGTGTGGGCAGCTTGGAGACCTGCGAGAGGCAGCCCGGAGGCCAGAACAGGATGGAACTGGACAGATGGCATCGTCCAGGGGCCCCACCTGCTCAGGGCTTGGGCTGGCACCCATGGCTGGGGGGCAGGCAGTTCTCCTGGGCTTAACCCCCAGGGCCACAGCCCCAGGAGTGTCACTGACCAGGAGGAGGGTCCTGCAGAGGCTGGGGCACTGACCTTGGTGAACTGGTGCACGATGATGTGCAGACAGTGCCGCTTCATGTCCAGTGCCTGGGTCTTGTCAGCAGCCTCCAGGATCTAGAAGGTCATTTGGGCCCCCTGAGGAACACAGCCCCACCTCGCCCCCTCTGACCAGGTGCCCGAGGCCCAAGACACTACCTGCAGCACATTCTGCACGGTCACATTCATCTCCAGGTTCTGCTTGCAGTAGGCCTGCAGCCGGTTGCTGTAGAAGCCATAGTAGTAGGGGGCCGCGAACAGGTAGCTGGGGGCTGGGTTAAGGAAGCCCATCCTCCGCCTGCCACCCACCCTCTTCTCCATTCTTCCCCGGGAGGCCCCATGCCCGCCCACCAGAGGCAGAGAAGGCTGGTGGGACCCATGGCCAACTCCTGCTGGTTCAGAGCAGCTAGCACTGAGCTCCCAGTCTTGAACACTGTCTTGCTCTCTAAGTGGGTTCTGAGCAAATGAACTGGTCAACATCTCCATGCATAAGTTCAAGGAAAGCCCTGGAATCCTCCCCCTAAAAAAGAACCAGCGCCCACGTGCAGAACCATTTCAAAGTGCCAGTTGTGAGGGTTTAGAATTCTAGTGCCCTCTTCCAGTGTCAATCCCTCCCTGCCTCCAGAGCAGAGCAGCCGGGCCCTGAGGATGCAGTGAGTCCTCGGGTGGCATGTTGACCTCGCCGTAGTAGATGTAGCGCAGCATGGATTCGAAGGCCTGCCTGCTGGGCACCATCTCCCCGATGGAGATGTTCACCTGCCCGTCCTCAGGCATGAAGGAGCGGAACATGGCCTCGAAGTAGCTGCAGGCAGAAGTGGCAGTGGTGGCCTCTCCAGGGAGTGCCGCTGGGGCAGGGCCGCCTGCCACCCCCTACCCCAACTGCACCTCTACCCCCCACCCACCTGGAGCGGGCGGCCAGGATGGCCTTGTGGGCTGGCCGCGGGTGCCCATCCAGCAGCAGCGTGATGTCACAGAACTCCGCGCCTGCCCCCTCCAGATAAGCCTTCATGTCCTGGATCAGAGATGTGCCTGGGGGGGGTCATGGTATGGGAAGGGGGGAGCCTGAGTAGGCACCTCCAAACCATTCCCCCTAGCAGACCCTGCCCATCAGAGGCACTTCCCAGAGGCACAAGCTCCCCCACATTTGCCCAGTTGCTGCCTGTTTCACAGCCAACCCAGGGCCCTTGGGGGCACTGACTGCCTCTGCTCTCAGCCCCCCAACCCCACCACCAGGAAGACTGGGGCGCTGAAGAGAGCCCCTGCCCCTCCCTCTTTCTGGGAGACCCCTTGGGGCCCTACCTGGGGACTACAGGAGCACTGGGATCTCCCAGAGAGGTCACAGAGAGCTCAGGGCTGGGGTCAGCTATTAGATCTGACACCCGGGAAAGAGGTGCCTGTCGCCACCCCAAAGAACAGGCACAGGGTGACCACCGGCTCTGTGGCCTGAACTGACTCCCATTGCAAATCCCTGCCCAGGAGGGCCCCTCATACAACCCCATTCCCATCCTCTGCCTAAGGGCCTGGCAGTGACTTTCCAAGCCCCCAAGTCTTCTTCCCACCACAGTCATGTTCCCAGTCCCTTACCAATGTCCACAGGCTGCTCAGAGGGGGCACGCGGGGGTGGCTGCTGCTTACGCCGCACGATCTCCACGATGAGCGGGGATGAGAGGCGCTCGAACTCTTTCATCATGATCACCTGGTTGAAGTGGGACTCCTTCACCACGAAGTTCAGGCAGTGTTCCTGGGGCGGACAGACAGGCGGGCGGGGCGGGGCTTGGGCGTTCAGCGGGGCAGGGCGGGCGCGGCAACTCCGCCCCCTCCCCAGCCCCGCCCCCTCCCGGGGTGGCGCGCACCTTGAGCTGGCCCAGCTGCAGGCGCGCGGCACTCTCGCACACCACCAGCACGTTCTGCAGGTCCACCGAGGCCTCAATGTACTGGCGGCACAGCTGCTCCAGGCGGCACAGCTGGAAGCTCAGCGCCAGCTTGTACACGTCCATGATGAGCAGCACGTCCTCCACGTGGCCTGCGCACAGAGCAATGTGAGCCAGGCTCCGGCAAGGGGCGGGGCGGGGCAGGGCTCCCTCCAGGGACACTGCAGCCGAGGACCTAGGACACGGCCCGGAGGCAGGGTCTGGGAGAACCTCACACGCAGCTGGCTGCTGGGATAGCAGCTGATCGCGGCCTCTGGGCGAGTGTCGGGATCGCCAGCAATGCCACTCACTCTCCAGGCTGCGCGACGCACCCACCCCCTTGTCCCGCACAGGCCCCGCCCCAGGCGGACCTTTCCGGGGGTATTTGATCTTGTCGGTGTAGAGAAACTGCATGAGCACCTCGAAGGGCCGGGCCTCAGCCTCGCGGATGGCCACATGCAGCAGAGGTGCCCGGGCCACCCCCACAGCCCCGCCAGGGGCCTCCCTGGGGGTCGGAACCGCCTCCTCCTCCAGTTTCTGGGATAGAAAGGGCGTTCAGTAACTGCCCTAATGGACTCAGCTCGAAGGGCAGAAAAAGGGGCGGGGCGGGGGCTTGGCCTGGGGCGGGGCCTCACCTGGGCCAGCCGCTCCCGCGCCTGCGCGATCTTCCTGCGCAGCCAGCGGCTCCGCGCGGTGACGATGGCCACGTGGCCCTGCACGCACTCCTCCTTCTGCAGAAGAAAAGCTCCTGGGCCCCGACCCTCGCCTTTGGGCCCCCCCCAGGCACCACTCGGCCCTCAGCGTGCTTCCAAAGGGAAACGCTCCTGCTGCCTGGGACCCAGGAAAGGCACCCACCTCTCCTAGCACGAACTCCACGTCGCAGAACTGGCGGCTCTCCCACAGCCGCCCGTAGTCTTCGTGCAACGTGCACTTGGGGTAGGAGGAAAACTAACGGGAGACACCGAGGCGGCCCGCTCAGCCACATGGAGACCCCGGGGCCGCGGGGCAGGCTAACTCTCCGTCTTCCACCCGGCCCCATGCTGGCCCTGGGTTCCAGGCAGGGTCACCAGGAAAGGAAACAGTCCCTTCCCACTGCACGGGCACTGCCTGGCGACTCTCCCACTGCCCATCCACCATGTCCCCGGGGGGAAGGGCCCACTCTGGCCTTCACTGTCGCCCCACAGCCCCTCTGCTTCCCACTTCTGCAGGACTGTACACGTCCCTCACCCCTGTGCCTTGACCCATAGATGCCTGCTGTTCCCCAGCGGGCACTGCCTCCCCCCATCTCCTCCAGGAAGTCACCCCTGGCCTCAGCTGTCCCCTGCCCTTGACCACCCTGGCCTGGAGCTGTCTCCTGCCAGAGTGGGACAGGTGCTGGGCTAGACCAGTCAGGATAAGTACCTCCCCCCTGATCCTCTAGACCTGGGAAGGGGCTGCTGCTGAAGCTACTAGCAGCCTGGCTCTGCCCTTCTACAGTTGATGGGGGTCCTGAGGCCCCAAAGCTGAGTCCAGCTCTTCCCAGCCTCTCCCACTGACCCAGGCTGGCTTGCAGGGCCTCCACTGTGAGCCCCCCAACCCCCTGCCCTAAGATTCCTGCACACCCCTAAGCTCAGCCCAGACTCACCCTTCTCCCCTCACTGCACTTGGCCTAGGACCCCACCCTGGCTGCCAGCCTTCTTAGAAATACCTCTAGCTAGCCAGGCTGTGCCCTGGCTCCAAGTGCCCTTTGCTACCCCACCCTCCACTCCACCTGCCAGGCCTCAGTTTTTCATTGCCACCTGGAATCTGTACATCTCCCCGCTGCGGATGTTGTTGTCCACAGTGCCCCCAAATATGTACATGGCATCCGAGATCACGGCGGCCGCATGGAAGAGCCTCCCGCTGGGCAACTGGGTGGGGGACAAGTCAACAGAGTAGAATGGAGGTCAGGCGAATTCTCTAGTTGGGAGGTCTGGGGCTAGCCAGGTTGTGGGTGGGGGCAGGGCAGCACGCAGCTGTAGGGAGGAGGGGGACCACAGAGCAGGGCCCCCAGGGAGAAGGGCTTCCAGGTGCCGGCGCAGGGTGGGGAGAGTGAGCAGGAAGCCGCGTGCTGTACAGAACCACAGAATGGGAGCTCCGTCCCGTGCCGAGCAGGTGTGGCCTAGAGGGTGAAGCCTGCAGTGGGCTAAGGGGTGCCGTGGGCACAGGCTTGGGCCTGGACTCAGGCGTGGATTCAGGTATGGCCTCAGGCCTGAGCTCAGGGCGAGGGCTCAGTGGTGGGCTGGGCATGGGCTAGGCACGGGCTCTGAGAGCCAGCCGCGTTCAGCTCATGGCCCTGCTCCTTCTTTACTGCATAACCCTGAGCAAGCACACTCTGAACCTCGGTCTCCCCATCTGTGAGTGGGGCCGATAGCGAAACCTGCTTCAAGGGTGATGGGGAGCCCCAATGCAGAGCCCACCTGCCCGCTGGCCTGGCCCCTGGCCTCACCTCAGAGGCTGGCTGGGCAGGCTGCTTGGTTGACGTGGTGCCAAAGTCCAGGCCAAACACGTCTCGGGATTTCTTGAAGCCACCACGCTCCTCAGGGGCCAGGGCAGGGGCCTCCTCGGTAGCTGACGCTCGCTCTGGCACCTCTGCTCCACCAATCTGGTAGGGGGACACAATGGAATATGAAGGGAGGGCGCTGGGGGTAGCTGGGACCCAGAGCACATGGAGAGGGGAAGGGCCATAGGTTGAGGGTGTTCTTTGCAGATGTCCTATCCCAGTGAGGCAAGGATGAGGGAGGGCCCAGCCCTAGGGGTCAAGGCTGGCTTCCAGAAGGACCTGTCCTCAGCCCAGTGGAGACATGATGAGGTATGGACTGTTAGCCTCCTTGGCTGCAGGTTGGAGGGCCAGAAAGGCAGGGACCAGGCTGGATTTACTAGTGCCCTGGGGGTGACGGTTGGGAGGGACTATGCAGGGAGGGGCAGTAGGGAAGGCACCAGCAAGTCCCAGGCTGGATGGCGCTCACCTCACTGTCAGCACTGGGCTGGACCACTTCCCAGGTCTGGAAGTCCACATCGTAACAGTGCAGCTCATTGGGCAGCGTGTTGTCGGCCGCGCCCCCAAACACATAGAGGTGGCGGTCGAAGGCCACCATGGTGTGTCCATAGCGCCGCTGTGGGGGCGGTGGGGAGCCTCGGAGCAGGTGCTCCGTGGGGATGCGTGTCCACCTGGGGGCATGTGACGCTGAGCCCAGGCTAGGACGGGTTCCCCTGCTCCCTCCATCCCCACCACAGCCCCGGGCTGTTGCGCCCCCTACAGAACCAACCAGTGCCCTCACCCTGCTGCTGGGATGGGCTTTGCCCAGCCCTACAGGATGCACTGTGGAGTCTCACCTGGGACCCCTCCTGCCAGCCAAGGAGCAGGCAGCAGGTGGGAGGGATGGTATGACCAGCAGGAGGCATTCCTGTCCCAGAGCTCCTGGACCCCACCTCCTGAGGCTGCCTGGACCACACCTGCCACAAGTGCATGGGCTTCCCAGGAGCCTTCCAGCCACTAATCCTGCCCTCCCCTGGCACCCAGGGGGCTCCAGATGCTGACAGTTGCTGCCACTCATACTTTCCCCATCCAGCAGGGAGGAGGCTGTCCATCAGTCCCAGCTCCCAGCTGCCTGGGCTCTGAGTGTCCCTCTGAGATGGCAGTCGGGAGCTCTCAGGGCCCAGCCCCTCAAGCCACCTGCCTCCTGGTCCACGTGGAAGATGGAGCTTGGTGTGACATCACCCTACAGGTATTCCCACCCACAGCAGAGAAATGGAACCCAGTGGTGACAGCATGTTTGCACCCATGTCCAGGCATGGAAGCAAAAAGTGGCAGTTGTGATGCTGGGTGGAGAGGGCTGGAGGGGAGCAGGCCACGGAGGTGCCACCTCAGGCTGCTGCTACCAGGTGGGCCACCCCTGGCGTGGATCCCATTTCCCTCTCCACTTTGCCACAAGCCTGGCTCTGCCCCAGCCCTCAGACTTGGCCCTTTCACTCTGCCCCAGCCATCACGCGGGATCGCTCTCAACAACATGCTCCCTCAGTGGCCTGGACCATCTCCACCTGCACTGCCTCTATGTCCAGGCCTGCTGAGGCCCCCACACCCCTGGGCAACCCTTGGGTCTGCATCTTCCCCCAGCCATGATCAGGTGGGGTCAGGAGCCTGGAGTGGGAGCCTGGCTACCTGGCCTCGTGGCAGAAACCTTGCAGGGAGACCACGTGGGAGGAGGCCCAGGAAGGCCAGAAGGTATAAGAGAATGGGTAGGATTTGTCTAAAGGAAAGGAAAGGAAGCTCTGGCTCTGTGGTGAGCCAAAGACTTCTAGAAGGCCGTCAAAGAGGCAAAGTTTTCCCTGGAGGTGGGAGGTGTGATGGTTAAGCTAATATGTCAACTTGGCCAGGTAATGGTACTCAGTTATTTAGTCAAGGAAGCACTGGGCTGGCTGTAATACAAGGGCATTTCATGGAATTTAATTATTGGTGAGGTGATTGCATAGATGGCTGGTTATATCTACAATCAACTGAGGAGATTGCTGTCAGCAGCAAGTGATGT